>NW_026712292.1:0-151911 GCF_030504385.1 Musca domestica
TGTTTTGTAAATATTCCATAGATAGAATTTTTATGTTTTATATCAAGACACTGGTGCTGGTTTTCAACAGAATTCTTTATTTTTTTCATACAATAACAACAACAAACAAACTAAGGTGTTCCATTTGCTTAGAATTTACTTAATTTGAAAATAAAAAAAAAAAATTATTTTTTTTTATTTTCAAAACTGAATTTCCAAAATCTGCATAATTTTCAAATTCATAGCAATTTGTAAATGTTTGTTTTTTTTTTTTTCAAGTTATTATTTCGGCAATATCTTATTTTCTTAACAAATTTCTATTTGCATTAATGCCAGCCCCCCACTCTCTCCCTCTCTCTCTCCCGCTTACTCTCTCTCATTGTATCGTTGGTTCCTTTCGCTTTGGGGGTTCTATTTGAATTTGCAACATTTTGCACATTTCAGTTGTTGACATTGTGTTCTAAATACTCAGTTGCTGGTCTTGTTGTTGCTGCTACTGTGCAAACAAATTATTTTTTGTTTATTTCTATTATTATAGATGGTGTTGAATTTTTTTCTAATAAAAAAAAAAAACAAAAAAGAAAAACAAATACAAACATATGAGTTCTGGCATAATATGTTCTCTATTGGCAATATGATGCCTTTGAGAAGTCTAATAAAATTAAACAAAAAAAAAATACCTTTAAAAGACGATAGCGGGGTCTAGTCAAAAAAACGAAAAAAAAATGTGCTGATCTAATGAAAAATAAACCAAACATAGCAAAAGGTTTCAAAGAATGAATGAGGAAGAAAAAATAATTTTAAAAAATGATGACAAATTTTGAAACTTTTTTCTTTTGGTAAAATATAAACATTTTCTTTTTTAGTTCAATTTCCAAAGAAAAATACGTTTGTAAAAACATTTTCAAGCATTTTTAAAAAATCCACGAAAATATTAAAAAAAAGCCAGGTGTCTTAAAAAATGTCTTAGTCTTTGTAATCCCTGGAAAATATTTTTTAAAAAGTCTACTTTACAAAATATTTAAAAAAATCAAGAATCTTTGTTATCCTTTCAATATATTTTTCAAAATTCCAGAATCTGTTATAATGCTCCCAATATATCCTTAAAAATCCAGGAGCTCCTTTTGATGCTTAATTTTTTTTTAATCCAAAATAATTTTTTTTTTTTCCTTAAAAAAAATTATTTGAGAGAAATAATTTGTCCTTAAAAAGATATTTTTAAAAATTATATTTTTCGACATGGATTAAAAAAAATCAAGCATCAAGAAGAGATCCAGGATTTTTTTAAACATATTATTTTTAGAATGAAAACATATCCTGGACTTTATAAAAATATTTTCCGAGGACAAAAACAGATCCAGGATACTTTTTGAAAATATATCAGAAGGACTATAACAAATTCTAGGTTTTTTAAAAATATATTTTAGAGACAAATTATTTTTTTTTTTAATAATTTTTAAAGACAAAAATTCATCCAAAATCTAGGATATATATTTTTAAAATGATCCACGCAACTCTATTGTCCTTTAAATTATTTTAGAAAACCTTGAATCTGTTGTAGTCCTTTTGATATATTTTCAAAAAAATATCCAGGATCAGTTTTTGTCCTTGGAAAATATTTAAAAAAATTAGGATCTGTTATAGTCCTTCCAATATATTTTTAAAAAATCCACTCAACTTTTTTGTCCTTAAAAATATTTAAAAAAATGTCTTTAAAACTATTTAAAATAAATAATTTGGTTAAAAAATATTTTTAAAAAAATATAGGAACTGTTATAGTCCTTTTAATATATTTTCAAGAAATCCAGGATCTGTTTTTGTCCTCAACAAATATATTCCAAAAATCCCTGATGTGTTTTCATTCTAAAAAAATATATTTAAAAAAAATCAGGATCTCTTTTTGATGTTTATTTTTATTAAATCCACAATTTTTTTTTAAATTATTTAAAAGAAATTATTTGTCCCTAAAAATTATTTTTAGAAAACCTTGGATCTGTTATAGTCCTTCCAATATATTTTCAAGAAATCCAGGATCTGTTTTTGTTCTCGGAAAATATTTTTAAAATGTCAAGGATATGTTATAGTCCTTCCAATATATTTTTAAAAAATCCACTCAACTTTTTTGTCCTTAAAAATATTTAAAAAAAATCTAGGATCTGCAATATATTTTCAAAAAACCTGGACCTAATTTTGTCCACGGAAACTATTTTTAAAAATTCCAGGATGTTTTCATTCTAAAAAAATATTTTCAAAAAAAATCCGTTTTTTGTCCTCGGAAAATATTTTTAAAAATTCCAGGATGTTTTTATTCTAAAAAATATATTTAAAAAAATCAGGATCTCTTTTTGATGCTTTATTTCCAAAAAAAATCCAGTATTTATTATTGTCTTTAAAATTATTTAAAATAAATAATTTGGCTTAAAAAAATATTTTTAAAAAATATAAGAACTGTTATAATCCTTCTAATATATTTTCAAGAAATACAGGATCTGTTTTTGTCCCAAAAAAAAATATTTTCCAAAAATCCCTGATGTGTTTTCATTCTGAAAAAAATATTAATAATAATACAGGATCTCTTTTTGATGCTTATCTGTTTTTTAAATCTTTAAAAATTATTTGTTCTTGGAAAATATTTTTTAAAAAATCCAGGATGTGTTATAATCCTTCCAATATATTTTTAAAAAAATCCACTCAACTTTAGTGTCCTTAAAAATATTAAAAAATAAATCTAGGATCTGCGTTATATTTTCAAAAAACACGTACCTAATTTTGTCCTCGGAAAATATTTTTAAAAATTCCAAGATGTTTTCATTCTAAAAAAATATTTTCAAAAAATCCGTTTTTGTCCTCGGAAAATATTTTTTTTAAATCCGTATTTATTATTATCTTTAAAATTATTTAAAAGAAATAATTTGGCTTAAAAAGTATTTTTTAAAAATATAGGAATTGTTTTTTTTGTCTTTAGAATTTTTTTTTAAAAATTCCAGGATGTTTTCATTCTAAAAAAATATTTTTTAAAAAATCAGGATGTCTTTTTGGTGCTTTATTTAAAAAAACCCAGAATTTTATTATTGCCTTTAAAATTATTTAAAAGAAAAAATTTGGCTTAAAAAAATATTTTTAAAAAATATAAGAACTGTTATAATCCTTCTAATATATTTTCAAGAAATCCAGGATCTGTTTTCGTTCTTAAAAAATATTTTCCAAAAATCCCTGATGTGTTTTCATTCTAAAAAAATATATTTAAAAAAATTAGGATATCTTTTTGATGCATATTTTTTAATCCAGGATGTGTTTTTTTCTTTAAAAATTATTTTAAAAAATCATTTGTCCCTAAAAAATATTTTTAAAAAACCTTAAAACTGTTATAGTCTTTCTAATATATTTTCAAGAAATCCAGGATATGTTTTTGTTCTCGGAAAATATTTTTTAAAAATTCAGAATGTGGAATATCCTTAAAATATTTAAAAAAATCTAGGATCTGTTACAGTTCTTGCCATATATTTTCAAAAAATCCTGGACCGAATTTTGTCCTCGGAAAATATTTTTAAAAATTCCAGAATGTTTTTATTCTAAAAAAATATTTTCAAAAAATATCCAGCATCTGTTTTTGTCCTCGGAAAATATTTTTCAAAAATCCAGGAACATTTATTGTTTTTAAATTATTTTTGATTTAAAAAAAATTATTTGTCCCTAAAAATTATTTTTAAAAAATCTAGTATCTGTTATAGTCTTTCCAATATATTTTCAAGAAATCCAGGATCTGTTTTTGTTCTCGGAAAATATTTTTAAAAAATCCAGGATCTGTTTCTGTTCTCGGAAAATATTTTTAAAAAATCCAGAATGTGGAATATCCTTAAAAATATTTAAAAAAAAGTCAAGGCTCTGTTACAGTTCTTGCAATATATTAAAAAAAAATGCTGGCCAGAATTTTGTCCTCAGAAAATATTTTTAAAAGTTCCAGAATGTTTTCATTTAAAAAAAATATATTTTCAAAAAATATCCAGCATCTGTTTTTGTCCTCGGAAAATAGTTTTCAAAAATCCAGGAACATTTATTGTTTTTAAATTATTTTTGAGAAATCTACGAACCCATAATGTATTCAAAAAAATATTTTAAAAAAATTAACAAGCCTTTGTAATTCTTCAACAATTTGTTTAAAATTCCACGAGCCTTAAGGGCCCTTAAAAATATATTTTTTATATTTTAGTTCCCAAAAAAAAATATTTTTTTTTAGTTTCCAACAAAATCGCTCCCTTTTTCCAATATTAAAAAAACTATTTTTTTTTTCATTATTTCTCCCTCGTTATTTCAATTCCAATTCAATTTTGTTTTTAATTTTTTCCCCTCCCATTCAATTGATTTGTGTTCCGCAACAAATCGATTTTTCAACACAACATCCATCCCCAGCCATGTTTTATGGTCCATTATCAATTGAATTATAAATAAAAAATAATTAATTTTCAATTTTTATTTTTTGTTCATTCAAATGTCTACAATTGTGGACTAGCACCAGCTGGCGGTTTGAGAATATTCGATGCAACCATCTCTTTACACACACACACACACACACATTGGTTGGAATCGAAACGAGGGCCTATGTTGATGGCTATTAATAAATTTAATTGATTGATAGTCTGATTTTCCAATGAGTTCAATTTCAATAATTAATAAAGAAATAAAATTCAAATAAATATTATTTTTTTTTCTTCACTTTTTTGTTGTTGAGAAGAAGATCGCTGCTGATTGGTGGCTCTGTGGCACAATGGAAATATCTGGGACAACTTTGTGTATTTCTAGATTAAATGTCAATCAAAAGTGATGTGGTGGAAAGAGGGGGAGGGGGCAAGGGAGAGGAAAAATTAAAAAAAACATATAACTAGGCTTGAAAAATTATAAATTTTAGAATTCGAATTTTCCATTCGTCCTTCTTTCCGTCTGTGGAAATCACTCTAGCTTCCGAACGAATTGAAGTAGATTGATAAAATTTTACTCAAATGTGTACTATGTCTGCAGGACTTTTGGTATTGAAAATGGGCCATGTCGGTCCAAGTCTTCGTATAGTCCCCATATAACAGTACCCCCCGATATTCGGTATTTTGATGATTTTAGCGACATTATTCACCGGAAGTGTTTCAAATTTGGTATTTGAAGTTCGTAATGGATACTACAGCCTAAGACGGAAAATTGTCTGTGTAGGTCCACGGCTTCGTATAACACCCATATAACGGTACCCCCCGATATTCGGTATTTTGATGAATTTAGAGACATTATTCGCCGAAGTTGTTTTAAATTCGGTACTTGAAGTTCGTAATGAATACTACAGACTATGACCGAAAATTTTCTCTGCAGGTCCACGTCTTCGTATAGCCCCCATATAACGCCATCTCCCGATATTCGGTATTTTGATGATTTTAGCGACATTATTCACCGGAATTGTTTCAAATTTGGTATTTGAAGTTCGTAACGGATACTTTAGTCTATGACAGAAAATTGTCTCTGCATGTCCAAATTTTTAACCGATTTTTTTGAAAATTGTCAAATTCGTTCCAAGTGGTGGAGGGTATTCAAAGTTCGGCCCGGCTTTCCATTTGTATTTTTTTAATTTTTTTAAGTTTTTTTTTATTATTTTTTAATTTTTTTTTAAGTTTTTTTTTTATTTTTTTTAAATATTTTTTTTAACTCTTTTTAATTTTTTTTTTAAATGTTTTTTTTTATTTTTTTTTAAATTTTTTATAAAATGTTTTTATTCAAATGTATTTTTTAGTTTTATTATTTTTAATTTTTTTAAATATTTTTTTAACTGTTTTTTAAGTTTTTTTTTTTAAATATGTTTTTAACTTTTTTAACTTCTTATATGCTTTTTTTTAAATATTTTATTAAGTGTTTTTTTATTTTTTTTCGATTTTTTTTAATTTAAAATTTTTTAAGTTTTTTTAATATTTTTAATTTTTTTTAATTTTTTATAGATGTTTTTTTTTTAATTATTTTTTATTTTTTTAAATATTTTATTAAATGTTTTTTTTATTTTTTTTTGTTTTAATTTTTGTTTTCTCTTCCAAATGATTTTGTATTAATCATCAACGTCATCATCGGCGAGCAACAAAAAAAGTGTAATTTTAGATTTTCTTAGAATTTATTTATTGCTAATTTTACTTTTTGTGATGACACCACTTTCTAGGAGGGGAAAGGACCCCCCTCATCTAGGAATCTTAGATAGATGATCATGAAAGTTTTTTATTTTAATTTTTTTTTTGTTATCGCCTGAGGTGTAAGAGGCGTCCCCTGAACAATGCATTACAACAAGCGTTGCAGTTTTTTTTTGATTGATTTTCGCACAAATGGCATGTTTAACAGCCAACCATTCGTGACAGCCGGGTTCTCGACCAGCCACTGGCTGTTGGCCAAAATTTCGAGTGCATTTGCAAAGATTCGAAGCAGACCACCAAAAAATTAAAAAAAAAATAAAAAAAAATTTAAAAAAAAATTAAAAAAAAGTCTAATAAACAAATGTGTTACACACAAATATTAGATGATGCTCATAAATCGGATTAGGTTTTTTTTCTTAAATTTAAACTCATTTTTTGGTTTTTTCTGAAAATTCTTAAAATGATGTCATCCTCTGAGAGCCTTTTTATTATTATTATTATTATTATTATTATTATTTATTTATTTATTTATTATTTTTTTTTTTTGAAAATATCGAAAACACACTTTTTTAATACCAACGATCGGCAATATTCGTATTTCAAAATGTTCAGGATTTCTTTTTAATATTTAAAATTTTTTCTTAATTAGAAAAATTAAATTAAAAATTCGCCATTGATCGAATATTTTTTTTTAATTTTTTTTAATCTAGATTTTGTTTTTTTCTAAAAATTCTTAAAATGATGTCACTCTCCCAAAGCATTTGCCTTATTAACTCCATACCCCCAAACCATGGGCTTTTGTTTGGAAATTTTTGAAAATATCCAAAAAAATTTTTTTTTTTAAACCAACGATCTGCAATAGCCCTATTTCAAAATATTCGGGATATGTTTTTTTTTCTAAAAAAATATTAAAAAAGTGCAATTTCTCTTTTTGATGCTTATTTTTTTTAATCTAGGATATGTTTTTGTCTTTAAAAATTATTTTAATTAAAAAAAAATTAAAAAATATTAAAAAATTAAAAAAAAAAAAAAAAATTAAAATAAAAAAATTAAAAATAAAATAAAAAAATTCGCCATTAATCGAATTATTTTTTGTTTCTTAATTTTTGAATTTATATTTTTTTCCAAAAATTCTTAAAATGATGTCATCCTCTGACACTATTTTTTATTTATTTTTTTATTTTTAAAATCCAGGAAGTGTTTTTGTCTTTAAAAATTATTTTAAATAAAAAAAAAATTTAAATAAAAAATTCGCCATTGATCGGATTATATATTTTTTTTAATTTTTTAATTTATATTTTTTTCTCCATTGATCGGATTATATTTTTTCTTAATGTTTTAATTTATATTTTTTTCTAAAAATCTTAAAATTATGCCATCCTCTGACAGCCTTTGCCTTATTAACTCCATACCCAAAAAAAAAAATTCAACCAACGTTCTGCAATAGTTGCATTTCAAAATATTCGGGATATGTTTTTTTTTTTCTAAAAAAAATATTTAAAAAAATTCAATATTCCTTTTTGATGCTTATTTTTTAATCCAGGATGTGTTTTTGTTTTTATTTTTTTTTTTAATTAAAAAAAAATTAAAAAAAAAATTAAACAAAATTAAAATAAAAAATAAAAATAAAAAATTCGCCAACAATCGAATTATTTTTTGTTTCTTAATTTTTGAATTTATATTTCTTTCCAAAAATTCTTAAAATGATGTCATCCTCTGACAGCCTTATTAACTTCATACCCCAAACCATGGGATTTTTTTTGAAATTTTTGAAAATATCAAAAAAAAATTTTTTTAATTTTTGTTTTTCAAAATATTCAGGATATGTTTTTGTTCTAAAAAATTAAAAAAAAATGTAGGATCTCTTTTTAAAGCTTATTTTTTTAAAATCCAGGATGTCTCTTGTCTTTAAAAATTATTTTAATTAAAAAAATATTTAAAAAAAAATAAATAAAAAAATCGCCATTGATCGGATTATGTTTTTCCTTAATTTTTTAATTTTAATTTTTTTTTTGAAAAAATTCTTAAACTTATGTCATCCTCCTCTGCCTTATAAACTCCATACTGAAAACAATTATGCAATGCAATAATCGTTTTCAAAATCAGGATCTTTTTTGACGCTATTTTTTTATCCAGGATGTGCTTTGTCTTTAAAAAATTTTTTAATTAAAAAAAATAAAAAAAATTAAATAAGAAAAATTAAAAAAAAATAATAAAAAAATTACAAAAAAAAAATTAAAATAAATAATTCGCCATTGAACGGATTATGTTTTTTTCCTAATTTTTTAATTTATATTTTTTCTTTTTTTCCAATAATTCTTAAAATGATGTCATCCTCCTCTGCCTTATTAACTCCATACCTCCCAAAACCATGGGCTTTTGTTTGGATTTCATTTTAAAAAAATATCGAAAAAATTCCAAAGACCATTCCTCCATCTGTCAAACTACTCAATGGATTAACATATCAATCCATCAGCAATTTATGTCAGTTTGAATGACTTACTGGCTGGCTGCCCTCAATCTGGGTGGAGTATGGAGCCTTCAAAAAAAAAAAAAAAAAAAGATTAACAAAAAAAAAAAAACATACAAAGAGCGATTTCTGTCTTCTTAACTCATCCAAAATTTATGTGATGCGTAACATAAGGCGTAGAAGAAGATCTTTCTACTTACAACAACAACAGCTACAACATCCAACGAAACCAAAAAAAAAACAAAAAACTGTTGCAATACTCGCTCGCTGCCTCTTTGCTGTCATTTCAAATATTGAACAACAAACAAAGCACTTAATTGCCATTACACATGGGGTGGTGGACACCAACAACAATGACAACAAAAACACATGGTTAATTATTGTATGTTATTTGCATAAACAAACATACATACATAAATATATATTTTTATTTTCAAAGCACATACACATGGCAAGTGTCAAAAAATATTTTTTTCTTTTTCGAGAAAATATGGGACACAGTTTTTTTTTTTTTTTTTTTTTTTTTTTTTTTTTGTAAAAAAATATATTCCCAATATTTTCGTTATTTATTTTTGTGTAAAAAAAATATTGAGAATTTTTGCCTCAAACACATGCTTGCAAGATGTGGCCTTATTTGTTAAGGAGAGTGCCAAAAACCGAAAAGATTTCCAAGAAAAACAAAAACATATTTTGGTTCAAAGATTTTTGAAAATATGTATATTTTTTAAAAACCAACAAAGCCCTGGAATTGCTTGAAACAAAGTTTTAAGGTACCAAGAGTCATGAAAACGAAAAATGTGGAATAAAAAAATTAAATAAAAATTAATTTTTTATTTAAAATAAATTTGAGGGAAAAATTGAGTTCTGTGGCATCGGAAATTATCTTCGAACCTCATCAAACATGCTCAAACTTGTTTTTTGTTGCCAGCCTGTGTGATCTAATTCCATGGAGAATGGTCTTGCATCACTAAACTATTATATAAGTGCGTAATATTTGTCGTCAAACTTCCGTAACGAACCTCAAACTCATTTTGGTTGCATCGAACAAGGTTCAACATTGAGCAAAATTACTTGTAATGATTATTTATCCTGTAAGAAACGTATTTTAAGGTGAATTTAGGTTCTGTGATCCCTAATATTACCTTCAAACCTCGTCAAACATGATCGAACTTGTTCTTTTTTGCCAATCTGTGTGATATAATTACATGGAAATGGTCTTGCATTGCTAAACTTTTGTATGATTGAATATTTTTTGTTGTTAAACTTCCGTAACGGACTACAACCTCTCTTTGGTTGCATCGAACATGGTCCAACATTGAGCAAAATTACTTTTAATGATTTTTTATCCTTTAAAAAACATATTTTAGGGTGAATTTAGGTGATGTGAGGCCCAATATTAGCTTCAAACCCCATCAAACACCTTCAAACCTTTTGGCAAAATTACATCTAATGATTATTTATTCGTTAGAAAACATTTAAAAAACATTCTAAGTCAAGTTTAGGTTTTGTGAGTCCTGGTATTACCTTCAAACCCCATCAAACACCTTCAAACCTTTTGGCAAAATTACATCTAATGATTATTTAACCTTCAGAAAACATTAAGAAAACATTCAAATTTAAATGAAGGGTTTGTGAGTCCTAGTACTAACTTCAAACCCCATCAAACAACTTCAAACCTTTTGGCAAAATTACACATAACGATTATTTAACTTTCAGAAAACATTTAGAAAATATTCTAAATAAAATTTATGGTTTTTGAGTCCTAGTATTACCTTCAAACCTCATCGAACCTCTTCAAACCTTTTGGCAAAATTACATCTAATGATTATTTATCCTTTAAACTAGGTTTTCTATATCAAATTTAGGTTTTGTGAATCCTAGTATTACCTTCAAACCTCATCAAACATACTCGAACTTGTTTTCTGTTGCCAATCTTTGTAATGTAATTCCATGGAGAATGGTCTTGCATTACTAAACTATTATATAATTGCATATTTTTTTGTCGTCAAACTTCCCTAACGGACCTCAAACTCTTTTTGGTTGCATCGAACATGGTCCAAAATTGAGTAAATTTACTTGAAATGATTAATTATCCTTTAAATAATGTGTTTTAAGTGGAATTTAAATCCTGTGAGTCCTAATATTACCTTCAAACCTCCTCAAACACCTTCAAACCTTTTTGAAAAATTAAATGTAATGATTTTTTTTTCCTTTGGAAAGCATTTAGAAAACATTCTTATTCAAATTTAGGTTTTGTGAGTCCTAATATTACCTTCAAACCCCATCAAACCTCTTCAAACCTGTTGGCAAAATTACATCTAATGATTATTTATCCTTTAAACTAGGTTTTCTATGTCAAATTTAGGTGTTGTGAGTCCCAGTATTACCTTCAAACCTCATCAAACATGTTCAAACTTGTGTTTTGTTGGCAACCTGTGTGATCTAATTCCATGGAGAATGGTGTTGCATCAATAATCTATTATATAATTGCATATTTTTTTGTCGTCAAACTTCCGTAACGGACCTCAAACTCTTTTTGGTTGCATCGAACATGGCCCAACATTGAGCAAAATTACTTTTAATGATTTTTTATCCTTTAAAAAACATTTTTTAAAGTGAATTTAGGTGCTGTGAGCCCTAATTTTACCTTCAAACCTCATCGAACATGCTCAAACTTGTTTTCTGTTGCCAACCTGTGTGATCGAATCCCATGGAGAATGGTCTTGCATTACTAAACTATTATAAAATTGCAAAATTTTTTGTCCCACACTTCCCTAACGGACCTCAAACTCTTTTTGGTTGCATCGAACATGGTCTAACATTGAGCAAAATTACTTTTAATGGTTTTTTATCATTTAAAACACGTATTTTTAGATGAATTTAGGTGCTGTGAGCCCTAATTTTACCTTCAAACCTCATCAAACACCTTCAAACCTTTTGGCAAAATTACATCTAATGATTATTTATCCTTTAGAAAATATCAAGAAAACATTCTTAGTCAAATTTAGGTTTTGTGAGTCCTAGTACTACCTTCAAACCTCATCAAACATCTTCAAACCTTTTGGCAAAATTACATCTAATGATTATTTATCCTTTAAACTAGGTTTTCTATGTCAAATTTAGGTTTTGTAAGTCCCAGTATTATCTTCAAACCTCATCAAACATGCTCAAACTTGTTTTTTGTTGCCAACTTGTGTGATCGAATTCCATGGAGAATGGTGTTGCATCAATAAGCTATCAATAATTGCATATTTTTTGTCGTCTAACATCCGTATCGGACCTCAAACTCTTTTTGGTTGCATCGAACATAATCCAACATTGAGTAAAATTACTTGTAATGATTATTTATCCCTTGAATAATGTGTTTTAAGGGGAATTTCAATCCTGTGAGTCCTAATTTTACCTTCAAACCTCATCAAACATGCTCAAATTTTTTTTGGCTGCATCGAACATGGTCCAACATTGAATAAATTTACTTGTAATGATTAATTATCCTTTAAATAATGTGTTTTAAGGGGAATTTAAATCCTTTGAGTCCTAATACTACCTTCAAACCTCATCAAACACCTTCAAACCTTTTGGCAAAATTGCATCTAATGATTATTTAACCTTTAGAAAACATTGTTAGTCAAATTTACGTTTTGTGTGTCCTAGTATTACCTTCAAACCTCATCGAACCTCTTCAAACCTTTTGGCAAAATTACATCTAATGATTATTTATCCTTTAAACTAGGTTTTCTATGTCAAATTTAGGTTTTGTAAGTCCTAGTATTACCTTCAAACCTCATCAAACTTGTTTTTTGTTGGCAACCTGTTTGATCTTATTCCATGGAGAGTGGTCTTGCATCACATAACTATTATGTAATTGCATATATTTTGTCGTCAAACCTCCGTGACGGACCTCAAACTCACTTTGGTTGCATCGAACATGGTCCAACATTGAGCAAAATTACTTGTAATTAATATTTATCCTTTAAACAGTGTGTTTTAAGGGTAATTTAAATCCTGTGAGTCCTAATATTACCTTCAAACCTCATCAAACATGCTCAAACTTGATTTCTGTTGCCAACCTATATGATCTAATTCCATGGAGAGTGGTGTTGCATCAATAAGCTATTATATAATCGCATATTTTTTGTTGTCAAATTTCAGTAACGGACCTCAAACTCTTTTTGGTTGCATCGAACATGGTCCAACATGGAGCAAAATTACTTGCAATGATTATTTGTTCTATAAACAACGTGTTTTATGCGAATTTTCGGTTCTGTAAGCCCTAATTTTACCTTCAAACCTCATCAAACACCTTCAAACCTTTTTAAAAAAATTAAATGTAATGATTTTTTTTCCTTTGGAAAACATTCAGAAAACATTCATAGTCATATTTTGGTTTTGTGAGTCCTAGTACTACCTTCAAACCTCATCAAACACCTTCAAACCTTTTGGCAAAATTACATCTGATGATTATTTATCCATTAAACTAGGTTTTCTATGTCAAATTTAGGTTTTGTGAGTTCCAGTATTATCTTCAAACCTCATCAAACATGTTCAAACCTTTTTGAAAAATTAAATGTAATGATTTTTTTCCTTTGGAAAACATTCAGAAAACATTCTATGTTATGTTTTGGTTTTGTGAGTCCTTGTACTACCTTCAAACCTCATCAAACATCTTCAAACCTTTTAGCAAACTTACTTCTAATGATTATTTATCCTTTAGAAAGCATTTAGAAAACATTCTTATTCATTTTTTGGTTTTTTGAGTCCTAGTACTACCTTCAAACCTCATCAAACAGCTTCAAACCTTTTTGAAAAATTAAATGTTGTGATTTTTTATCCTTTAGAAAACTTTAAGAAAACATTCTAACTAAAATTTATGGTTTTTGAGTCCTAGTATTACTTTCAAACCTCATCGAACCTCTTCAAACCTTTTGGCAAAATTATATCTAATGATTATTTAACCTTTAGAAAACATTTAGAAAACATTCTAAATAAAATTTATGGTTTTTGAGTCCTAGTATTATCTTCAAACCTCATCGAACCTCTTCAAACCTTTTTGAAAAATTAAATGTTATGATTTTTTATCCTTTAAACTGGTTTTTCTATGTCAAATTTAAGTTTTGTGAGTCCCAGTATTACCTTCAAACCTCATCGAACCTCTTCAAGCCTTGTTATAACGTATTTTTGTGTTTGTGAAATGTTATTGGAAATTTGTTTTAATTTGATGTAGCATCATTGTATAGAATTTTTTTGCCATTAAATTACATTTTTGGTCATCAAACCCATGCTAGTTGCATCAAACTCCATGAAACATCTGGTGGGATTGCCTGTAAAAATTGTTTTTTTTTTGGGAATTTAGGTTTATATCACAATTTGGGTAAGTTGTAACTTCTAATGCTCTTCAACAACCATGGGTTTGATCAAACCATTTGCGGATTATAGTTTTTTTTCGCAATTTTTTTCTTAGTAATTAAATCAATAATTAATTAAAACACTCTGTTATAATGATTCTTTGGCACCTGATATTTGTTTTGCGGATTTCCGTTGTCATCAGCTGTCTATTTTTGGAACAACATCGAACAGCATCTGCTAAGCTAGAATCTCGAACAAAAACACAACAACAGCCAGAGGAATTTTAAATAAAATAGAGAACCTGTATTTAAGTAGCTAAAATTAAACGCAGATCATTTAAATCAGCTTAAAGGCGACCAAAAGTCTCTCTCTCAACCAACCAAGTTTGATACGAAACAAGAAGCCAACAAATGATTGAAACCCCCAGTTCTCTGGTATGTTTATGTTTTGGGTTTTCGCTAGCTGTCGGTATTCTTTTGTTCATCTTCTGTTTCTTTTGTTGTTTGACAACTAATTATAACAATTTATTAAAAATTCATCAATAAATTTTGAATAAAGACACATGGAAGGCATTTTCGATTTGTTTTTTTATTTTTTTGGACAACAACAAAAGGCTTAAAGCATATTTTTTGGGGGGATTGTGCATTTGTTCGATAGCCAGTTGATTGTGTTTGCCCAGCTCTTCAATTTATTTAATTTTTACCAATTTTTTTGTTTCCCCCATCTTTTTCTTTATGGGCTTTGTTTTCTCTCCCTCTCTCCGAATTATGTCATTTCAATAAAAAACACATTTTTCAAACTCAAGTTTTGACAGCTTGGCTGGTGCTGCTGCTGCTGATGATGATGCCGACATCTTCGGGCCAGCACATAACAACCGGAGTATCGATGAGCCTACTCTTAAGACATGGAATGCAATTTAATCATAATGATAATGATCATCATCACCATAATAATAATTATGATCATCAAGATATGAATCGCTTAATTATTGGTTGTTTTGTTGTTGTTGGTTGCCTTTGATTTGGAACAATTAAAATAGCTTCACAAATTGTTAAGGGGCACTCTAGACGTTTTTTTTAATGGAATAGATTGTCGTGCTAGCCCAGATAAATATCTAAGTGGCGTAAACAATTAATTGCTACTCCTACTGGGTGGTAGGGGATATTTAAATCATTAAAAAAAACGCTGGAATGGAAGTTTGATGCAACCAACCGTGGTTGTAAGCTATTGAGAGGAAATTGGGCAAATTTAAACAAATATTAGAATAATATTATTCGGAAACCAAAAAAAAAAATCTCAATTTCCATACCAGGTTTGATGTTGGCCACAGAAGTTTGATGCAACCTACTCAGGCTTGAAATGGTTAAAATGCATGTAGGCAGTCTACATTGGTCTAAGATTTCATTTCTGTGAAATAAAAATTCATTTTTTGCTTCATTTCAGTTGAGGTTTGATGCAACCAAAATCTGTGTGATGCAACTTTAGTCTGTTTGAGGGAAATTTTACTGACATACAATAGAAAAAACGACAATTTCCGTAAAAAAATAAATTTTGAGCATATATTTTATTCCAGGTTTGATGCAACAAAAATCAGTTTGATGCAACCTTAGCATGTTTGATGGAATTTTACTGATATACAATATTAAAAAAACCATAATTTCCAAAAAAACTTATTTTGAGCATATATTTCATACCAGGTTTGATGCAACAAAATTCAGTTTGATGCAACCTTTGCTTGTTTGAGAGAATTTTACTGATATACAATATTAAAAAAGCCACAATTTCCAAAAAAAAAACTTATTTTGAGCATATATTTCATACCAGGTTTGATGCAACCTCATACTGTTTGATCATACAACAACAGTAAAAACGATATCTTCTGTAAAAAATCACATTTTGAGATTTGAAAACCAAATAAAATTCTCAATTTTCACATCAAGTTTGATGTTGGCCACAGAAGTTTGATGCAACCTACTCAGGTTTGAAGTGGTTAAAATGAATGTAGACAGGATACATTGGTCTGCGATTACATTCTCTTGAAATAAAAATCATTTTTTGATTAATTTCAGTTGAGGTTTGATGCAACCAAAATCTGTTTGATACTACCTTAGCCTCTTTGAGGGAATTTTACTGACATACAATAGAAAAAACGACAATTTCCGTAAAAAAATAAATTTTAGCATATATTTTATTCCAGGTTTGATGCAACAAAAATCGGTTTGATGCAACCTTAGACTGTTTGCTTGTACCTTATTAACATACAACAGTAAAAACGACATCTGCTGCAAAAACATTAATTTTGAGCACTTTTTGTATGAGGTTTGATGCAACCAGATAGAGTTTGATACAACCAAAGCTGGTTTGATGCCTTGAAATTAAATAAAAATTTCAAGTATAGCAAATTCATAAATGAAAAATCAACTTTATTGTTTTCACAAAAGGTTAGATGCAACCAAAATCCGTTGGATGCAACCAAAAACAGTTTGATGTAACCTATGTCTGTATAAAGCTACATTATTGACGGAAATTACTAAAAACGAGCTTCAAATTCATAAATGAAAATTCAACTTTAATTGTTTTCACAAAAGTTTGGATGCAACCAAAATACGTTTGATGCAACCTAAATCTGTATAAAGTTACATTATTGACGGAAATCAATAAAAATGAACTCCGCTTGAAAAAATATTAAATTTTAAACATCATTCCAATAAGGTTTGATGCAACTTAATTGAGTTTGATGCCAGTTTGAAGCCTTTCGATGCATAAGGTGCATAAAAAATGGGCGATAAAGTCAATTTCTAAGAGGAAACTTCAATTTGAATTGTTTTCACAAAAGGTTTGATGCAACCAAAATGAGTTGGTTGCAACTCAAGGAATTTACAGCTGAATTCTTGACATAAATTAGTAAAAACGTCTTTTTATTGCAATAAATACTAAATTTTGAGCATAATTCATATAAGGTTTGATATCATCTGATTAAGTTCGATGCAACCAAATAAGGTTTGAGACATTTTAGATGATTGGAATGAATGGAAATTTCGTAGATTTATTTTCTTTTCCTTAAAAAGATAAGTTTTTAATCGTTTTCGCAGAAAGTTTGATGCAACCAAAAGTTGTTTGATGCAACTCAATCATGTTTGAGGCCATTAAAGCGCTTGAGATTTATACAAAATTGAGGGTAAACGTTATTTTGTATTAAAAAGGATGTTACATCTTACGTGAAGTTTAAGGGTACTTTGTTTGATGCAACCCAAATGAGTTTGAAGCTGGTTAGAGCCATACAACAAATAATTATTCATTTTAAAATGAACTCTTGCCATTAATCATAACAATTTCAATGGTCTGCATAAAAATTTTTAAAATTTTCTATCAGTTTGATGCAACCCAAACAAGTTTGATGTGGTTCGGAGCGTTCCTGGTGTTGCATTATTTCCAAAAATGCCTAGTTTTGTTAAAAAATTGTGTTTTCCAACAATTTCAAATGAAGTTTGAAGATATCTAAATTAAGTTCGATGAAGTTGTGTGCAGTTTGATGCAACTTAACTGAATCTGAATCAGCTTTTGAATGGAAATTAAAGTGTTTTTACTTATTTTGTGGCAAGTTTGATCTATTGCATAATGGTTTGATGCAAACAAAAATGGTTCGATGTGGTATGACATACATTTTCGGGTCAAACATAATTATTTTGATGAAAATTTTCAAATGTTATTGGATTTTGTGCTAATTTAAAGCCATGTCAATGTGGTTCGATGCAACCAAAAGGTGTTTGAAGGGGTTTTCGGAAGTCTGCAGCATAAAAATTTGTCTTTCAGAAGCTTGTGGACTAGTGTGTGGAGCTTGTGGAAGTGTGAAGAGATCTAGATGAAGTTCGAAGAAGCTGTATGCAGTTTGATGCAACTTAACTGAGTTTGAAACCACTTCTGAATGGAAATTAAAGTGTTTTTGCTTATTTTGTGGCAAGTTTGATCGATTGCACAATGGTTTGATGCAACCAAAAATGGTTCGATGTGGTATGACACACATGTTCGGGTCAAACCAATTTATATTAATGAAAAATTTCAAATTTTATGCTAATTTTAAGCCATGTTAATGTGATTCGATGCAACTAAAAGATGTTTGAAGGGGTTTTATGATGTCTGCAGCATAGAAATTTGCGTTTTCAGAGGTTTCCTCGGGAATAAAACATCTTTTAGGAATATGTGGGTAACTCTTTTCCATATTTCAATTGAATTTCTCTGCTCTGAATGTTTCGGTTCAAAAACTATAAGCAAATAAGCGTCCTTGATTATTTATTCAAATGTTTTTTTCTTATCTGTTTTTATTTTTTTTTTTTTTTTAGTTTTTTTTTCTGCAAAGAACTATTTCGTCTGTAGAATTAATTAGTGAAATAAATAAGCATGCATTTTAATTTAGCACTATTTTTTATCGACATTCGATTCGTATCATGAACCATGAATTACGTAAAAGCTCCAGTTATTTTTGGGTGTTAAACGTCATTTGGCAATTAGTCTTATCAGTTCCAAGCTTTTAAACAATTTAGATAAATTATTGACGATTGATTTTCAAATATTTTTTAATGAAAAAAAACAGCAAAAGAAAGAACAGAAAAATGCAACTAACGAGAAATTGATTTATTTCTTTGTGTAATAAAAAATAGTCTTCCTCATTTGATAATCACCCGCCCCATTAAGATTATCAAAGACAACTTATGTTTACCTTCTGGACTAATCAACAACCACAACAACAACAACAAGAAAAAAGTGTTTATATTATCATCATTTTCACCTCAACCATCAACGGTAGCCATACCTGCAGTCTGTAGTCCAGTTCACACCCAGTGCCATAAATTGCATTCAATTACCTTTAAATGTTAAACATTGTTGCAAGTTTTACATTTATTGTTTTATGTGGGGTAAAAGGGGGGAAATAACCACAATCTCATGCATTTTTTATGACATTCAGACAGAGATAAAATATATTTCTTAGTAGGTCAAATTTCGAAAACAGAAAAAAAATATATGGAAAAATCTATAATTTATTGGAGATCCATGAAAAAAAATTAAGAAAAATCAACATTAAAAAAAAATATATTTTTTAAAAAGTCCGCATGCATCTAAAATTCTTGAAAATATTTTTTTTAAAAAAATCAGCGTGTTTCTAAAATCCCTGAAAAATATTTTTGTCAAAAATTCACGCGCGTTTGAAATCCCTGAAAAATATTTTTTCATAAGTCCAACTGAAAAATATATGTTTTTAAAGTCCAAGTGCCTTTATATTCCTTAAAAATTCTATATCCTTAAAAATATTTTTTTTTTTTAAATCTAAAAGCCCCGAAAAATATATATTTTTAAATTTACGTGCGTCTGAAATTCCGGAAAAATATTTTTAAAAAAATAAAAAAAATAAAATCCAAGTGTCTCTAAAATTCCTGAAAGATATTTTTAAAATATCTACGTGTGCCCAAAATCCCTGAAAAATAATTTTTAAAAGTCCAAGTGTCTTTATATTCCTACTTGTCCTTAAAATCCTTAAAAATATTTTTTAAAAATCTAAAAGCCCTGAAAAATATTTTTTTCAAAAATTATCTATTTGCATATATTGTTATCAAAATTCAGGCTCGTGTAAAATCCCTGAAAAATATTTTTTAATAGTCCAAGCGCCTTTATATTCCTAAAAAATCTACTTGTCACAAAAATCCTTAAAAATATTTTTTAAAAAAATCTAAAAGCCCCGAAAAATATTTTTTTTTTAAATCTATGTGCGTCTGAAATTCTGAAAAAATAATTTAAAAAAAAAAATTAAAATTCCAACTGCCTCTAAAATTCTTGAAAGACATTTTTTAGAAAAATCCGAAAATTCTACAATCCCAGAAAAATATTTTTATTAAAATTCACTCGCCTGTAAAATCCCTGAATTTTTTTTTTAAAGTTCAAGTGCCTTCGTATTCTTAAAAAATCTACTTGTCCTAAAAATCCTTAAAAATGTATTTTTTAAAAATCTAAAAGCCCCGAAAAAATATTTTTTTTTTTTCAAAAATCCACGTGCATCTGAAATTCCAGGAAAATATTAAAAAAAAATAAAAATCCAAGTGCCTCTAAAATTGCTGAAAGATTTTTTTAAAAAAGTTAACATGTGTCTAAAATCCCTTAAAAATATTTTAATCAAAATTCAGGCTCATATAAAAACCCTGAAAAATATATTTTTAATAGTCCTGACAAATCTGATTGTCCTTAAAATCCTTAAAAAAATTAAAAAAAAAATATATAAAAGCCCCGAAAAATACATTTTTTTTAAATTTACGTGCGTCTGAAATTCCGGAAAAATATTTAAAAAATAAAATATAAAAATCTAAGTGCCTCTAAAATTCCTGAAAGACATTTTTTTAGAAAAATCAACGTCTACCTACAATCCCTGAAAAATATTTCAATCAAAATTCAGGCTCGTATAAAATCACTGAAAAATATTTTTTAATAGACCAAGCGCCTTTATATTCCTGGAAAAATCTACTTGTCCTTAAAATCCTTAAAAATATTTTTTAAAAAATCTATAAACCCTGAATTTTTTTAAATACCACGAGGGTCTAAAAATTCCGGAAAAATGTTTTTAAAAATATAAAAATCCAAGTGCCTCAAAAATTCCTGAAATACATTTTTTTAGAAAAATCCACGTCTGCCAACAATCCCTGAAAAATATTTCAATCAAAATTCAGGCTCGTATAAAATCCCTGAAAAATATTTTTTTAATAGGCCAAGCGTCTTTATATTCCTTGAAAAATCTACTTGTCCTTAAAATCCATAAAAATATTTTTTAAAAAATCTAAAAACCCCGCAAAATATTTTTTCAAAAATCCAAGTGCATCTGAAATTCCGGAAAAATATTTAAAAAAAAGTAAAAAAAATAAAATTCCAAGTGCCTCTAGAATTCCTGAAAGATATTTTTTAAAAAGTCCAAGTGTGTCTAAACTACTTCAGAAATATTGTTATCAAAATCTTTGGAAAATATTTTGTTGTTGCAAAATCGTCAGGCAAAATCAAATTATTGTTGTTTTTATAAAAACAACGTTTGTTTATGAGTGGAGAACGATGGTAATGTTTACCAGGGGGTAAGGCAGGGAATACCTAGGTTTCGGAAAGTCCAAGTGCCTTTATATTACTTAAAAAACTACTTGTCCTTAAAATCCTTAAAAATATTTTTTTAAAAAAATCTAAAAGTCTAGAAAAATATTTTTTCATACTTGCCCTTAAAATCCTTAAAAATATTTTTTTTTTTAAAATCTAAAAGCCTAGAAAAATATTTTTTCAGACATCTAAGTGCGTCTGAAATTCCGGATAAATATTAAAAAAACATTAAAAATCCATGTGCCTCTAAAATTCCTGAAAGACATTTTTTTAGAAAAATCCACGTCTGCCTACAATCCCTGAAAAATATTTTAATTAAAATTCAGGCCCTAGTAAAATCCCTGAAAAATGAAATATTAAAAAATTCCAAGGGCCTTTATATTCCTGAAAAATTTACCTGCCCTTAAAATCCTTAAACATATTTTATAAAAGATATAAAAGCTCCGAAAAATATTGTTTCAAAAATCCAAGTGCGTCTGAAATTCCGGAAAAATATTTTTTAAAAAATAAAAAAAGAATAAAAGTCCAGGGTGGTATGAAAAAAACTGCAATTAACTTCAGACTGCTGTCGTTTCTAATCCAAAATTATGGCGTTTGACTTTGTTGCAGTTTTTTTATCTCACCCTGTATACATATTTTTTTTGTAAATATCAGACTTCTTATTTTTCTAATATTTGCTGTCAGCCCCGTTGCTATTACCTCATATTTTTTTGTTTGTTATCGCATTTTTTTTGCTTTTTGTTAGTTTTATATTCTGCTTATCAAAGGCGCAAAAGCATATCTTATCTCGACTTGACTTAAAGCTCTTTTCGGTTTCCAATTATATCGCCAAGTCCAATTCGTTATATTTTCTATGTTCTCTTTTTTTTGGTTAAATAGTATGGAATTTGCACAGTTGTTAGATAAATAAAGCATAGAAACATATGGCAGCAAATAGGACTTCATAATTAGATTAGAGGCAAGCAGAGGGCAGGGGGGTGGCAAGAGGGTAAGGCATGTTAGAGAAAATATGTAAGAAATAGCGTGAAGCAATAACAGAGAGTTTTGCTAATATGAAAAAAATTTAATCAAACCGCCCCCCTCCCCCTTGGCTACGTCCCTGATAAGAAGATATAAATTCCATAGGCTCATGCCCGTCAACTTTTTAGACAAATAACTGTCTTTGTTTTTTTTTTTTTCTTGTTTTTTTTTTTTGGAAAAATATTTCATTATTTTTTGTCTATCTTTGAGGGTAATTGACCTGATTTTTAAGGTAAATGGCATTGAAAAGCTTTCGGATTTGCTGAATTGTTTGTTAAACTTAATTCACTCCTTACAGAGGTTATTCTAGGAAAAAAATTAGCCATGAAAATTGACAAGATTTTGATTTTTTTTTTGGAAAAAAATATCTAATAAAAATTCAAAATAATATATATTCCACAAATTCAAAAATAAAAATAAAAAAAAATAAATAAATAAATAAAAACATTTTTATATACAAAATCATAAATTAAATAAAAAAAAGAAATCTTTCCTTAACTGAAATCTTAAAAAATTTATTTTTTTTTTAGAAAAAAACCATAACATCTTGTAAGAATTAAAAAAATATATATCCTCAATATTTTTAATAAATTCCAAAAAAAAAAAAAAACACATTTACATACAAAATTATAAATTAAATAAAAAAAGAAATCTTTCCTTGACTGAAATCTTAAAAAAAAATTTTAGAAAAAAAAAACATCTGATAAATATTAAAAAATATATATCCTCAATATTTTTAATAAATTCCAAGAGAACAAATTTAGATACAAAATTATAAATTAAATAAACAAAGAAATCTTTCCTTAACTGAAATCTTAAAAAAATATTTTTTTTAAAAAAAATAACATCTGATAAAAATTAAAAAAATATATATCCTCAATATTTTTAATAAATTCCAAAGAAGAAAAAACACATTTACATACAAAATTACAAATTAAATAAAAATAAACTACTCCCTTTCCTGAGCCCCCATCAAAATATCTGGGAAAACCCTAACTAATTTTTAATAAAATATTTTTTTTCTATTTTTTTTAAATAAAAAAATATCTTGTAAAAATTGAAAAACATACAGGGTGATATAAAAAAACTGCCACAGAGGCAAACGCCATAATTTTTACATTTTTTAAATTTTATTGAATAAAAACAAAAAATGTCGGAGATAGCATTAAATTTTAGAATAAAATAAAAAATATTTTTTTTTCTTTGATAAAAATAATAATATTAGATAAAAATAAAAAAATATGTTCTTAAAATTTTTAACAAATTCAAAAAAAAAAAAAAAATCTTTACATACAAAATTTTAAATTCAATTAAAAAGATAGCTTCCCCTTCCTGAAAATCCTAAATAAAAAAATAAGAAATATTATTTTGCGTCCACATCTTCCAACTCCATTCAAAAACGAACCCAGGTCCATGCGGGATTTACAGACAACATCACGTTAGAAAAAAAAATTCGGACAATTAAAATTCAAAATCTCTTTGACTACCACACGATTATTTATCAAAACAAACTTTTTTAAATTGTTAATAAATTTTGACAAAAAAAAAAAAAAAAAAAAAAAATAGTCGAAAACACAAACCGCCGACCAACAGGTTTTCCTCTCTCACATCAAAGCTGGACCCATTCAAAAGCGACCAAATATTTTATCATTATAAATGGTTTTAAAAATTCGTTTTGTTTGGCCCGCCTGCTGAATAAATACATAAATTCTGTTTATTCTTAGAATTAGCATGGAAGTGTTGGGTCAAGCTGGCTGGTAGGCAGGCGGGCACAGAGGAAGGTTAAGGTTAAGGCGTGGGATGCTGCTCATCAATAAAACCGGCATTAAATTGCTATATCATTGGCGATTATCCACCGTATGACATAAGTACCAAAACATCAAATTATCCAACACCTCATTAGTCGTTTGGCAGCAACGTGAACTAATTAGGGAGCCACAAAATGAATAATTAATTAATTAAAAATTTGCAAAAAATTAAAAATTAAAATTTATATTCTCGGAGTGAAAGAGAGGGAGAGATAGAGAGGGGAAGAGCATAAATTTATTTTTTTCCAAATTAGTTATAAGCGCAGATTTTTTTAAAAAAAATATTTTTCCCAACGCCAGCTAAAAAGTTGGAGTTAAAAAATATTGTTTTATATTCTTCGAAAGAAGGAGAGGTAAATAGAAAGTGAGATGGAGAGAGAGAGGCTAGAGCAAAAATATATTATTTTTCCAAATCAGTTATAAGCACAGATTTTTTATAAAATATATATTTTTCTCAACACCAGCTAAAAAGGTGGATTTATAAAGAAATATTTTTTTTAAGTTCAACTAAAAAAGTGGATATTTTGATTATAAATAGTTTTTTTTTCAGACAACCTAAAAAAAGGGCTTTAAAAAATATATTTTACACAGTCTTGGATTGACGCGAATTATATTAATTTAAAATTATATTATATATAATTAAAAAAAAATCCCCTTGCCTTGAAAAACATTTTTTTATAAAATCCACGTGTCTTAGTAAACCTTAATTTTTTTTTTTAAAACCGCGTTCTTCTAAAATTCCTTGATAATATATTTTTTTTTTTTTTTAAACCGCGTTCTTCTAAAATTCCTTGAAAATATTTTTTTTAAAAATAAACCTTTATTGTTTTTCATTCACGTGCCTTAATAAACTTTGAAAAATATTTATTACTATATTTATTTTTATAATATTTATTTTTTAATAAATCCATGTGCCCTTACAATTCTTGAAAAATATTTTGTTTAAATTCATGTGCCCTTAATAATCCTTAAAAATATTTTTTTAATCCATGTGCTTTTATAATCCTTGAAAAATAATTTTTTTAAAAAATCCACATGACCTTAGAATCTCTGGATAATATTTCCTAAAAAACTCACGGGTTATCATTAAATGTGGATAGTTAAAAAATATTTTTCCTAAGACCGTCTTGGGTCGTACTTAACATTTAAGGTTAATGATATTTTTTTACTAAAAAATATCTTAACAATATTTTTAGTAATTTAATTTTAAAAAATTTAAAGAGCCTTTAATGTAAGATAACATAAAAAAAAATTAAAAATATCATCAGCCTTAAATGTTAATTAAAAAAATTATAATTTTTAAAAAAATCTATCATAAGCTAATATTAATAAAAAATACAAACAATAACAAGTCCTAAAACTTTTCAGAAAAAATCTGGCTTCATTGGTGTTGTGTAAAAAACATTTTTTATAAAAAATATACCTTAACCCAAGTCATTAAAAAATATTTTTAAAAAATCCACATTCATTGTTGGCCTCAGAAAAATATCCGAAACGCAATACACGATCATTGGATGAATCTGGAAATTCAAAAAAATTGTTGTCTTTGGAAAATATTTTTTAAAAAATCGTCACATTTAAAAAAATGTCTTAATGTTGGACTGAAAAAATTATTTATTTTTTTTAAATCCATTATTGTAGCTGAACAGTTTTTAAAAATATTAAAAAAAATATTGGAAAAAAACCACTTTGATTGTTGGCCTCTGAAAAATATTCGAAACGCAATACACGTTCATTGGGTGTATCCGGAAATTCAAAAAAAAAAAATTGTTGTCTTTGGAAAATATTTAAAAAAATCGGCTGTGTTGTTTAACTTGAAAACCAATATTTAAAAAAAATTGCCCTAATGTTGGTCTGGAAAAAATATATTTGTTTTTAAAAATATTAAAAAAAATACTTGAAAAATATTTCTAAAAAATATTAAAAAAAATTATATATATATGTATATATATATATATATATATATATATATATATATATATATATATATATATATATATATATATATATATATATATATATATATATATATATATATATATTTTTTTTTTTTTTTTTTTTTTTTTTCCTTTTTTGGTTAAAAAGTAATTCGTAACATAAAAAAATTGTTGCCTTTGGAAAATATTTTTTAAAAAATCGGCTCTGTTGCTAAACTTGAAAGCCTACATTTAAAAAAAATTTGCCCAAATGTAGGCCTGGAAAAACATTTTTTTTAAATTCATTATTGTAATTGAAAATTTTTTTAAAAATATTTAAAAAAAAAAATATTTGAAAAAATATTTCCAAAAAATATTAAAAAATATTATTACGTATTCCATCTTTTTTTTCTTTTTTTGGTTAAAAAAAATAATTCGTAACATTGAAAACATTTAAATATATAAACATATGTTTCAACACACGCACACGCACCAACTAATTTGGCATGCAACATAATTCCTGTCACGTTCTCCCAATAAATAGCCAAATTTGAATAACTAGCAAAACGCACAGAAAAAAAAAAAAAACAAAAATACTTAAATATTTTTTTACAAGCAAAACATAATTTTCAAACAAATCGTATCCAAAACTAATTAGAATTGACTAATTGTTATAATACCGTATTAGGCCATGCTACTGAAAATGACAAAATCGAGAAACTTATATTTTCAAATGACTACTAACATAATTCTAAAGGCTACCCCCAGGCTAATTAATATTCCCAAAGGGCAGCCGCCATACAATAACTCTTCTGCCGCGAGAGAGGGAGAGAGAGAGCGAGAGAGAGAGACCAATCAGAGATACATTTGCCTTATGCCATGTTATTGACTTGTGAAAGGGGAGACCACGAGTACGAGTTCATTACCATAGACACACACACACAAATCAATAAATAAAAGATATTGAATATCCCAAAATTGAAAATCTCAAAACTCTTTCCTAGCAATAATCATAAAACAAATATATTAAATAACAATTTAAATCGAATCAAATTACTGGCTGGCTACTTTTTTTTGTGGCCGGTGTATTGATTTACGTGTTAAGGGCCAGCCGAAACACACACACACACAGACCATGAAACATTTCAATACTCAGTGCATTTTGAATTTGATCTAAGTATGGGTTCGCTTTTTATTTTTGGTTTTGGATGACTAATTAATATTCAAATCGCCGACCGAAGCTATTTGAGTTGGAACACCGGTAGACATGGGTGGAGTCAGAAATTTATTATTTTTTATGTTAATGTTGTAACCTGAAGGTCAATGACAAAATTATAAGGTGACTAAAAAGGGGCCGAAATAATGTTTTGGTGATATATAGTGACAAAACTTTATAAAAAAAATACAAACCAAAAAAAATAAAATTAAAAAACTGGGAGCCTAAATTATTTTCTGCATTTTTAGAGACCCTTGGTGAACATGATTTTTTTTTAAATGTCTTTAAGAGTCAAAAAACGATTTTGTATTTTTTAAAAATATTTTTCCACATCTTAAATGAATTTTTATTTTGTTTATACCCTCCACTATACTATGGAGGATATATTAACCTTGTCATTCCGTTTGTAACTTCTCGATATATTTATAATAGACAGTACAAAGTATATATATTCTGGATCAGCGTAAAATTTTAAGACCATCTAGCAATGTTCGACTGTTTGTCTGTCCGTCTGTCTGTTGTAATTGGGTAATGGGTACTACAGTCTATGACTTCGTATAGTCTTCGTATCTTTTCATAAGCGTGGATTTTTTAAAAATATTTTTTCAAGGGCTTCCATAAAGTGGACTTTTTAAAAAAATATGTTTTCAAGGGATTAGGTTTTTTTTTAAATATTTTATTAAAGACTTTCGGTTAATGTGGATTTTTTTTTAAATATTTTTTCAGGGGCTTTCTATTAACGTGGATTTTTTAAGAATTTTTCAAGAGCTTCCCACAAACGTGTATTTTTTAAAAATATTTTTCAAGGGCTTCCTATAAAAGTGGATTTTTTTTAAATATTTTTCAAGAGCTTCCCATAAACGTGGATTTTTTTAAAAATATTTTTCAAGAGCTTCCTATAAACGTGAATTTTTTAAAAATATTTCTTCAAGGACTCCCCATAGACGTGGATTTTTTAAAAATATTTTTCAAGAGCTTCCTATAAACGTGGATTTTTTAAAAATATTTTGTCAAATGCTACTCATAAACGTGGATTTTTTAAAAATATTTCTTCAAGGACTCCCCATAGACGTGGATTTTTTAAAAATATTTTTCAAGAGCTTCCCATAAACGTGGATTTTTTAAAAATATTTCTTCAAGGACTCCCCATAGACGTGGATTTTTTAAAAATATTTTTCAAGAGCTTCCCATAAACGTGGATTTTTTAAAAATATTTTGTCAAATGCTTCTCATAAACGTGGATTTTTTAAAAATATTTTTTTCAAGGGCTTCCCATTAATATGGATTTTTTAAAAATATTTTTTTCAGGAGATTCCTATAAACGTTGATTTTTTAAAAATATTTTTTTCAAGGGCTTCCCATTAATATGGATTTTTTAAAAATATTTTTTTCAGGAGATTCCCATAAACGTGGATTTTTTAAAAATATTTTTTTCAAGGGCTAATATGGATTTTTTAAAAATATTTTTTTCAGAAGATTCCCATAAACGTGGATTTTTCTTTAAATATTTCTTCAAGGACTTCCCATAAACGTGGATTTTTTAAAAATATTTTTTCAAGGACTTCGAATAAACCTGGATTTTTTAAAAATATTTTTTTAAGGGCTTCCCTTAAACTTGGATTTTTTAAAAATATTTTTTCAAGGGCTTCCCATTAACGAGAATTTTATATAAATATTTTTTCAAGGACTTCCCATTAACTAGAATTTTTTAAAAATATTTTTTCAAGGGCTTCCCATTAACGAGAATTTTTTATAAATATTTTTTCAAGGACTTCCCATTAACTAGAATTTTTTAAAAAGTATTTTTCAATTGTTTCCAATTAACATGGATTTTAAAAATTTTTTTACACACCCCAAATGAAGTCGAATTTTTAAAAAATATTTTTTTTTTCAACAGCTTCCCATCAACTTGAATTTTTAAAAAAAATTTTTAAGGACATCTCGTGAACGTGGATTTTTTAAAAATCGTTTCAAGGGCTTTCTATTAACGTGTACTTTTTTTTAAATATTTTTTCAAATATTCTTAAAAATATTTTTTCAATACAAAATTAAAAATCTCCCATCTTCTTATCCACATATATCCTCTATTATTTGATATTTTCATTTCTATGAGTTTTTTTGAAATATTTAATTAAACCTACACCT
This sequence comes from Musca domestica, assembly GCF_030504385.1. Taxonomy (NCBI): domain Eukaryota; kingdom Metazoa; phylum Arthropoda; class Insecta; order Diptera; family Muscidae; genus Musca; species Musca domestica. The sequence continues at coordinate 29,169 of NW_026712292.1, forward strand.
GTTATGGCCTTCCAATAACCCCTCACCCCTTTGCCTTCCATCTCCTCAGACAAAGGTTAAATACATAACCTTTAACAAATAATTACAAAACGATGTTGACTGCCACCTTCCAAAGCTACTGGAATTTAAATTACGCCAAAAAGAGTTAGTCTATTTACAAATCAACACCAGCAACAACAACTACAACCACAATAATAACTCTGTCGTCAGTCTCTATCAGTGGCTCATTCAGCCCGTCAAACTCCAACCAGGTCTATTTAAACCAATTCGCTTGTAACCAGCCCTGGTTAACCCCTTGTTATTGTTTGTTGGCAAAATGGTTGGAAAAACAGGGAACAACAACGACGACGACGATGCCGACAACAGCATCAGCGATGTAGATGAAAAATAGCAAACGTAATCTGAGCTCAATTAAATTTTTTAGCATATCCCGACATAACAATAACAAAAACAAAAAAAAAAATGAACAAATAGAAAACCAACAACAACAATGAGAATGAGAAGAATCAAAACTAAGTTAGAGCATCTGCGGCAGGTAATGGATATTTTTCTTTTGACTTACACTCGAGACTCGAGGAAAAATTTTAGTTGCTTGGGGACCATGGGCCCAGGGATTTTATTTTTAAATCCTGAAGCCTAGAAAACCTTAAAATATTTGGTTTTTAGACAAATAAAAAAATAAAAGAACGCCTTAAGAGGTCTTCAAAAAATCATTTTTTAAGGATCCCAATCTCCGGGAGATCTTCAAGAAATTATTTTTGAAAGATTCACGTCGCTGGGAGGTCTTTAAAGAAACATTTTTAAAAAAATCGATATCACTCCACGGATGGTCTACAGAAATAATTTTTTTAAAAAATCTATGTCACCGGAGGTCTTCAAACAATCAGTTTTAAAAATTCCATGTTTCTGGGTGGTCAAAAAAATTAGTTTTAATAAATCCACACCTCTAGCAGGTCTATAAAAATTAATTTTGAAAAATCCATGCCACAGAGAGATCTTTAAAAAAAAGTTTTTTGATAAATCTATAGCCCTAGGGGGTCCTTAAAAATAATGTTTAAAAAAATCCACTTTTCTGGGAAGTCCCTAAAAATAATTTTTAAAAATTCCATGTCTGTGGGAGGTCTCCAATAAATCCTTTTTTAAATCTTCGCCTCTGGGAAGTGTTCAAAAAATTATTAAAAAAATCGGCATCTCTGGGAGGTCTTCAAAAAATTACTTTTGATAATTCCACTCCTCTAGGAGAGCCTTAAAAAATATTTTTAAAAAATTAATGTTTCTGGGAGGTCTTCGGGAAAAAAATTTTTGTAAAATTTTCTTTCTGGGAGGTCTCCAGGAAATCATTTTTAAATAATTCACATCTCAAGGAGGTCTTCATGAAATCATTTTTAAGAAAAAATACTCTCTGGAAGGTCTTCAAAAAGTCATTATTGAAGATTTGACATCTCTGGAAGGTCTGAAATAATTAAAAAAATAGATATCTCTCCACGAATGGTCTGAAATAATTAAAAAAATAGATATCTCTCCACGAATGGTCTTAAAAAAATATTTTTAAACAAATCTACATCTATAGATAATCTTGAAAAATAATTTTTAAAAAATCCACGTCTATAGATAATCTTGAAAAATAATTTTTAAAAAAATCCACGTCTATAGATAATCTTGAAAAATAATTTTTAAAAAAAATCCACGTCTTTAGATATTGTTGAAAAATAATTTTTAAAAAATCCACGTCTATAGATAATCCTGAAAAATAATTTTTAAAAAATCCACGTCCATAGATAATGTTGAAAAATAATTTTTAAAAAATCCACGTCTATAGATAATGTTGAAAAATAATTTTAAAAAAATCCACGTCTATAGATAATCTTGAAAAATTATTTTTAAAAAAAATCCATGTCTATAGATAATCTTGAAAAAAAAATTAAAAAATCTACGTTTAAGAATGGCCTTGAAAAAATATTTTTAAAAAAAATCACGTCCATGGATGGTCTTAAAAATTATTTTTAAAGAAATCCACGTCTATGGATTGTCTTCAAAAATTATTTTTAAAAAATCCACTTCTATAGATAATCTTGAAAAATATTTTTTAAAAAATCCACGTCTATAGATAATCTTGAAAAATAATTTTTAAAAAATCCACGTCTATAGATAATCTTGAAAAATAATTTTCAAAAAAAATCTACGTCTATAGATAATCTTGAAAAATAATTTTTAAAAAATCCACGTCTGTAGATAATCATGAAAAATAATTTTTAAAAAAGCCACGTCTTTAGATATTGTTGAAAAATAATTTTTAAAAAATCCACGTCTGTGGATAATCTTGAAAAATAATTTTAAAAAATCCACGTCTATGGATGCTTTTCAAAAAAAAATTTAAAAAATCTACGTTTAAGAATTGCCTTGAGAAGAATTATTTTTAGAATAATCCACGTCCATGGATGGTCTTAAAAAATTATTCTTAAAAAATTATTTTTCAAAAATTATTTTTTAAAAAATCCACGACTAGGAAGTTTAAAAAAATAATTTTAGAAAAATCGTTATCTCTGGGAGGTCTTCAAAAATAATTTTTATAAAATCCATGCCTCTTCTTTTGTGTTTTTTTTTTTTAGAAAAATATTATTTATGTCACAATTTATTCCCAACATTTTCCTTCGGGTGTAACCCTTGTACCATATCCCTTACCATACATTTCACATCAGACTAACTTTGTTACCAAAAAGTTGTGGACTTTGTTATTGTTTTCGGCAGCTTTAATTGCCGACGATGCCAGTATGTGTGTGTGCGGCAAGCACATTTATTGGTTTTCTTGGCTCACAAACAAAAACGAAAACCAAAGGAAAACTGTCTATGAAAATTTGTGGTTTCTTGGCAAAAAATAAAAAAAAAACAAATTTTAAAGGAAAATAATCTAATATGGGAAAAACTTAAACCAGACTTCTAATGTTTGTTTCCAGGGACTGGTTAATTGGTAGTGGGCTAAAGCAGCTTATTAAAGTGCTGCAAAAATATGTGTTACTAGATCAGCTGGTGCATAGGTATGTGTGCAGCATACTTTTAGGAGTTCATGGTTAATATAGAAAATACTAATAAAAGGTAGGAAAGTAAAACGTCTAAATTATGTTTTGTTAGATATTTTAATTGCATGCAAAACGAATTCGAGTGTTAGTAAGGGTGTATGTAGAGATTTTTAAATGGTGGTGTATAGTTTTAGGCTTTTATCAAGGGTGGAAATTATTAGATCAAATTTAAAATTATTATTTTCTAATTTCTTTGCAAATATACCTTTAATTAAAAATTAAAATAAATTTAGCTGTAATTAAGGTAATATAGGGGTTATGTATTACAAGAATGGTGCATACTTTTAGGCTTCGCCACAAATAAAACATTATTAGATCAAATTTAATTAAAATGTATAATTTTTCAATTTTTATTTTGAAAATTCTCGAAATAATTATAATTTTTTAGATTTCCTCACACTTCCGATGCATACTTTTAGGCATAATTATTATTAAATATTTTATAATCATCATCCCCCAATCATCTCGCATATCTTTGTAGTTATTGTAATTAGATATTTTTTCTTATTACACAATTAATTAAACCCTTTTTCTCTTTTCCGTTTCATTGCAGGTATGTCTGTCCTTCGAACAACTCATGGGTCATTTTTCATATTTCTTGAAAATGTGGTAATGTATTTTCTTTCCATATTTGTATTATCTCAAATACCTGTTAATAGCCAATGTCTAGTGGCTTTGTAATTGAGGTCTTTTACTTTAACTGAAAACGCCAGTTTAGAATTCCACCAGAACGTGACTCAAGTCTTTGATTTCCATGCAGAATATTTAATGGGTTTAAATTTGTTTACCTTACCACTTATTTATGTGGGTGATGATGAAGGGGTTTACAAATGTTTGGCTGCGTGTTTATGAGGCGTGTAATTACGAAGAGTGGATGGTCTTCAAAAATAATTTTTAAAAATCCATGTCTAGGGATGGTCTTCAAAAATAATTTTTAAAAATCCATGTCTAGGGATGGTCTTCAAAAATAATTTTTAAAAATCCACGTCTAGGGATGGTCTTCAAAAATAATTTTTAAAAAATCCACGTCTATGGATGGTCTTCAAAAATTATTTTTAAAAAATCCCCGTCTCTGGAGGGTCTTCGAAAATAATTTTTAAAAAATCCACGTCTATGGATGGTCTTCAAAAATAATTTTTAAAAAATCCACGTCTATGGATGGTCTTCAAAAATAATTTTTAAAAAATCCACGTCTATGGATGGTCTTCAAAAATAATTTTTAAAAAATCCACGTCTATGGATGTTCTTCAAAAATAATTTTTAAAAAATCCACGTCTATGGATGGTCTTCAAAAATAATTTTTTTTTTTGAAAAAAGCATATGTTTCTTCAAAAATAATTTTTAAAAAATCCACGTCTATGGATGTTCTTCAACAATTATTTTTAAAAAATCCACGTCTATGGATGGTCTTCACAAATAATTTTTTTTTGAAATAAGCATATGTTTCTTCAAAAATAATTTTTAAAAAATCCACGTATATGGATGTTCTTCAAAAATAATTTTTAAAAAATCCACGTCTATGGATGTTCTTCAAAAATAATTTTTAAAAAATCCACGTCTATGGATGGTCTTCAAAAATTATTTTTAAAAAATCCACGTCTATGGATGGTCTTCAAAAATAATTTTTAAAAAATCCACGTCTATGGATGGTCTTCAAAAATAATTTTTCAAAAATCCACGTCTATGGATGGTCTTCAAAAATAATTTTTAAAAAATCCACGTCCATGGATGGTCTTCAAAAATAATTTTTAAAAAATCCACGTCCATGTATGGTCTTCAAAAATAATTTTTAAAAAATCCACGTCTATGGATGGTCTTCAAAAATAATTTTTAAAAAAATCCACGTCTATGGATGGTCTTCAAAAATTATTTTTAAAAAATCCACGACTATAGATGGTCTTCAAAATTTATTTTTTAAAAAATCCACGACTATAGATGGTCTTGAAAAATAATTTTTAAAAAATCCACGACTATGGATGGTCTTCAAAAATAATTTTTAAAAAATCCACGTCTATGGATGGTCTTCAAAAATAATTTTTAAAAAATCCACGTCTATGGATGGTCTTCAAAAATAATTTTTAAAAAATCCACGTCTAATTTTTTTTTTAAATCCACGTCTATGGATGGTCTTGAAAAATAATTTTTAAAAAATCCACGTCTATGGATTGTTTTGTAAAATTATTTTTAAAAAATCCACGTCTATGGATGGTCTTGAGGAATTATTTTTAAAAAATCCACGTCTATGGATGGTCTTCAAAAATAATTTTTAAAAAATCCACGTCTATGGATGGTCTTCAAAAATAAATTTTAAAAAATCCACGTCTATGGATGGTCTTCAAAAATAAATTTTAAAAAATCCACGTCTATGGATGGTCTTCAAAAATAAATTTTAAAAAATCCACGTCTAATTTTTTTTTTAAATCCACGTCTATGGATGGTCTTGAAAAATAATTTTTAAAAAATCCACGTCTATGGATTGTTTTGTAAAATTATTTTTAAAAAATCCACGTCTATGGATGGTCTTGAGGATGGTCTTCAAAAATATGGATGGTCTTCAAAAATAATTTTTAAAAAATCCACGTGTGTGAATGGACTTCAAAAAATATTTTTAAAAACTCCATGTTTCTGAAAGTTATTTAAAAAATAATTCTTAACAAATCCATGGCTATGGATCGTCTTCAAAATTTATTTTTTAAAAAATCCACGTCTATGGATGGTCTTCAAAAATAATTTTTAAAAAATCCACGTCTATGGAAGTTGTTTAAAAAATATTTTTTTAAAAATCCACTTCTATGGGAGGTCTTCAAAAATTACCTCTTCTCTTCCAAACGTCAATCAACTTCCTTCCTTAGCGGTTTGGCTGGCTGGCCTGCGTTTTGAACCCACATTTCCCAAGAATTTCAGTTCATTTATTGCAGTATTTGTACTTCCTTGTTCCAGCTGGGTTCCCTGCTTCATGTTTTTTTTTTTATTTGCTTGTCATTTGTTTACGCATTCCCCACCCAGCTACCTACATATTCTCGGGCATGTCGAGAATAAAAAAAAATAAATAAATAAAAAAAATCCATTATACCGTCTGTAACTCTAATCGATAAACTCATCAAGTAAACACAACATGTCGTCGAACATAATTCGCAAAGTTAATAAATTGCCAATTAGCTGGAGTCTTCCCCTCGCTCACCTAACCGGCATGAGAAGGTGCGGAAGAGGGGAGTGCGTGCACACATTTAGTGGCAATGTGAAAAATGGCACCCAAGAAGAATATTTCTAGGCAGATAATGTCCACTAACGACGATGACGACGACGGCGGCGACCATGGCCAATGTGACCGAAAAAGACCCATAGCCTCTGAAAGTTATGAATATATTTGAATATTTCAATTTTGAATACGCAGCCAATAAAAATGATTTACAGACAAATGACTGTTGTAATGCAAAGACCTTGGGTTAGGTGGAAAATGACCTTAGGTGGGTTAGGATTGAGGTGACAATTTTTTTTTTAATTTTTTCCCCAATTTCATTTTCGGAAAAATTCACATATTTTTGAATCTGCAATTTTGTATTTTTTTAAGTTTCTTAGAGCCTTCCTACTCTGGAAATATTTTTTAAAATTTTAGGGAATTTAAAAAATTCTGGTATTTTCAATATTATTGTATGGAACGTTTTTATTTTAGTTTTTTTTTTTTTTTCATTTTTAAAAATATTTGCTCTGTTCCAGAATTGCCAGAATTTAAAGGTCTTTATTTTAGGGTATTTAAAAGATGCCGGGATTTTCAATATTATTTTAGGCAATGATTTTGATTTTATTTTTTTTATTTTTAAAAATATTTGCTCTGTTCCAGAACTGCAAGAATTTAAATTTTTTTTTTTTTTTACTACGATAGCCGATTTTGCCCTTATGATACGTTTGATGACCAACAGGGCCACTGAACCCATCCTCTCTCCTTTTTCTTCTCTCTCGCTCTCGCTCCCTCTCCCGCTTTGTGCTTATCTCTCTCAGCTTCACAAATTGATATTCTCCAGGCCCAGTTTATTGCCTTCGCCTGGCAGACATTTCAAAGAATTAGGCCATTATATGGCCCATTGTGGACATTTATGTTGTTATCTACAGTTAAATTGTCGTCTGGACAACAACAATAACAGCAACCACAGCAACGTGGGCACTTAGCAAGCCTAGCCGCCAATAGATACTCGTAGTTGGCTAGCGGTTTGACCAGGCCACCTATTTCGATGATTGTTTGCATTTTTATGGCCACAAAACCTCGAGGAGAGAAATGTATCTGTTTTGATAGCCCATGAACGATTTCAGTATGTTCGGCGTCAAACCAAGCAACCAATCAATCGTTCGATCGAACAAAAAAATTCAGTGTGTGAGGCATTTTTCTCTTTCAATTATCTCTTGGGTGTACCATTTGTCCATCATCTGTTTAGATTAGAGTCCATTATTGTCCTCAGGTTATAAAAATGTGGTTTATTGTTTAAATGATTTGGTTGCAAAAGGCTTTTGGGCGCCTTGCGTCTCAAGTTGTGTGGAATTGGAAAGAAAAATTTTAGAAAATGATTGGTTTGTGATTTGAATTTTCTTGGGAACAGAAATTAAAATAGTTTTAACGTTTTTTTAAAACAAAAAATTATAATATATATTTCTTATTTATTTTATTCTATTTATTTATTATTATTTATTTTAATTTTTTTGTTTATTTATTTTTATATTTCATTATTTTTCTATAATAATTTTTTGACCATTTATTTATTTTTTTTAGTTTTTTTTAAATTTATTTTATAATAGTTTTTCTCAATAAGTGTTTTTATTAATTAATTTTTATTATTTTTTTTTTATAAATATTTATTTTCTGCTTATTTTCCAAAAAAACAAAAATGTATATATTTTAATATTAAATAAATATTTTCTTATTTATTTTATTCTATTAATTTATTATTTTTTTCTCTTTTTTTATTTACTTATTTTTATTCATTTTTTTGTTTACTTATTTTTTACAAATTTTGTTTTCTCTGTTACTATTTATGTATTTCTATTTATTTATTATTTATTAATTTTTTATTATTTTTTAATATAATTATTTTTTCAATAATAATATTTAATAATTTATTTTTATTATTTATATTTTCATTCATTTTTATTTTTTGTTTATTTGCCAAAAATATTTTAATATTAAAAAAAATTAAATAAATATTTTCTTATGTATTTTATTCTATTAATTTATTATTTTTTCTCTTTTTTATTTACCTATTTTTTATTCATTTTTGTTTACTTATTTTGATATATTTATTTTTATTCATTATATTATTATTTATTTATTTTTTTTTTCTATTCATTTATTATTTATTTTTTATTAATTTTTTGTTATTCATTTTTTTATATAATTAGTTTTCTCAATAACAGTTTTTATTAATTTATTTTTGTTAATTTTAATTTTATTAATTTTTATTTTTTGCTTATTTTCCAAAAAATATATATTTTAATATTAAATAAATATTTTCTTATTTATTTTATTCTATTAATTTATTTTTTTTTTCTTTTTTTTATTCACCTATTTTTTATTCATTTTTGTTTACTTATTTTTTATATATTTATTTTTATTCATCTCTGTTTTTATTTATTTATTTATTTCTATTTATTTATTATTTATTTTTTTATTAATTTTTTGTCTATTTATTTATTTTTATCCTTTTTTATTTATTTTTTAAAATAATTATTTTTCTCAATAATAATTTTTTATAAATTTATTTTTATTATTTATATTTTTATTAATTTTTATTTTTGTTTATTTGCCAAAAATATTATAATATTAAAAAATATTAAATAAATTTCTTATTATTTATTTCAATCTATTAATTTATTATTACTTTTGTTTCTTTTAATTTACATATTTTCTTTATAAGTTTTTTGTTTACTTATTTTTTATACATTTATTTTTATTCATTATTTTCTCTGTTATTATTTATTTATTTATTTCTATTTATTTATTATTTATTTGTTATTAATTTTTTGTCTATTTTTTATATTTAACTTTTTAAATTTATTTTTTATATAATTATTTTTCTCAATAATTGTTCTTTATTAATTTATTTTTATTATTTATATTATTAATCTTTATTTTTTGTTTATTTGCCAAAAAATATTTTAATATTAAAAAATATAAAATATATGTTTTATTATTTATTTTATTCTATTAATTTATTATAACTTTTGTTTCTTTTTATTTACATATTTCCTTTATAAATTTTTTGTTCATCTATTTTGTATACATTTATTTTTTTAGTTTTTTTTATTTTTCGTCAATTTTTAAAATTATTTTTCTTTATTTATTTTTCTTTTTTTACAATTTTTTTTTATTATTTTTGTATATATTTTTTTATTCGACTATTTTTTCTGTTATTATTTTTGTTATTAATTTTTTGATATTAATTTAATTAGTTTTCCTTAATAATTGTTTTTTTTTTATTTTTTTATTATCAATTTTTATTAATTTGTTTTGTTTATTTCAAAAAAAATTGTAATATTAAAAAATATAACAAAAAATATTTTATTATTTATTTTATTCAATTTATTTATTATTTTTGTTTCTTGTTTATTTATTTTTTAGTATTATTATTTTTTATATTAAATAAACAAAATCGTTAGAAAAATAAATAAATATACAAAAAAATTAATAAAAAAATAAATAATAATCAATAGAAAAAAAAAATTAATTAAAAAAATAATTAAATATATTATATTTTTTATTTAATTATTTTTTAATTTATTTTTTTTCTGTTTATTTATTATTTATTTTTTTATTAATTTTTTTGTATATTTATTTATTTTTCTAACGATTTTGTTTATATATTTTTCCATATTCATATATTTAACTTTTCTTAAAAATTGTTTTTTATTAATTTTTATTTTTTTAATATTTTACTATTTACTTTATTCTATTTATTTATTATAAATGTTTGTTTCTTTTTTATTTACGTTTTTTATTATTTGTTCTATTTATTTATTATTTATTTTTTATAGTTTTTTTATCGATTTATTTTTATATTTTTTGTTTATCTATTTTAATATTTACTTGTTTATAATTCATTTTTATTATTTATTTGTTTTTTTTTTGTATTAGTTTTTATTTTTTTCTTTATTTTCTGAATTTATTTGGAATTTTTTTTTTTTTTAATTTATTTATATTAAACCAGTGCTGAATCCTGCTTACTTACTTACCTTTTTTGTTTAGAATTCAATTTAATCCTCCCTAAAATTCAATATCCATTTTTTTATTCTATTTATTTATCATATAGTTTTAATTTTTTATAATTTTTTTTAATTTATTTATTTTTATTATTTATTAATTTTTATTTTTCGTTTTATTTAAAAAAAATATATTATAATATTAAAAAAATATTTTAATGTTTATTTTATTCTTTTTATTTATTATAATTTTTTGTTTCTTTTTATATACGTTTTTTATAATTTTTTATATTTAATTATTATTTTTTTTATCAATTTATTTTTTATTTTTCTGTTTATTTATTTTTATAATTTATTTGTTTTTTATAAGTTTTTATTTTATTATTTATTTATTTGAATTGTTTATATCTGAATTTATTTGCATTTTTTTATTTTTGAATTTATTTATATGAAACCAGTGTTGAATCCTACTTACTTACTTATCTTTTTTATGTTATAATTCAGTGTAAACCTCCCTGGAATTCAAAATCAATTTTTTTTTTAATTTTTTATCTTTTTTTATTTTTATTATTTACTTTTTATTAATTTTTATTTATTTATTATTTGCTTCTGTATTTATTTACATATTTTGTATTTTTTATATTTTATTATTTTTTCGTTTATTTATTTCGTTTTTCCTTTATTATTTGAATAAAAAATGAATAATTTTTATTATTTATTTTATTATTACTTTATTTTCATTATTAATTTTCATTATTAATTTATACTTTTTATTAGTTTTTATGTTTTATTTATTAATTGCAATTATTTATTTCAGCATATTTTGATATAAAATATGAATTATTTATTTATTATTTGAATTAGTTGCTTCTGTATATATTTACTTATTATATATTTATTTTATTTATATTTTTTAATTTTTTCGTTTATTTATTTCTTTTTCCCTTTATTCTTGGTTTTTTTATTTATCTTTTTATTATTTTATTTTCATTATTAATTTATATTTTTTATTCGTTTTTATTTATTTATTTATTTATTTATTTGAATTATTTATTTCTGCATATATTGATATGTAATAAATAGCAAGTCTAACCTAGTGTTGAATGCTGCATACTTTTAGGCGTTAACGAATGTTTTTTTCTCTTTCTCCTATGTTTTCTTATATTAGCATTCAATGTATATTCCCTCTCTAGAATTCAATACTTCTATATCGGAATTAGTTACACAAATCATGTGCCAAATAAAATAGAAAACAAAACTACCTCGTACATATTAAAATCAAATATAAATCGCGATAAATAGCCATTGCAATGACGTCATCCGTCATCCCAACAAAGTAGCCCGAATAACAACAACAAACGCATGTGGCCATTTATTTGCAAATGATTGAAAATAAGGCAGATTTAAATATGGGGATGCCTTTGGTTAATGTAGAAATAAATAACACTTTTTGTTGTTGCTGTTTTGCATGCGAATACATTAAATAAATATTAATTATACGCGATATGGCTAACTGGCTGGCTAGATGGCTGAGTGGTGGTTTGTGTACCTCCACCAGTCTCTTAAACCAATACTGGGTATTGTGAGGAGGTGAAACATTCTAATACTCATAAATAAATATTCTAAACGTGATTCGATTTTCCAATATACAATGTGTTGACATAAATCACGGGTTCGAATTATTACAGCATTTTAAAAATAGACTATTATCGCATTTGTAACTATAAAATGTAACTGGAAGAGAGAGAGAGAGAGAGAGAGAGCATAACATCAATCAAGCTGCAATGGGACAGTTGAATCGCCTCTAAGGCGCCAGATTAAAAAATGCAATGGGAATGCCAACGGTACTTCAAAGGGAAATGATGGAGAGATCAGAGGAAAGTAGGTGGTAGATCGTGACATATTTAGAATAGCAGATTACTGAGGGAAATTAATTAATTATTGTTTAAAAAAAAATGTCCTAAAAAAATTAATAAAATATTCAATATCTAAAGTATCAAAAAAAAAAAAAAAAATAAGGCTGATTTCGAAAAAATAAAAAAAATAAAAAATAAATAAAAAAAGAAATAAAATAAATTATTTAAGAAATGAAGTCATCTTCAGGTTCTTGATTTTTTTTTTTTAAATTTAGTTTATCCCTAAAAAAATTATTAAATATTTATAGCAAAACCTTATTCCTTGGAGATATATTTTTTAAAACCCCAAATTTTACAGGTTTACAAAAAAAAACAAGTAAAAAGGCTGCAAGTTCGGCAAGGTCGAACCTTGAATACCCTCCACCATTTGGAACGAATTTGGTAATTTTCAAAAAATAAAAACCATTCAAAATGAACAAAAAATGCCGGATATAGGCAGGTACCACTATATGTGGGGCCATACCAGACAATTTTCTGTCATAGGCTGTAGTATCCATGACGAACTTCAAATACCAAATTTGAAATAATTCCGGCGAATATTGTAGCCAATGTCATCAAAATACCGAATATCGGGAGGTACCATTATATGGGGGCCATACCAAAACGTGGACCTACGCAGGCAATTTTCTGTCACAGGCTGTAGTATCCGTTACGAACTTCAAGTATCAAATTTGACACAATTCAGGTGAATAATGTAGCCAAAATCATCGAAATACCGAATATCGGGAGGTACCGTTATATGGGAGCTATACAGATATGTGAACCTACACAGACGATTTTCTGTCATAGGGTGTAGTGTCCATAACGATCTTCAAATACCAAATTTGAAACAATTCCGGTGAATAATGTCGCTAAAATCATCGAAATATCGAATATTGGAAGGTAGCGCTATATGGGGGCTATACAGATGCGTGGACCTGCACAGATAATTTTCTGTCACAGGCTGTAGTATCCATTTCTAACTTCAAGTACCAAATTTGAAACAATTCCGGTAAATATTTTCGCAAAAATCATCGAAATACCGAATATCGGGAGGTAGAACTATAGACGGCTATACCAAAACGTGGACCGATATATCTCATTTTCAATACCAACCATCCTAGACATAATACAAATTCTTCTGCCAAATTCTGAAGCTCTACGTCAAATAATGTGGGCTGTATCATGATCCTCCTTTTAAGGTGGAGGGTATAAAAACCAAAAAAAAAAATATTGAAGGAAAATCAAGACTTCTGCAGGCCCTTGAAGAAAAAAATAATTTTTAATAATTATAAATGCAATTTATATTTCCAAAGTCTAAGAATATCTTCAAAAAAATTTTTTTTCAATGCCCCGCCATCCACGTCTATGCGTCGCCAGTTTTCAGACAAAAAAATGAAGACATTTAAACAAACAAAAGAACGCCAACAACAAATGAAGCTGTAACTTCAGCTAACATCCAGCCGATCATGATGAGGCTTCATCATATACATATCAGCATATCATTATGATGCCGATGCAAATGATTGACTGGCTGACTAACTAACAAACAAGCTGGCTGGCCTGACATGACATGACAGCAACATAAATATCAAGTGTAGCCTTTGGAAATTGAGGCGTGTTAAGGTTTTTTATTCTTTTTGTGAATTTTTTTTTTGATTTTTTTTCTCAGCTCCCAAAGTCAATGAATGAGAATAGCTTGTCTGGGCTTTTAACAATTATTAGTATTGACGCTATTATTTTGGTGTGTTTGTTTAAATGTTACAAAAACTTGATGGACTTTTAACTTGGAGCAGCATTTAGACAGACAAACTATAAATCAAGTAACCCAGCAAACAATGAGGGGTGGAAATTAAAATTTTCAGTTTAGAGGAGATTTTTTCTTCTGTTTTTTCTAAGGAGAACCGCTCAAGCTGGGTTTTGGGGGAATTTTTCTCATATGAAAACCTAGTCTAAGTTTAGAAAAATCCATTCAAAAATAGAAAATTAAGAATTTTCTTCAAAAAAAAAAATAAATAAATAAATAAATAAATAAATAAAAATAAAAAAAAAATAAAAAAGCTGTAATTTCGGCCGGGCCGAACTCCGAATACCCTCCACCATTCGGAAAAAAATGGCAATTTTCAAAAAAAAAAAAAAAAAATAAATAAATCCGTTAAAATTTCTGTTAAAGGCTTAAAAATACCGAATATAGTATATTAGGGTCTATACGACTAAGATGTGGACCTACATGGCCCATTTTCTGTCTTATGCTGTAGTATCTATTACGAACTTCAAATACCAAATTTAAAACAATTCCGGTAAATAATGTCGCTAAAATCATCAAAATACCGAATATCGGAAGGTACCGTTTCATGGGGGCTATACGAAGACGTGGACCTCCACAGACAATTTTCTGTCATAGGCTGTAATATCCATTACGAACTTCAAATACCAAATTTGAAACAATTCCGGTGAATAGTGTCGCTAAAATCAACAAAACACCGAATATCGGGAGGAACCGTTATATGGGAGCTATACGAAGATGTGGACCTAGATGGCCCATTTTCTGTCATAGGCTGCGGTATCCATTACGAACTTCAAATACAAAATTTTAAACATTTCCGGTGAATATTATCGCTAAAATCATCAAAATACCGAATATTGGGAGGTACCCTTATATGGGGGCTATACGAAGACGTAGACCTACATGACTTATTTTCTGTCTTAGACTGTAGTATCTATTACGAACTTCAAATACCAAAATTGAAACAATTCTGGTGAAAAATGAAGCTAAAATCATCAAAATACCGAATATCGGGAGGTACCATTATATGGGGGCCGTACGAAGACGTTTAGCTGTACAGACAATTTTCTGTCTTAGGCTCTAGTATCTATTACGAACTTCCAATACCAAATTTGAAATAGTTCCGGTAAAAAATGTCGCTAAAATCATCAAAATACCGAATATCGGGAGATACTATTATATGGGGGCTATACGAAGATGTAGACCTATATGGCTCATTTTCTGCCTTAGGCTGTGCTATCCATTACGAACTTCAAATGCGAAATTTGAAACCATTCCGGTGAATAATGTCGCTAAAATCATCAAAATACCGAATATCGGGGGGTACCGTTATATGGAGGCTATACGAAGACGTGGACCTATATGGCTCATTTTCTGTCTTAGGCTGTAGTATCCATTACGATCTTCAAATACCAAATTTGAAACAATTCCGATAATTATTGTCGCTAAAATCATTAAAATACCGAATATCGGGGGGTACCGTTATATGGAGGCTATACGAAGATGTGGACCTGCACAGACAATTTTCTGTCTTAGGCTGTAGTATCTATTACGAACTTCAAATATCAAATTTGAAACAATTCCGGTGAATAATGTCTCCAAAATCATCCAAATACCGAATATCGGGAGGTACCGTTATATGGGGGTTATACGAAGACGTGGACCTGCATAGACAATTTTCTGTCTTAGGCTGTAGTAACCATTACGAACTTCAAATACCAAATTTGAAACAATTCCGATAATTATTGTCGCTAAAATCATTAAAATACCGAATATGGGGGGTACCGTTATATGGGGGCTATACGAAGATGTGGATCTTCACAGACAATTTTTTGTCTTAGGCTGTAGTATCCATTACGAACTTCAAATACCAAATTTGAAACAATTCCGATAAATAATGTCGCTAAAATCATCAAAATACCGAATATCGGGGGGTATCGATATATGGGGGCTATACGAAGATGTGGACCTACATGGCCCATTTTCTTTCATATGCTGTAATATTCATTACGAACTTCAAATACCAAATTTGAAACAAATCCGGTAAATAATGTCGCTAAAATCATCAAAATACCGAATATCGGGGGGTACCGTTATATGGGGGCTATACGAAGACGTGGTGCTACATGGCCCATTTTCAATATCACAAGTCCGGCAGACATAATACACATTTATGTAAAATTTTATCAATCTACTTCATTTCGTTCGGAAGCTAGAGTGATTTCCACAGACGCTCAGTCGGATAGATGCACAGGCGGGTAGACGAACGGACATTGCTAAATCGATATAGAATTTTATATTGACCAAGAACTTTGTGGGGTCTAAAATGTATATTTTGAGGTGTTACAAATGGAATGACAAACTCAATATACCCTCCATACTATGTATTGTAGAGGGTATAAAAATCTCCTCAACTGTGGTTGGTGAAAATTTTTCCAAAGGCAAAAATATCCTTTTTTTATTTATTTAATTTTTTTTTGCTATACATAAAAAGTTTTAATATTTTATAGAAAAAAAAATAATAATTCCGAAATTATTACAACATCTGAGCCCAAAATTTTGCCCCTCAAGTTTAATGGCCTATGAGTTGCTGATCTGTTAATGCCACCTCAAAAAAAAAAAAAAAACAAGAACAACAACACCAATTATGTGAATCAAAAATTTCGAAAATAAAATAAATAAAAATTTGCCGGTCAGCAAAATTCAATACCAAGAATTTTACCTCATAAGCGTTTAGTTGGCCATAACAACAACAACTACAAAAAAAACTGGCGGCAATCCGATTTTGATTACTAACTGAAATGAAATGCAATTCAAGGAGGTTGAGGGGAGGGGATATCATATTAAAAATACTACACGAGCAGCATTTACTCATTGCGGGCAATCTACCCCACTCTCCAGAAGAGGGTGAGAGGGGTAGGGAGGTGTGATAAATATGCAAATTGAAAAATTGCAAGCAAAAATTGAAAAAAAAAGTTAATTGCCGAGTTTAACAGCTGATAATAATATTTAAGCGATTTAAATAGTTATGGCCGAATGCATCATTTTATGGCCAACAAAAAAAAAAAAAAAAAAAAAACAATAACAACAACCATAGACAAAAAAGTGCAACAACATTTTAAATGCTTTCTGGGGATTTAAAATAAAACTGGGTGATGTCATTGTTGGCGAGTGGAAAGCAGCCGCACACATGATATCACAAATTACACAAACAAAACAACAACAACAACAACAACTCCAACTCCAACAATGAAACTATTAACAACAACATGTGCCAACAACATGCTGTTGCCCCAATCTCCCATATCCCCCAAGGAAAGATGTATGAATGGACCTGCTCCACTCTTTAGCCATGCCTACATTCATGCATTAATCCAAGGAGAAAGAGTGGGGAGAGGGGTTTAGAAATTCTCAAGGGGAGAGGGATAGTGAGAAAAGCTAAAAAGAAAACCCTAAGAATTTTGACTTTTTATCTGAGACCGCTTTGCATTGGACCTTAGCCGAATGGACAGCAGCATTGCTGAAGCCAGACGTCAGTCGCCAACTGATGTTTGGGTGTGTTTGTGTGTGTGTCTCCGTTTCTTTCAACAGATCACAGATGACAGACTCATGTAAGTGCGAACGCCTGAAAGAAAAACAACTAAGAAGAGTCATAACAGCAACAACAACTTCAACTTGATGCTATGCAAATAAGTCAATAAGGCGTCAATGAAATCAGCATGGCATGCGATATGAAAATGACAACCCAGCAAACAATTTGAGAGGGGGAAAAATTTCAGAAAAAAAAGAAAATAGGCGGAATTTTGTTTCTACAAGAATTCTTAGGATATTAACTGCTATTTATTCAAGGCTAACAAATTTTGATAAAAAAAAAAAAAAAAAAAACAAAAATATATTTTTTTTAATTCCGCCTCATTTCGAACATAATTTTCTTGAAAACTATTGCTCCTAGATATATAGTTTATTCTGAGATTTGTAGTGAAATATAGTGAACAACATTTCTTCCTTTGATACCTTCTGCCCAAAATGAAATTTTAAGGCACCTTCAGATGTCAGATCGAAAAAAAAAACCCGAGGAAAAATTAATAAAAAAAATTAGGAAATATTTTTGCGTTTTTTGTCATTTTCTTGAAAACTATTAGACCTATATATAGGTTTTATTCTAAGATTAATAGTAATATACTGTTGAGAATATTTCTTCTTTTGACACTTTGTTCCTAAATGAAATCTCATGTTACTTTCAGGCTTCAATTCGGAAAAAAAAACAGAGAAAAAAATAATCAAATAATTGAGAAAATTTTCGTTTTTTTTTTTGGCAAATTTGATTTGAATTTTTTCCGGATATATAATGGAAATAGAGTTTTCTTTTCTTTGGTGACCTAAAGTGAAATTTGATGGGGAATAATTTCGGCTTTGAGAGATATTCCAAAAAGTGATTATTTAAGGGAGTTATTGGCTTAGAATGGAAACGTGCTAAATTAACAGCAAACTCATTTTTTTCACTTGTGATACATAAAATGGGGATTTAATTTTCTTGAAAACTATTGTACCTAGATGTAGGGTTTATTCTGAGATTTTTAGTGAAATTTTGTCTAAAATATTTCTTCCTTTGATACCTTCTGCCTAAAATGAAATTTTGTGTAATTTTCAGGCGTCAACTATTTATAAAATTTATAAAAAAAAAATTATGAAAAATGTTCGCGTTTTTTGCCAAAAATGAGTTCAAATATTTTCCGTATATATAATGGCAATAGAGTTTCCTTTTCTTTGGTGACCTATAGTGAAATTTGATGGGGAATAATTTCGGGTTGGAGACCTTTCCCAAAAAATGATTTGTTAAGGGAGATATTGACTTAGAATGGAAACGTGTTAAATTAACAGTAAAATAATCAAACATATAATTTTTATATGGAGTAAATACAGTTCGAATGTATTTTCCTTGAAAACTATTGGACCTAGATATATGGTTTAATTTGAGATTTATAGTGTAACATTGTGTAGAATATTTCTTCCTTTGATGCATTCTATCTAAAATTAAATTTTGTGGTATTTTTAGGTGTCAAATCGAAAAAACCCTGGAAAAAAATTATCAAAAAAATTAGGGGAATTTTCGCGTTTTTTTTGCCAAATTTGATTCAAATATTTTCCTTAGATATAATGGAAATACGGTTTCCTTTTCTTTGGTGACTTATAGTAAAATTTGATGGGGAATAATTTTGTCTTTGAGACTTTTCTCAAAAAACGAATTGTTAAGGGAGATATTGACTTAGAATTGAAACGTGTGATATTAGCAGTACAAAATGCAAACAAATAATTTTTACTTGTGGTGCATAAAATTCGAACGTAATTTTCTTGAAAACTATTGTACCTAGCTATAGGGTTTATTCTGAGATTTATATTAAAATGTTGTGTAGAATATTTCTTCTTTTTATAACTTCTGTCTAAAATAAAATTTTATGTTACTTTCAGCCGTCAATTTGATAAAGACAGAAAAAACAATTTTCAAAAAAATTAGGACAAATTTTTGGGAATCTTGATTCAAGTATTACCCGGATATATAATGGAAATAATGATTTCTTTCCTTTGGTGACTTATAGCGATTATATTTGTCTTGGACATTATTCTTCTGAAATTATGTTTTGCATGCGATTTTTCCATAAACTCACACAAAGTACTGCTTTAACCCTAAAATGGATTTCTATTGAATATGCTATTGTTTAGGTAAGATTTACACTTTAGATGTCTACTAGGATCCATTGAAGAATTTTATGGCAAATAATTCTGTAGGCAAATAATTCTGCGAGGATACAATTTTTAATGAGTTTTTAAACATATTTGGAAAAAAATGACCAAAAAGACCCCTTTTTGGTGGCTCGTTTGAATATCCACCAAAAAAAATCCTCGTATTTGACAAAGACACCGTATACCTAAAATGTAAGGTCTTATAGGAACTTCAATTCGAAAATTTACAAATGTATGGAAGAGGGGGCACCCACGCTGTATTTGTTTTTTTAATTTAATTTATATTTTCTAAATTTAAAAATTCTTTGCAACCTTGACCCCAGCACACTACATGTTTATTTTTTCATTTTTTTTTTTTTTTAATTTACAATATATATCTATATTTTTTTTTTAAATCTCACTAATCTGTGTCATAACTGCCATTTGCCAACCAGTCATCTTCAGTTGAATGCAAATCGACCAATAATGACTTCATCACTGCAGGCGACAAACGAACACTAATTTTTGCGTGTCTTATTACAAATGCAACAGCAGCAAACAACAGCAACAACAACAACAACTGATTTCCATAAATTCTAAACAACAACAACAATAGCAAAAAGTATGGAAAATAAAAGATCATGAGTTGCATCACAAATGAGACGATTTTCCAGGCAATCAATTTCAAGCTCCAAACATCTGTAGAACACATCTGTATGAGCAAGGCACACCAAAAAAAATCCGATTTGCATACAATTTTAATTTTTTTCTTTTGTTTTTTTTTTCTCAAAATCTCGGTGTGTCAATTGAAACTAATGAGATTTCCAGCTGATCTTGGAATTTGAGAATTTAGTCCAAAACGAGAAGAAGAGAGAATGAAGATGAGGCTGCATATCAGCGAGGTTTTAAAAGCAATTAGGTTATGAGATTTATTTTAAATATTATGGACTATTTTTGGGTTCTAGATTGTGGTATCTATTATACAGTGGAACCTTGTGGAGAGGAATACCGACTAGACATAAGAAAAACAGTATCTACTGGAAAATATTGAACCCTGGATGAGCAGAAACAACTAAAAATGTCCTCATATCTCCATAAAAGAAAGTTCCATTTAAAGAGGACCCACTGTATTTTTTGTCTGGAATTCTTTAAATTTAATTGAAATCAAGCCAGACATCAAGAAAAACAGTGCATGGCAAATTTACCACTAGTTGTCGTAACTAAATTCCAGCCTAACGAACGTAACCAATCTAAGGCTTAAGTTGCATTTTCGTGCTCCTAGGCTTTGTTTTTTTTTTCGTCGAACATTTCAAATGTCAACTGTCATTGAGTCGAAAAAAAAAGAAAAAAAAAATCCGCAACTGTAGTAAATTTTTGCATTTTCTTCATAATAACGAGTTAATCTTTTGTTGGTTATTTATGATTGACAGTTGGGAAAAGTGATTGATTTGGCTTGACATTTTTTTTATAAATTTATGATTCCGGATTTATGATTTTCAATATTTTTTCTACGAAGAAAAAGAAAAGCGAAAAAAACGAAAAGTAGTCATTTACAATGAAACTGGACAAAAAAATTATTTTTTTCAATAATTACAGGGAGAATTCTGCAGATTATGAAAGTAGACCTAAAAAGTAGGAGACACGTATATAAATATTTTGTAATATTTTGTAATATTACAAAGTAACCAAAATGGAGGTGGCAAATTCCCCCATCTTCCACACGTTTGTAAATTTTCGAATAGACGTTCCTTACAGTTTTGGTATACGGTGTCTTTGACAATATTATATACCAAAATACGAAGATTATTTTTGTGGCTATTCAAACGAGCCACCAAAAAGGGGTCTTTTTGGTACTTTTTTCATTTTTTCAAACTCCTTAAAAATTGAATCCTGGCAAAAATTTTTTGCCTACAGAATTATTTGCCATAAAAATCTAAAATGGGTCCTAGAAGACATCTAAATTGTAAATCTTACCTAGGATATCATATTTAAAAGAAAACTATTTTAGGGTTAAAGCCGTACTTTATGTGATTTTATGCAAACATCTCCTGCAAAACATAATTTTAGAAGAATAATGTCCGAGACAAAAGTATTCCCCATCAAATTTCACTATAAGTCGCCAAAGAAAAGAAACCATTATTTCCATTATATATCCGGATAATACTTGAATCAATGTTGCCGAAAAAATTTCCTTTTTTTGAAAATTGTTTTTTTTTGTCTTTATCAAGTTGGTGCCTGAAAGTAACATACAATTTTATTTTAGGCAGAAGGTATCAAAGAAAGAAATATTCTAGACAAAATTTCACTATAAATCTCAGAATATACCCTATATCTAGGTACAATAGTTTTCAAGAAAATTAAATTCCAATTTTATGTATCACAAGTGAAAAAATGAGTTTGCCGTTTTTTACTCTTAATTTAACACGTTTCCATTCTAAGTCAATATCCCCCTCAATAATTCATTTTTTGGGAAAGTTTGAAAAAGAAAATTATTCCCTATCGAATTTCACTATAGTAAGAGGAAACTTAATTTCCATTATATATCCAGAAAATATTTGATTCAAATTTGGCAAAAAAAAAATTTTTTTTGACAATTTTTTCCCTGTCCTTTTTTGAACTGACGCCTGAAAGTAACATAAAATTTCATTTTAGGCAGAAAGTATCAAAAAACAAATATTCTATACAAAATTTCACTATAAATCTCAGAAGATACCCTATATCTAGATACAATAGTTTTCATGAAAATTACATTCCCATTTTATGTATCCCAAATGAAAAAATGAGTTTGCCACTTTTTACTTTTAATTTAACATATTTCCATTCTAAGTCAATATCCCCCTCAATAATTCATTTTTTGGGAAAAGTCTCAAAGACAAAGGTATTCCCCATCAAATTTCACTATAAGTCGCCAAACAAGAGGAAACATTATTTCCATTATATATTCGGATAATACCTGAATCAATGTTGTCGAAATAAAACTCGAGTTTTTGCTCTAATTTCTTTTTACCAATTTTTCCCCGTCTTCTTTTGAGTTGACACCTGAAAGCAACATAAAATTTCATTTTCGGCAGAAGGTATTAAGACAAGAAACATTCTACACAACATTTCACTATAAATCTCAGAATGAACCATATATCTAGGCACAATAGTTTTTAAGAAAATTAAATTCCAATTTTATGTACCACAAGTAAAAAAATGAGTTGGTTTTTTTACTGTTAATTTAACACGTTTCCATTCTGAGTCAATATCTCCCTTAATAATTAATTTTTTGGGAAAAGTCTCAAAGAAAATATTATTCCCCATCAAATTTCACTATAAGTCACCAAAGAAGAGGAAACTTTATTTCCATTATATATCAGGAAAATATTTGAATCAATATTTAGAAAATATTTTTTTCTAAACTAGCCTTAAGAAGTTTCTCCATGACTTTCAAACCTTTTTGGGGTATAATAGTTATTTTTGGAATTAATTTTATTCTTTTTCTAAATTTTTATGTACAAAAGATTATTTTTCTGGAGTATAACAGTTTTGACAAACTGTTATACATCATCCAAAAAACCTTGGAATGATCCCAGAGTGCATAACAACAATATTTCCATGCATTCCAGCAGTTTTCACGAGTATAACAGTTTATTTTAAAACCGTTATACAATTAAAAATTGACAGAAAAAAGGATAAAATCAAAATTTTTCAATTATCTCACTATTTCCAAACATTTAAGAACCGAATTTGCTGTATATCAGTTACGAAATATTGTCATACACTGGTAACAATTAAAAAAAGTACAAAATATATATTTCTTTATCTAAATCAGATAATAATAATTAAATTAAAAATATTTATGTTTAGAAAATATTTTTTTTATAATTTTAAAATAGAGAGAATATATTTTAATTCAAAAAAAAATAAATTATTTTAGTAATATAAATGTTAATTAAATTAATTTATTGAAAGAAAGTGTCTTTTTATTGATTTTTTCAATTTTTTTTATAATTTAATTAATTTTAGAATTTCCATGACTTTTAGAGCTTTTTTTGGCTGCAATAGTTATTTTTGGAATTAATTTTATTATTTTTCGGACGTTTTTTATGTAAAAAAATAGTTTTTCTGGAGTATAACAGTTTCGACAAACTGTTATACGCCGGCCAAAAAACCTAGGAATGATCCCAGAGTGCATAACAACAATATTTCCATGCATTCCAACAGTTTTCACGAGTATAACAGTTTACTTTAAAACTGTTATACAACTAAAAATTGACAGAAAAAAGGATAAAATCAAAATCTTTTAATTATCTGACTATTTCAAAACGTCTAAGAAACGAATTTGCTTTATAACAGTTACGAAATATTGTCATTCTCTGGTAACAATTAAAAAAAATAAAAATTAAATATTTTTTTACCTACATCAGAAAATAACAACTAAATTCAAAATATTTATGTTTAGAAAATATTTTTTTATAATTATAATATATATATATATATTAAAATATATTTTAATTAAAAAAAAACAAATTATTTTAGCAATATAAATGTTAATAAAATTAATTTCTTGAAAAAAATTGTATTTTTCAACATTTTTTTTATAATTTCATTTAATTAATTTTATAAATTGCATGACCTTAAGAGCTTTTTTGGGTGCAATAGTTATTTTTGGAATTAATTTTATTAGTTTTCGGATGTTTTTTTATGTAAAAAAATAGTTTTTCTGGAGTATAACAGTTTCGACAAACTGTTATACGCCGGCCAAAAAACCTAGGAATGATCCCAGAGTGCCATACAACAACATTTCCAAGCATTCCAACAGTTTTTACGAATATAACAGTTTACTTAAAACTGTTATACAACTAAAAATTGCCAGAAAAAAGGATAAAATCAAAATCCTTTAATTATCTGACTATTTCAAAATATCTTTCAACACAATTTGCTTTATAACAGTTACGAAATATTGTCATACACCGGTAACAATTAGAAAAAATTAAATATGTTTTTATCTAAATCAGAAAATAACAATTAAATTAAAAATATTTACATTTAGAAAATATTTTTTTTATAATTTTAAACAAGAGAGAATATATTTAAATTTTGAAAAAAATATTAAAGTTAATATAAATGTTAATAAAAATAAATGTCTCGAAAAAAAAGTGTCTTCTTATTGATTTTTTCAACATTTTTTTTATAATTGAATTTAATTAATTTTAGAATTAACATGACTTTTAGAGCTTTTTTGGGTGCAATAGTTATTTTTGGAATTAATTTTATTATTTTTCGGATGTTTTTTTTATGTAAAAAGTAGTTTTTCTGGAGTATAACAGTTTCGACAAACTGTTATACGCCGTCGAAAATATCTTGGAATGATTCTATGATGCAAAACAATAACATTTCCATGCATTCCAACAGTTTTCACGAGTATAACAGTTTACTTTAAAACTGTTATACAACTAAAAATTACCAGAAAAAAGGCTAAATTCCAGATCTTTAATTTATCTGACTATTACAAAAGATCTAAGAACTGAATTTACTTTATAACAGTTACGAAATACTGTCATATACTTGTAACAATTGAAAAAATAAAAATTAAGTATTTTTTCTATCTAAATCAGAAAATAACAATAAAATTAAAAATATTTATGCTTAGAAAATATTTTTTTATAATTTTAAAATAGGGAGAATATATTTTAATTTAAATTTTTAATTTTCTTGAAAAAAAGTGTCCTTTTTATTGATTTTTTAAATTTTTTTTATAATTAAATTTAATTAATTTTAGAATTTCCATGACTTTTAGAGCTTTTTTTGCTGCAATAGTTATTTTAATAATTAATATTATTATTTTTTGTATGTTTTTTTTTATGTAAAAAGTAGTTTTTCTGGAGTATAACAGTTTCGACAAACTGTTATACGCCGTCGAAAATATCTTGGAATGATTCTATGATGCAAAACAATAACATTTCCATGCATTCCAACAGTTTTCACGAGTATAACAGTTTACTTTAAAACTGTTATACAACTAAAAATTGCCAGAAAAAGGGATAAAATCAATATCTTTCAATTATCTGACTATTTCCAAACATTTGAGAACCGAATTTGCTGTATATCAGTTACGAAAAAATGGCAAATGGCAAAAATGAAAAAAAATAATTTTTTTATATAAAAAGTTTCAAAAAAAAAAAAAAAATGAGAGGGAATAATATAAACCAAGTGTATTATTATTAATTTATTTATTTTTATTAATTTTTTTTTTTTTTTGTTCCACATAAAAAAATTTTTTTTATCCAAAGAGAAATTGCATCAAAACAAATCTTACCTCATGTCCAACACAATTTTGTTGTTACAAATCCTTTAAACATTGTCCGCCAAACCGACATGCAGTCAACAACAACATTAAATGTAATAAAGTAATTTTTATGTCAGAATAAATTTTAAGCTTTGAGTCACGTCAGTCAGCAAATGAACATGATCACACAAATTATTACGGTTAAATAGCCCACAGCCGTAGAGCAAGAGGCCAAAAGAAAAATGTATAAAAAATACAGACAAAAAACAAAAGAAAAAAAAAACTCCACCCACCTACCAACTAAAATGCATGGCAAATGAAGTAAAGGGAAAAAATTTCGGGGTTTTACAAATTTAAAAAAAATGATTTTTTTATAAAAACTTCTTTTTCGTCACAGAACGATTTTTCTGTTCACCCAGAGATATTCAATTTTTGTATTAAATGGTCTTAACAAAATGACAAATAGGCCGGCTGGAATAGACCGGCTGAAAATTTTGTTGTTTTTCCAAATTACAACAACAAAAGTTTTCCAAAGCAGAAATATTTGTTGTAGTTGTTGTAAGTGCCTAATATATCTGTGATTATTTATATATTTTGTTTTTTTTTTGTAAAAATATATTTTCGATGGCTTCCCAAAGACGTCTATTTTTTAAAAATATTTTTAGGGATTTTTCAAGTGGATTTTTTTATTTTTTTTAAATAGTTTTTTTTTTATAAAAAATTGTAATTTGAACTTGAAGTTCAATTTTATGAAAAAATAGTTTTTTTTATCATTTAAATTAAATAAAATATATTTTTGATGGCTTCCCAAAGACGTCTATTGTTAAAAAATATTTTTAGAGGCTCTTCTAAAGTGTGGATTTTTTTTGTTATATTTTTTTAAATATTTTTTCTCATAAAAAAATTGTAATTTGAACTTGAAGTACAATTCTATGAAAAAATATTTTTTTATCATTTACATATACATTTCATGGTTATCGGTTTCCTGCGTGTCTGTACATTAAAAATATTACATTAGCATTTTTACCCCTTAACCCTCCCCCCACCCCCTTTTTGGCGATCTTTTACAACATATTTTCATAAATGTTAATTATTTTACACACCAGCTAAAAGCGTTTATAAATAGCTCAACAAATTCTAGATTATAACAAATAAAAATAAGGCGGCGATAAGCGGCAAATAATACAGCCGCCATACCAGGCGAACAATTAGACGCCACAATTTGACGTTTAGATTTTCTGCGATAGCTAGCAGTAGCGGTGCTTTTGTAAAATTTCAAAAAAAAATCGTATTTTTTATGGTTTGAAATGAAATGAATTGCAGCCATAAGTAAAATGAGCTGGGAAATAGTAACATAATTTTTTTTTTTTTTTTTTTTTTTTGTAAAATATACTATTTTTATTATTAGAAATAATAACAAAAATAAATCATTTTTAAAGCTCCAAAAAAGAATCAACAAATATATTTAACGTTGCTTACCATGGTTTTTGTTAACTGTCAAAATGCATTTAAACAGTTGTGTGTTTGTCCCCTGGAGTTGTCATTTTTTTTTGGGCAATCATAAATCCATAACAACTCAACAATGAAACACCCAACTGAAACTGAAAAGTGATTGACATGGATAGCCAGTAGTGGCAGGGTGATGTATAAATGACCAGAGGAAAATTTTGCATACATACACACATACATACATGCAGCAGTAGTAAGGAATAGAATTGCATTAAAATTTGCAAATATTTCCAATATTCGGGATTTCCAAAGGACTTTAGGTTGTGAAATTTGATTTTTAATAAAATTATAATTGTTCTCTTAAATTTTTTACAAAATTTAGCATAGTTTTTTGCAGTATAACAGTTTCGGGAAACTGTTATACTCTAGTAAAAACTCAATTAAAATGGTGAATTAGCAAATATTGGAAGTTTCCATGATTTCCAGTGATTTTCATGAGTATAACAGTTAACTTTATAACTGTTGTACGAACAAAAATTACCAAAAATGAAAGTAAAAAGTAAGCCGTTAATTTAGAACTGGTGAAATTAGCAAAAAATTGAAGTTTTTATGATTTCCAGTGATTTTCATGAGTATAACAGTTAACTTTATAACTGTTATACCAACAAAAAGTATCGAAAATGATTGTAAAAAGTAAGCCATTAAGTTATATAAATTTCTTTAACTTATAAGTAGACAATTTTATGTATAACAGTTATGACAAAACTGTCATACAGAGGTAAAAAAGGTAAAATAAATGTAAAAACTAAATAGAACTGGTGAAATTAGCAAATATTGGAAATTTCCATGATTTCCAGTGATTTTCATGAGTATAACAGTTAACTTTGTAACTGTTATACTAACAAAAAGTATCAAAAAGGAAAGTAAAAAGTAAGCCATTAATTTAGAACTGGTGAAATTAGTAAATACTGGAAGTTTTCATGATTTCCAGTGATTTTCCAGTATAACAGTTAACTTTACAACTGTTATACTAACAAAAAGTATCAAAAATGGAAGAAGAAAATAAGTCATTAATTTAACTTCATTTCTTTAACTTATAAGTAGACAATTGTATGTATAACAGTTATGACAAAACTGTCATACAGTAGTAAAAATGTTGAAAAAAAGGCTAAAAATATTTAGACGGCTTCAGATGTGCTCTAAAGGTCCTTACCTTTAAGAATATCATGGTTTTCACAATTCCCAATCATTCTGGAGGGTATAACAGTTAATATACTATAACTGTTATAAAGTTTATACCTATCAGAATTACTTTAAAATGTTTTTTCTTTTGATATCTTGTTATTTTACAAAATCAACCAAAATTTTTGAAGTATAACAGTATTTTAAAACTGTTATACATTCGTAAAAATTTTTTAAATTTCATTCAATTTCAAATGAATCCCAGCTTTTCAATATTTTCAAAAAATCAGAGATTAAAATTATTTTATTCTGGAAGGCACAACTATTGGAGTATAACAGTTTTTAATTAACTGGTATATGTTGGAAAAAATTAAAAAAAAAAAAATCTGACAATTTTAAATGCCACGATTTCCAAGAATATTTTTTGATGGCTCAACAGGTTATTTTTTAGTTTCTTTGAAATATCTGTTGTTTTTAGCGCGCATATCTACTTTTTCTGGTGTATAACAGTTACTTCCAACTGTTATACAGTATCCATAAAGCATAAAAATGCATTCAACTCAAGTTTAGTGATATTTTGTGTGATTTTCAATAACTTTTAGGAGTATAACAGTTTTTGTTATAACTGTTATACACTCAAAAATTACCAGAAAAATATCCACAAAGCACCAAAATTCATGCAAATCACGTATAGCGATATTTTTATGATTTCCAAGGGCTATTAGGTTTATAACAGTTTATTTGATAACTGTTATACACTCAAAAATTACCAAAAATATATCCAAAACCCATAAAAATTTATCTAATATACATGTAGTTATATTTTCCATGACCTCCAGCTTTTTAACAAGTATAACGGTTTATGTTATAACTGTTATACACTAAAAAATAATCAGAGATTTGTCCATAAAGCATAAACATTTATCTAACTTTCATGTAGTGATGTTTTCCTTGATTTCAAATGGCTTTAACGGGTATAACAGTTTATATTATAACTGTTATACACTCAAAAATTACCAGATATGTACCCATAAAGTATAAAATTTCATCCCAGTGACGTATTGTGATATTTTCCATGATTCCCAATGGTTTCAACGGGTATAACAGTTTATAATACAACTGTTATACACTCAGATATGTATACATAATGCATAAAAATTGATCCGAATTACGTATTGTGATATTTTCCACGATTTTCAATGTCTTTTACTAGTATAACACTTTATGTAATAACTGTTATACAATCAAAAAAATATCAGAAATATATCCATAAAGCATACAAATTCATTCAACTTACGTGTAGTGATATTTTCCATGATTTTCAATGCCTATAACGAGTATAACAGTTTATGTTATAACTGTTATACACTCAAAAATTAACAGAAATATATCCAAAAGGCATAAAAATGTATTGTAACTTACATGTATTGATATTTTCCATGACTTCCACCTTTTTAACAAGTATAACGGTTTATGTTATAACGGTTATACACTAAAAAATAAGCAGAGATGTGTCCATAAAGCATACAATTTGATCCGTCTTACGTTTAGTAATATTTTCATTATTCCCAATGGTTTTAACGAGTATATCACTTTATAATACAACTGTTATACACTCAAAAATTACCAGAAATGTATCCATAAAGCATAAAAATTCATCCCACTTGAGTTTAAAGATATTTTCCAAGATTTCCTATCGCTTTTGCGAGTATAACAGTTTATTTTATAACTGTTATACACTCAAAGATTACCAGAAATGTATCCTTAAAGCATAAAAACTCATCCAGCTTTAGTTTAGTTATATTTTCCATGATTCCCAATGGTTTTAACGGGTATAACACTTTATAATACAACTGTTATACACTCAAAAATTATCGGCAATGTGTCCATAAAGCAAAAAAATTCATCCGACTTAAGTTTAGTGATATTTTCCAAGATTTCCTATCACTTTTAAGAATATAACAGTTTATGTTATAACTGTTATACACTCAAAACTTACCAGATATGAATACATAAAGCATAAAAATGCATCCAACTTACGTATTGTGATATTTTCCACGATTTCCAATGACTTTTACTAGTATAACAGTTATAACATAAACTGTTATACTCTCAAAAACTATCAGAAATATATCCATAAAACATACAATTTCATACGACCAAAGTTTAGTGACATTTTCCATGATTTTCAATGGCTTTAACGAGTATAACAGTTTATGTTATAACTGTTATACACTCAAAAATTACCAAAAATGTATCCATAAAGCATACAAATTCATCCGACTTAAGTTTAGAGATATTTTACAAGATTTCCCATCGCTTTTACGAGTATAACAGTTTATGTTATAACTGGTATACACTCAAAAATTACCAGAAATATATACATAAGCATAAAATGTCATCCCAATGACGTATTGTGATATTTTCCATGATTCTCAATGGCTTTAACGGGTATAACAGTTTATAATACAACTGTTATACACTCAAAAATTACGGGCAATTTGTCCATAAAGCATTAAAATTCATCCGACTTACGTTTAGTGATATTTTCTACGATTTCTAAGGGCTTTTACGAGTATAACAGTTTATGTTATAACTGTTATACACTCAAAAATTATTAGATATGTATTGAAAACAATGCCCATTACAGCTTTATGATATTTTCGGGGGTTTGACTATGCATTTACGAGTATAACAGTTTTCGGGAAACTGTTATACTGCCATAAAAGTATATGAAATATTAATTTTTTTCGTCAAATTGCAGTAATCTTGTAAATTTAAATTTACTAATCGTTTTTTCTTTTTATATTTTCAGGTTTGTTAAATATTGAAATTTTTAAAATCGTAAGAAATGATCGAAAAAATGAGTAAGTGCTTCTAAAAAAATTGTGCATTACGTACGCTTTTTGTTATTGTTGTTAATCTGTATGTATCCCAATCACATACAGAACTGCATCCATATGTGCAACACATTTGTATTCAGCCAGCCATGTCTTGTCTGCAATGAAAATCTTTAATTTCCGTTTTTTATTGCCTTTGCCGCGGATAAATGGAGAAAGGCTGCCGCAAGAAAAAAACAACAATCCAGTAAATAATCGGCAGCGTAAACGAAAAAATTCCAAACAGATAAAGACATTAGGTCACTAAGACAAAATACATTTTGTTTATAATTCTTCCAACACATTTTTTGGGGGGCAATAAAATAGAATTTTGAAATTGCCGCCATAAAAATGGCAAAGAAATATTCATTTTTGTGGAACTTCCTGGTTGGGGAAAAAATCAAATGTTTGACATTTAGAAACTAAATCAAATTCGTATTTTTTATGGAATAAAATTCTTTAATCATTTATGCTTGCATTGCGGGCAATTATGTTGGAGGTTAATATTTCTACTTCTTCTTTGTCTTCTCTGCTGAGTCACTTTCATCCCACTTAAAAGTTTTGTGGCCTCTCCCGTTGCCGTTGAGTCAGACAAGAATCTCAGGTAACCAACAACCACTCAGTCATAATATGACGAGCCAGTCATCTTCATCAGCCTTCTCATGTGCCACACAGCCAACTACTTCAGCTCAAAGCTGGAAACCAAATGATGAAGAAGGCCTAAAGGGGCCTTAGGCTTAGGCAGTAGTAATGCTAATAAAAGCAATGTGAGCAGATTCGTGTTTCTGCTCTTTCTGTGGGTGGTAGGCAAAAAAACGTATGCTGATGACATTAAGATTAAACATCGTCAAAAGCCCACTTGCAAGGAATTAATAATAACAAGAACAAAAGGTTAAAAGGCGGCTGAGTTAAATATAAATATGAAATACTTGGAGGCAAGGATGTAAAAATGGAAAAATATAAAAATTGAAATGAATAATGGAGGCAAAAAATATTTTTTTTTATTTAACTAAGGTCGGAAAACATTTTTTTAAAACAAAAAAAAATTCACAAAGCTGTGAAATGTCTAAAATAAAATCCAATCAAAGGAAGACCAAAAATTATCCACACATTTTGAAACATTAATTTATACTCCGAAAAAAAATATTTTTTATTAATAAAATTTTTGGTCTCAATGACAATAAATTTTATTCGAAAATTTATGTAGCAAAAGCTCACATTTGTTGTCTTTAAAATTCATTTTGAAAAAGTCTCCTATCTGCCCTGGATGCAAAATTATCCAGCTTCTACTAAAATAACACATAATTAATAATAGTCATACGCCCGATGGTCCTAATTTTAAATATTCTTAAAAACAAGGCAAAATTGAGGGAAATGTGAAAAATTTTCACAATAATCTTAGATTTAATGGTGCATGGCATCATGAAAAATAGGAAAAATGTGAATGAAGATGACTTAAAAATGCGTTTCCAGAGGGATCTTTAAGGGACTAAATTAAAGGCTAAAAAATATATATTTTTTAAATTAATAAAATTACGTCTTCATGACAAGGAATTTTTATAGAATTTATTTGGCATGTGTTGCCTTCGAAATTCATTTTAAAAAAGTTTTCTATCTGCCCTGGGTGCCAAGATATCCTGTCTTTACTAAAATAACCCATTATTAATAATAGTCATACGCCCGATGGTTCAATTACAACAAATGATGAAAACAAGCCAAAATGTATGGAAATGTGCAAAATTTTCACCATATTTTAAATTTAATGGTTCGTGGGATTATAGACATCACAAAAAATAGGAAAAATGTCTTATGTCTTAAGTTTCCAATGACTTTTTATTAGGGATTTTTAAGGGGCTAAATTAAAAGCTAAAAATATATATTTTTTTAAATTAATAAAACTTGGTCTCCATGACAAGAAATTTTTACAGAATTTATTTGGCAGAAGCTCACACCTGTTGTCTTCGAAATTCGCTTTAAAAAAGTTTTCTATCTGCCCTAGGGACCAAGATATCCAGTCTTTACTAAAGTAACCCGTAATTAATAGTAGTCATACGCCCGATGGTCCAAATTTTAAATATTCTAGAAATCAGGTCAAAATCAAAGGAAATACGCTAAGTTTTCACTATAATTTTAAATTTAATGGTTCGTAGGATTATGGGCATCATAAAAAATCGGAAAATTATCTTGAAAATGAGTTTCCAAAGATAATTTGTATTTAAAGACTTGTAGGCTCCGAATATATTTTCTCTGTCAAAACTCTTTAAATTATTATTTGGTTGATATCAATACTCATATACGCCCAAGGTTATAAAAAAATTATGCGACAGATATCAATACTCCTTTGAAACAAATATGGCTTTAAATTTTCCCATTTGGAAATATTGCACAATTCCCTTTGTTTCTCCAACCCAATTATCGTCTAGTTGTTAATTAATTAAAAACAAATTTATCAATTTTTCCCCTTCCAACCATCATAAATCTGTGCTAAATTTGTTCTCTCTAATTAAGACACAAAATTAATTAGTGGACAAAAGCAAAAAAATGAAAAATATGCCATTAATTATTTCTCAAGCAAATGTCATTTGTTCTAAACAAATTAGGAAAAATGACTGAAGAATGCCAGGCAGCCATGTATGCATCCATTTAAATGATCCATATAGAACAATAGCAAAATATTCAAGTGGACACTTACACGAAAAGCAACAAAAAAGAAATTATAATCCTCATTTTTTACATAGCTGAGAGGAAGAGAACAACGAAGAAAGGAAAATCAAAAGCAATTCTCAAGTCTTTGATGAATGAAATTTTTACAAAAAATAATCTGGCAGTGAGAGAGAGAAAGAAAATTTGATATGAGAATTATTAGAATGATTGTGATTTTTCCTCTTTCTCTCTTTTTTATTCTCCTTAGAAACTTTGTCGTAATTCAAAATAAATTTTTAATGCATAATTTGTGCAGGATTTTAAGTTCTAACAT
The DNA here is from genome assembly GCF_030504385.1 of Musca domestica. Lineage (NCBI taxonomy): Eukaryota > Metazoa > Arthropoda > Insecta > Diptera > Muscidae > Musca > Musca domestica. The sequence goes on from NW_026712292.1 coordinate 63,591, forward strand.
CTGTTTTGTGAACTCCTATAGAATATCTAAAGATTCGACACAATTAAAGGTAATCAGAACCAGAACTTATCGAAAAAGTGGTGCAGATTTTCTTTGTACTTTCAATCTGTACTTTCAAATTTCTCCCATAATAAAATGAGGTCTTAATGATATTTCCCATAATAAAATGAGGTCTTAATAATATTTGATTTTAATGAAAATTACTTTGCCATAGCTCACATCTGTTGGCTTTCAAACCCCTTTTGAAAAAGCCTTCTATTTCCCTCAGGGGCTACAATATCAAAGATATACTAAAACAACCCATAATTAATAATAGTCATACGCACTAGGGACCGATTATAAAAAATACTGGAATTAAGCCAAAACTTGTGGGAATGTTTTAAATTTTCAATTTTTTATGGAATTTCATGGAGATGCACACCTAGAACTAGCGGAAAAAGAGCATGTGTAACTGTGGAAAATTAGTTTTAAAAAAGTTCCTCTAGAAACTTGGTCAGAGTTCAAAATTTATTTATTATTTTATTTTTATAAAATAAATATTATTGCTATTTTTTTCTTTTTCTTTTTTTAATGCATTTACGGATATTTAGTGATAACGTCTGTTGTATGTATTTCCAAAGAGCATCTAAAGATTCAACAAAATTAAATACTGGAACTTACCCAAAATAATTTTTTTTTCTCTGTAGTTCGGAAAAAAACATTTTCTCTAGTGGTAAAATAATATCTAAATGGCATTAAATTTTTCTGGAATTTTCCTGACACAAGCTCTCAGCTGCTGGCTTTTGTATCCATTTATAAAAACCCATATATATTTCCAGTGGGCCACAATATCTTACATTTACTAAAATAACTCATAATTAATACTAATCATACGCACTAGAGTCCAATTTTAAAGAAATACTGAAATTCAGCCAAGAGCCATCAGGTTTCTAATCATTTTTAGTTTCTAATCTGTTGTGTTTAGATCCACATCCAACATCCAAAGATTCGACAAAATTAAGGGCTGGTACTTAAATAATATATTTTAAAATATATTTTAATTTTTTTCTCTGTAGTTCGGAAAAATCATTTTCTCAAGTGATAGAATAATATCTTCATGACATTAATTTTTTTATGGATTTTTTCTGGCACGCGCTCTCATCTACTGGCTTTCGTATCCATTTATAAAAACCCATATATTTTTCCCGTAGGCCACAATATCTTAAATTTACTAAAATAACCCACCATGAATAATAGTCATACGCACTAGATTCCACTTTTAAAGAAATACAGAAATTGAGCCAAAAGCCATCAAGTTTCTAATCATTTTTAGTGATAACGTCTGTTGTTTTTAGTTCCACAGAACATCCAAAGATTCGACAAAATTAAGGGCTGGTACTTAAATAATATATTTTAAAATATATTTTAATTTTTTTCTCTGTAGTTTTTGAAAATCGTTTTCTTTAGTGATAAAATAATATCTTTATGCCATTAATTTTTTATTAAATTTTTCTGGCATAACCTCTCATCTGCTGGCTTTCGTATCCATTTTGAAAAAGCCTCTTATCTTTTCCGTGGGCGACAATATCATAAATTTACTAAAATAACCCATAATTAATAATAGTCATACGCACTAGAGTCCATTTTTAAAGAAATGCTGAAATCAAGCCAAAAGCCATCAAGTTTATCAACATTTTTAGTGATGATGTCTGTTGTGTTTAGTTCCACGAAACATCCAAAGATTCATCAAAATTAAGGGCGGGTACTTATCCAAAATATATTTTTATTTTATTTATTTATTTATTTTTTTTTTTTTTTTTTTTTTTGGAAAACCATTTTCTCTAGTGATAAACTAATAGCTTCATGGCATTAACTTTTTTTGGAATTTTCCTGGCATAAGCTCTCATTTGCTGGCTTTCGTAATCATTTTCAAAAACCCTCTTATTTTTCCCGTGCGCCACAATATCATACATTTCCTAAAATAACCCATAATTAATAATAGTCATACGTACTGGAGTCCATTTTTATAGAAATACTGAAATTGAGCCAAGAGCCATTAAGTTTCTAATCATTTTTAGTGATAACGTCTGTTGTGTTGAGTTCCACAGAACATCCAAAGATTCATCAAAATTAAGGCCTGGTACCTTATCTAAAATATATTTTAATTTTTATTTCTCTCTAGTTCGGAAAAACATTTTCTCTAGTGTTAAAATAATATCTTCATGGCCTTAAATTTTTATGGAAATTTTCTGGCATAAGCTCTCATCTGCTGGCTTTCGTAATCATTTTCAAAAACCCTCTTATCTTTCCCGTGGGCCACAATATCATACATTTCCTAAAATAACCCATAATTAATAATAGTCATACGCACTGGAGTCCATTTTTATAGAAATACTGAAATTGAGCCAAGAGTCATCAAGTTTCTAATCATTTTTAGTGATAACGTCTGGTGTGTTGAGCTCCACAGAACATCCAAAGATTCATCAAAATTAAGGGCTGGTACTTACCCAAAATATATTTTTATTTTATGTTTTTTTTTTGTAGTTCGGAAAAATATTTTCTCTAGTGATAAAATAATATCTTCATGGCATTAAATTTTTATGGAATTTTCCTGACACAAGCTCTCAGCTGCTGGCTTTCGTAATCATTTTCAAAAACCCTTTTATCTTTTCCGTGGGCCACAATATCTTAAATTTACTAAAATAACCCATAATTAATAATTGTCATACGCACTACAGTCTAATTTTAAAGAAATGCTGAAATTGAGCCAAGAGCCATCAAGTTTCCAATAATTTTTAGTGATAACGTCTGTTGCGTTGAGTTCCACAGAACATCCAAAGATTCGACAAATTTAAGGGCTGGTACTTACCCAAAATATATGTTTATTTTATTGTTTTTCTCTGTAGTTTGGAAAATCGTTTCCTTTAGCGATAAAATAATAGCTTCATGACATTAAATTTTTATGGAATTTTTCTGAAACATGCTCTCATCTGCTGGCTTTCGTATCCATTTTCAAAAAGGCTTTTATCTTTTCACTGGGCTAAAATATCTTAAAATTAGTAAAATAACTCATAATTAATAATAGTCATACGCACTAGAGTCCATTTTTAAATAAATGCTGAAATTTAACCAAAACTTACATAAATGTTTGATTTTTTTACATTTCCATGGATTATCTATTGATTGGCATCAGTATGTATTGCAAAATCTAGGATATTAGAAAAAAATCAAGGTATATTTGACAAAACTGATTTTTCTTGAAAAGATCTTAACACAAATCCATGATTGGGTCTTTTGGAAATTTTTTTAATTAAAAATAATTGTTTGTGAACTTTTTTCCCTTTCAATTTCCTTCAAGGCCTTGAGTGCGTATGACTGCTGGCGTAGTTTTTAAGCCCACTGGGACACATAAAATGCAATAATTTTTTCCTTAATTTACAGGCAACTAAAAAAAATTTATTTTTTTTCTAAAAATTAATTTTCAGTTTTTGAATAAATTATGTCCAAGTTGTCACGAATTTTCAGAATTCTTTTTTATGATCTCTAAGCGTGCAACTAATTCTCGCATAAAAACATTTGTGTTATTGTTTCGTTTGTAAACTATTTTGCACTTGCTCCGCTGAACTAAATACTTTTGGCGTTGGCATGCAATTGTTTGATTTAAACAAATCAAAGAAACAAAAAAAAAAACCAAGACACGAAGAAGAGACATCTTTTTTTTACAAAAAAAAACACAAACGCTACAGAAAAAAATAGTTTTGTTTTTCTTTACTATCATTTAACTGCAATTACGCCTACACTTGATCTACAAAACAATACGAAACAGAACAAAAAAAAAAAATAAATCTATGGAGCAAACTGTGCCCCAGATGATGATGGCGAGGAAGATGACAAGATGTTGAAAAATGCAAATATTGTAAAAAAAGACAAAAACAACAAAGAGCACAACAAATATATGCCAAGTGATTAAGTTAAGTACAGATGAGTGCATCCTATCATTGTGCCGAAGTGGAGGGAGGGCTGGAGATTTGCCTGTGTGGGTTGCAGTGACTGAAATCTTTGAAATTTAAAACGCCCGTTTAGTTCAGCCATAAAATATGATGATCAACATCATATCAAGTCTCCATTAAGTCTGTATTTAAATTTATCAATGAATTACTATCAGCAAAGAAATAAATTTTGCAAAAAAAAAAACTAGGGATTGTTCTTCAAAGAAAATCCAAGAAAAAAATCTTTTTCAGAACAACAACCGGTAAAAAATAGGTTATTTTTGCCAAGGAATTACAAATTAGTTTAAATTCTTCTCCTACTCAAAAGGACACAAAAGTAATTTATGTTAAAAACTAATTTAAAAAATAGAAAAAAAAATCTTAAATTAATTTCATAAATCCCCTTAAAACATATCCGTCTTCTTGGTACTTAAATTTTATTTTTTCCATTTCCAAATAGCTCTAATCTGTTGGCTTCAAATTTTATTTTCCAAAAGTTTCCTATCTACTCTGAGAGCGCCATTATCCAGCATTTATTAAAATAACCCATAATTAATAATAGTCATACGCACTATGGTCCCATAACAAGAAATGCTGAATTCTAGCTAAAATTCACTGAAATCTTTAAGATTTTCACATTTATATAAATTTTCAAGGATCGTTTATAGGTTGACATTATTTAGAATTGAAATTATGAGTCTTACAGATTTCTGATAAAGGGGTACTTTAAATGACTTTCAAGGGGTTTCCAAAGGAAGTCTTACTACACTTAAAAATATTGGGAACGGCATTTACGAACATAATATTTTTTATGGTTTTTTAGTGGTAACATCTGTTCTGAACTATTCCTAAAACCATCCAAAGATTTGACGAATTTAAAGGTAACTAGGGAGAAGTACTCTAAGTAAAAAAATATTGAAGGTTTTTTTCTGAACTTCAAAAGAAGATTTTGCTCCATTATAAAACTGATGCCTTATAGCATTAAAATTTTATTTATCATAGCTGGCAGTAGCTCCAATCTGTTGGCTTCAAAGTCCATTTTCCAAAAGTTTCCTATCTGTTCTAGGGGCAACAATATTAAACATTTATTAAAACAACCCATAATTAATAATAGTCATACGCACTAGCGTCCATTTATTAAAAATGCTGAAATCAAGACGAAATTGACTGAAATTAAAATACTTTATTTAAGGCTTTGACACGCTGGCAAAAACACCAATTTCAATATAAAAAATGATGTAAAAAAGGACATTGAGGCTCTGGAAAGGGGTTGAGTTGAAAAGCATTTCCATTCTTTTTTTTTTCTCAAAATCTCCTTGAAAATAGATTATAATTCCAAAAAATTCTCAATTAGAGCTTTTGATGAAAAAATAAAAACAAAAATCCTAAATTTTAGAAAAAATAATTGCCATCATTGCGTTTGATTGGCACCAACAATAATACGACTCCTTCTCATTAATAAAATCCAGAAAGTCTTCTCTGCAAGAATATAAAGTCCTCATAAACCTCCTTTGAATCCTTGGACTGCTTGAAGATTTTATCTCTAGTATCTCCATTCGAAAACATGGTTTTATTGGCAAAAATATTTCCAAAAAAAATAAAGTTCACTACTACATTTGTTTTTTGTTTTTTTTTTATCTCCAAAAACCTCTTATATAACCATGGCTCTGCTGAAAAAAAAAATAAAAATTACAAAAATACAAAAAATTTTCTTCTGTGTCCACCACTGCGCATGATTGATGCCAACACGTATACGTATTCAATTTATTTTTAAATAAATATTTGTAAATAAATTTTAAACCAAATAATAACCGTTTTCGAATGTCCGATAGTTAGATAATTTTCATATATTCTCCCCATGCCCCTCTCACTTGTCCCCTCCCCAAGAAGGCTCCTAAAAGCGGTTTAGTTCAAAAGCATTTATATTCTTTTTTCTCGAAATACCATTGGACCTCCTTGAAAATAGATAACAATTGCAAAAAATTCTTAATTAGAGCTTCGGCTCTGAGGAAAAAAAAATAATAAATAAATAAAAAACAAAAACCAAAAAATCCTAAGATTTTGAAAGAATAGTTGCCATCATTGCGTATGATTGACACCAACAATAATACGACTCCTACTCATTAATAAACATCCAGAAAGTCGTCTCTGCTAGAATATAAGAATCCTCATAAACCTTTGAGCTGCTTGAATATAGTTTTATGGGCAAAAATGTTTCCAAAAAAAAAAAAAAATTGTAAAAAAATCAATTTTTTCCATTTTAAAATATTTCTGAAAAATTCCAAAAAAAATTCTCAAATGGAGCATTGACTCTGCTAAAAAATAGAAATTTAAAAAATCCTAAATTTCCAAATGAAAAAGGTTTTTTATGAAATTTTTCTTCTTTGAACACCGCTGCGTATGATCAACGTCAAGACGTATACGTTTTTGTATTTGGTTACTTAAAATAGCTGTTGTAAGGTATTCTTGCAGCCAATATATTTTTGAAATATCCAATAATTAGTTATGTTGTACATATACAGCTTCTTCACCTCCCCCCATCCCCTCTATGATGTCCCCCTCCCCAAATTTTTTTTTTTGTAATTAAATCCAATTTTTTCCATGAAATGCCATTGGTGCTCCTTGAAAGTAGATTAACATATTTCGAAAAAAAATCCAAAAAAATTCTCGACTAGAGCTTTGGTTCTGCTGAAAAAATAGAAATTTAAAAAATATTAAATTTCCCAAGAAAAAACCTTGGTATGAGAAATTTATTACTTGAACAACGCTGCGTATGATCAACGTCAAGACGTATACGTTTTTGTTTTGATGCTGAAAATAGCTGTTGTAAGGTGTTTTTGCACCGAGAAATAAATTCGTACAGCTTTTCCCCTTCCCCCTCTATAGTGTCCCCCTCCCCTCTCTATAGTGTCCCCCTTCCCTCTCTATAGTGTCCCCCTCCCCTAAAAGGAGTTTTGTAAAAAATCCAATTTTTTCCATGAAATGCCATTCGACCTCCTTGAAAATAGATTACAATATTTCTGAAAAATTCCAAAAAAAATCTCAATTAGAGCGGTGACTCTGCTGAAAAAATAGAAATTTAAAAAAATTTAAATTTCCAAATAAAAAGTTTTTTTTATGGAATTTTTCTTTTGTGACCACCACTACGTATGATCAACGTCAATGAAAATAGATAAATTTTTTTTCTGAAAAATTCCAAAAAAAAATTCTTACATAGAGCGGTGGCTCTGAAATTTAAAAATCCCAAATTTCTAAATAAAAAGGCTTTGTATGAGAATTGTATTCCTTGAACCCTGCTGCGTATGATCAACGTCAAGACGTATACGTTTTTATTTGGTTACTTAAAATAGCTGTGATAAGGTATTTTTAGACCAAATTTTTTTACAACCATAATTAGTTAAGGTTTACAGCTTCTCCCCTTCCTCCCCTCTCCCGCGTCCCCCTTCCCCCCCAAAAGCCCAATAAATATCAATAATTGTGTAATTTAAGTTAATTTGCCATAACTAAATAGCTTTCAACGAAAAATGTAATTAAACAAATAACGTACAGCAATTAATAGGCCGCAAATAGCAACAACAAGCAATATAAGCATAATTGCATCTCTAAAATTTACTAAAGGGGGTGGGGTTAACTTACGCCCACAATAAAAAAAAAAATTAGTCATGTTTATATGGGCACACCTCTACAAAATTGTTGGCCTCATCTTCCAAACACCCACCACTTGTCTGATGCTGGAATACAAATTGGAAACACACACACACAGGCAGACATATGTACATAATCATCAGACGACAATGACAGTGAAGGAAATGGGTGATGACTCGAGAGTCACTAATAGAGATAAATGAAATTGGTGGCGGTGGCTGTGACTGTGGTGATGTTGTTGTTGCTGGCGATGCTGATGGTTATGACGTGCAAACACCTTCAAAATGCCGCAACCGCAAAACCAAAAACACCAAGACCCTGACAATAAAGATGACACTTACATTATTATTATTTTTATTGTCGACGCTTACAAGGTGCCCAAGAAAAAAAATAAACGACACGACACGACGACAACTAATGACGTGACAAAGTTCAGGTATTAACAACGTGACATTATATTATGTCCCCAACATTTCATTTTTTTCTGGGAAGTAGAACTAGCAGCCAGGAGAAGAAGTCTGCCAATGATGTTCAGGAATTAAAACTTAAGTAATAGGAAATTATGCACTCCATCTTCTCATTGTTATTATGTGTTGGCCGAAAAAAAAAAACAGCAGCCAGGATCCTAAGGACCCTACATCCTGTACCACTTCTCGCCGGGGAAGAAATGTTACAAGTGTTTGACTTCCTTGGATCTTGTGGTCACATCTTCTTTTGGTGGGGTAAAAAAATAAGAAAAATATTATAAAATAAGCTCTCCTTGATTTTGATGCCTTTTTCTTGGCCACCATGGCTCAGACACTGCTCAGCATTGGCTGTTGGAACACCAGTAGCAAAAATCAGCGAGTTAAAAATGTTGTTAGCCTTCCCGAAAAATATAGACAGCCAGAGTTTTGTACGTGTTGCTGTCAGCAAGACAATAAAATGCTGGAGACAATCTTCCATCCTCCACCCCCTCTCCACTTCAGGCGCTTTAAATCAAGTGGCAAATTGTGATAAATACAAAAGGAGAAAAAAAAAATTTTTTCTCAGAAAAACAGTGGTTTAAAAAGTGAAAAAGACAAGGAAAATGCATAAAAGAGGCCAAGAGTACATGGGAAAAATATTTTGGAAAATATAATGCAAGCATTAAATATTCACAAAAAAAATCCCAAAAAAAGAGAAGATTTTCTCAAAAAAAAAAAAAAAAAAAATAATAGTAATAAAAAAATAAAAATAAATAAATAAATAAAAATAAAAAATAAAATAAAAATAAAAAATAAAATAATAAATAAAAAATAAAAAAATAATAATAATAAAATGAAAATAAATAAAAGATATCATTGAGAGCCACTAGTGCGTATGGTTGACGAAAACACGTATACGCTCCCGTGATATTTTCAAAGTCTAAAAGAAAATTAAAGTTGCAACGAGAAATAATTTAATTTAATTATTTTTTTAATTTTTATACCCTCCGCCTTGGAAAGGAGGGTATATTAACTTTGTCATTCCGTTTGTAACATCCCTAAATATTCGTTTTAGACCCCATAAAGTATATATATTCATAATCAGCATAAAATTCTAACTCGATTTAACGATGTCCGTCTGTCTGTCTGTCTGTCTGTCTGTCTGTCCGTCTGTCTGTTGAAATCACGATACAGCCCACATTATTTGACGTAGAGCTCCAAAATTTAGCAGAGCTATTTGCATTGTGTCTAGGATGGTTGGTATTGAAAATGAGATATATCGGTCCACGTTCTGGTATAGTCCCCATATAACGGTACCTCCCGATATTCGGTATTTTGATGATTTATGCCACATTTTTTCACGGATTTGTCTTAAAATTGGTATTTGTAGGTCATAGCGGGTCCCTGAGCGTGTGGCAAAACATTGCATGTATAGGTCCACGTTGTGGTATAGCCCCCATATAAAGGTACCTCCCGATATTTAGTATTTTAGTTTTTTTTACCACATTTTTTCAACGATTTGTCTAAAAATTGGTATTTGTGGGTCATAATGGTTTCCAGCTCCGGTGGCGGAACATTGCATGTATGGGTCCATAATTTGGTATAGTCCCCATATAACGGTACCTCCCGATATTCGGTATTTTGATGATTTATGCCACATTTTTTCACAGATTTGTCTTAAAATTGGTATTTGTAGGTCATAGCGGGTCCCTGAGCGTGTGGCAAAACATTGCATGTATAGGTCCACGTTGTGGTATAGCCCCCATATAAAGGTACCTCCCGATATTTAGTATTTTAATTTTTTTTTACCACATTTTTCACGGATTTGTCTGAAAATCGGTATTTGTTGGTCATAATGGGTTCCAGCTCCGGTGGCGAAACATTGTAATTATAGGTCCACGTTTTGGTATAGCCCCCATATAACGGTACCTCCCGATATTCGGTAATTTGATGATTTTTGCCACATTTTTTCAGGGATTTGTTCGAAAATTGGTATTTGTTGGTCATAATTGGTTCCAGCTTCGGTGGCGAAACATTGCATGCATGGGTCCATGATTTGATATAGCCCCCATATAACGGTACCTCCCGATATTCGGTATTTTGATGGTTTTTGCCACATTTTTTCACTGATTTGTCTAAAAATTGGTATTTGTGGGTCATAATGGGTTCCAGCTCCGGTGGCGAAACATTGTAATTATAGGTCCACGTTTTGGTATAGCCCCCATATAACGGTACCTCCCCATAATCGGCATTTTAATGGTTTTTGCCACATTTCTTCTAATGTTTCTTTTACCCTAAGGTGGAGGGTATTAAAAGTTTGGCCCGGCCGAACTTAATGTTTTTTTACTTGTTTTTAATTATTTTTTTAACAATTGAATGTTCTCAAAAATTGAAATATTCTGGAAAAATCCCATTCATGTTCTCCCCAAAGTGGTCATATTTTTTGGTCCGATTTCGATTGGAAAATTACCTCAAAAAATTAAAATAAAATTTTTAAAAATTCTCAAAAATCAAGGAATAGATGTTTGAAAAAAATATCTTAAATTCCCTGAAAGGGGTCAGGTTTTAAAGGTTTTTTTTTCTTTTAGAAAATATTTCCCACTAGTGCGTATGATTGACGAAAACACGTATACGCACTCGTGACATTTTTTAGCAAAAATTAAAGTTGGTACGAGAAATAATTTTTAATTATTTTTTTTTAATAATTGAATATTATCAAAAATCAAAAAATTCTCAAGAAAAATCCCCTCCGCGGTCATATTTTTTGGTCCGGTTTCTATTGGAAAATGACCAAAAAAAAACTGTTAACGAACCCATGGTATTTTTAAAAATTGTCAAAAATCAGGGAATAAAAAAATCTAAAAAAAATATCCGAAAAAAATATCTAAAATTCCCTGAAACGGGTCAGGTTTTAAAGGTTTTTTCTATTAGAAAATATCCTCCACTAGTGCGTATGATTGACTAAAACACTTATACGCTCCCGTGACATTTTCGAAGTCTAACAAAAATTAAAGTTGCTACGAGAAATAAAAAATTTTAATTAATTTATTTTTTAATAATAGAATTTTATCAAAAATTGAAATACTCGCAAGAAAAATCCCATTCGTGCTCTCCCCAAAGTGGTCATATTTTTTGGTCCGCTTTCTATTGGAAAATGACCCCAAAATATTAAAGAAAAAACTGTTAACAAACCTAAGGTATTTTTAAAATTTCTAAAAAAATCAGGGAATAGATATTTGAAAAAAATATTTAAAATTCCCTGAAAGCGGTCGGGTTTTAAAGACTTTTTCTTTTAGAAAATATCACCCACTAGTGCGTATGATTGATGAAAACACGTATACGCTCCCGTGACATTTTCAAAGTCTAACAAAAATTAAATTTGCTACGGGAAATAATTTTTATTATTTTTTTTTAATTATTGAAGTTTCTCAAAAATCGAAATATTCTCTAGAAAAATCCCATTCATGCTCTCCCCAAAGTGGTCATATTTTTTGGTCCGGTTTCTATTGGAAAATGACCCCAAAAAGTTAAAATAAAATTTTAAAAAATTCTCAAAAATCAAGGAATTGATGTTTGAAAAAATATCTAAAATTTCCTGAAAGGGGTCAGGTTTTAAAGGCTTTTACTATTATAAAATATCCACCACTGGTGCTCCCGTGACATTTTCAAGAAATAACAAAAATTAAAGTTGCTACAAGAAATAATTTTTAATTTTAAATTTAATTTTTTTTTTTTGTTTTAATAACTGAATTTTCTAAAAAATTGAAATATTCTCAAGAAAAATCCCATCCATGCTCTCCCCAAAGTGGTAACATTTTTTGGTCCGGTTTCTATTGGAATATGACCCCAAAAAATTAAAATACAATTTTTAAAAATTCTCAAAAATCAGGAAACAGATTAAAAAAAAATCTAAAATTCCCTGAGTCAGGTTTTAAAGGCTTTTTCTGTTAGAAAATATTTCCCACTACGCGTATGATTGACGAAAACACGTATACGCTCCCTGCTGCGAGAATTAATTTTAATTAATTTTTTTTTAAATTGAATTTTTTCAAAAAGTGAAATATTCTCAAGAAAAATCCCATCCATGGTCATATTTTTTGGTCCGGTTTCTTTTGGAAAATGACCCCAAAAATTTAAAAAAAAAACTTTTAACAAACCCATGGTATTTTTAAAAATTCTCAAAAATCAAAAAAAATCTCTAAAATTCCCTGAAAGGGCCTGACCCTCTAGAAAAATCCCATTCATGCTCTCCCCAAAGTGGTCATATTTTTTGGTCCGATTTCTATTGTAAAATTACCTCAAAAAATTAAAATAAAATTTTTAAAAATTCTCAAAAATCAGGGAATTGATATTTGAAAAAATTTTCTAAATTCCCTGAAAGGGGTCAGGATTTAAAGGCTTTTTCTGTTAGAAAAATATTTCCCACTACGCGTATGATTAACGAAAACATGTATACGCTCCACTTGCTACGAGAAATAATTTTTGATTAATTTATTTTTTTAATAACTGAACTTACTCAAAAATTGAAATATTCTCAAGAAAAAACCTCTCCCCAAAGTGGTCATATTTTTTGGTCCGGTTTCAATTGGAAAATGACCCCAAAATATCCCCCACTAGTGCGTATGATTGACGAAAACACGTATACGCTCCCGTTGCTACGAGAAATAATTTTAATTAATTTTTTTGTTAATTGAATTTTTTCAAAAAGTGAAATATTCTCAGGAAAAATTCCATCCGTGGTCATATTTTTTGGCCCGGTTTCTATTGGAAAATGACCCCAAAAAATTAAAAAAAAAAACTTTTAACAAACCCATGGTATTTTTAAAAATTCTCAAAAAATCTGGGAATTGATATTTGAAAAAATTATCTAAATTCCCTGAAAGGGGTCAGGACTTAAAGACTTTTTTATTAGAAAATATCCCCCACTAGTGCGTATGATTGACGAAAATACGTATACGCTCTGTAAAATGTACCTCAAAATATACTCCAATTAAGGGATTAATTTTTTAGACACCTTGGCGTATGATGGACGGTAATGCGTATACGACCCCATGACATTTTTAAAATCGTTAAAAAAATTTAAATTACCATGGGAAATTTATTTTTGAATTTTTTTTTTTTTTTTCAAAAAATCCATTTTTGCCAATATTCTTTCAATAATTATATTTAAAAAATCCATGTTTGTTAGAAGATTAAAAAAATATTTTTAAAAAAATGGCCAATATTCTTTCAAAAATTATAATTAAAAAATCCATGTTTGTTGGAAGATTAAAAAAAAATATTTTAAAAAATTTCGTTGGAAGATTAAAAAAATATTTTTAAAAATTCCACGTTTGTCTTCTAAAAAATATTTTCCAAAAGTCCACGTTTGCGGATAGTCTTGCAAAAATAATTTTCCAAAAATTCACGTTTGCCGATAGTCTGGCAAAAATAATTTTTAGCCTATCTAAAATTAATTTTAAAAAATTCACTTTAAAATTATCTTTCAATAATAATTTATAAATAATACACGTTTTCCGATAATCTTGCTAAAATAATTTTTAAAAAATCCACGTTTGACGATAGTCTTGCAAAAATAATTTTTAAAAAATCCACGTTTGACTGTAGTCTTGCAAAAATAATTTTTAAAAAATCCACGTTTGCCGATAGTATTGCAAAAATAGTTTTTAAAAAATCCACGTTTGCCGAGAGTCTTGCAAAAATATTTTTTAAAAAATCCACGTTTGCCGATTGTCTTCCAAAAAATATTTTTTAAAAATCCACATTTGCAAATAGTCTTCCAAAAATTATTTTTAAAAAATCCACGATTGCCGATAGTCCTTCAAAACTTATTTTGTCCGATAGTCCTTCAAAACTAAGTTTGCCGATAGTCTTGAAAAAATAGTTTTTAAAAAATCCACGTTTGCCGATAGTCTTGCAAAAATAATTTTTAAAAAATCCATGTGTGCCGATTGTCTTGCAAAAATAATTTCTAAAAAATCTACGTTTGCCAATGGTCTTTCAAAAAATATTTTTAAAAAATCCACGTTTCTTTGAAAGATTAAACAAAATATTTAAAAAAAATGAAAATTAATCCAATTTTTTTTTAATTTCTAAAAATAAAAACTGATGGGTCCACTGTTCTCCCTGATCTCACCTTTAACCCACTTACACCCCTCTTTCCACTCGCTTAACGACCATACAAAGTGCAAGAAGTTTACAATTTTCTCTAATGCCTCAAAGTGGAGCAGTTACTCCTTAACACATGTTAACCGGCAACGGCACTTTTTGGTGGGAGTGGGAGGTGGTGGATTTTCTTTTGGTGGATGGCGTCGTCCCCATTGTCGTCTCATCAGCGGTTGCCACTTTTATGCTTGTTGTCTTTCGTTCGTTCGTTCTTGTTTTTTTTTTTCTTGTGGCTTGTTCTTGTTCTAACATTTCTTGCGAAATATAAGCGCAATATAATGGTCGTTTATTTTATGAGAAATTGCAGAAACGTGCCTCGAATGCAAACATGCAGTTCGTATTTTTTCGTTCTACGTTTACATGTTGTAACTTACAGGGAGAGAGAGACACAGTATCAAACTGTGATTGTCTTAAACTGTAACTAAAGCTCTGTACATGAGCAGCAGCAAAAAAGAAAAAAAAAAACAAATAAAATATGCTTACATTCATCAGCACCAGTTAATGCCGAACACCTACAACAATGACGCTATAACTCCAAAAAAAAGCCCTCAACTTTATAACCCTCAAATGTGCGAAACTCTGCCTCCATGCGTTTAACTTTGATGATATGGATGAGGCTGTGGATGTGCCCTGATGATGATATAAACAACAATCTGCCACAAAGACATGATGACTTACTTTTATCCTAGAAGACAAAATGTGGGGGCAAATAAAAAAAGGGAAGAAATGGGGTGTAGGATAGGTCATGACGACAGTAATGTGACTTAAGAAAAAAAAAATCATTCAAGTCTTGAAAAAATATTTTTAAAAAATCCATAATTATTGGAAGACTTAACAAAATATTTTTAAAAAAATCCATGTTTATTGGAAGTCTTCAAAAAATATTTTAAAAAATCCACGTTTATTGGAGGACTCAAAACATATTTCTAAAAAATCCATAATTATTGGAAGTCTTCAAAAAATATTTTTAAAAAATCCATAATTATTGGAAGTTTTCAAAAAATATTTTTAAAAAATCCATAATTATTGGAAGTTTTCAAAAAATATTTTTAAAAAATCCTCGTTTATTGGAAGTCTTCAAAAAATATTTTTAAAAAAATCCATATTTATTGGAAGTCTTGAAAAAATATTTTTAAAAAATCCACGTTTATTGGAAGTCTTAAAAAAATATTTTTAAAAAATCCACGTTTTTTTGGAAGTCTTGAAAAAATATTTTTAAAAAATCCATAATTATTTGAAGACTTCAAAAAATATTTTAAAAAATTCCATAATTATTGGAAGTCTTGAAAAAATATTTTCAAAAAATCCACGCTTATTGGAAGTCTTGAAGAAATATTTTTAAAAAGTACACGTTAATTTGTATTTCACAAAAAAAAAAATTAAAAAATCCACGTTTATTTGTATTTCATTAAAACTGCTTTCGAAAAATCCACATTTATTTGTATTTCATAAAAAATATTTTTAAAAAACCCAAGTTTATAGGAAAACATAAAACAAATTATAAAATCCACATTTATTGGAATTTTTCAAAAAAATATTTTTAAAATATCCACATTTATTTGAATTTCATAGAAAATATTTTTAAAAAAATGGAAAACTAAAAAAAATATTTTTAAAAAATCCATGTTTATTGGAAGTCTTGAAAAAATATTTTTACAAATCCACGTTTATTGGAAGTCTTGAAAAAATATTTTTAAAAAATCCAAGTTTATTGGAAGTCTTGAAAAAATATTTTTAAAAAATCCTCGTTTACTGAAAGACTCCAAGAAATATTTTTAAAAAATACATTTATTGCAAGACTTCAAAAAAATATTTTTAAAAAATTCACATTTATTGGAAGACTTCAAAAATATTTTTAAAAAACCCACGTTCATAGGAAGTCTTCAACAAATATTTTTAAAAAATCCACGTTTATTGGAAGTCTTGAAAAAATATTTTTAAAAAATCCACATTTATTGGAAGTCGTGAAAAATATTTTTAAAAAAATCCACGTTTATAAAAAGGCTTCAAAAACATTTTTAAAAAATGTACTTATATTGGAAGTCTTGAAAAAATATTTTTAAAAAAATCCACGTTTATAAAAAGGCTTCAAAAACATTTTTAAAAAATGTACTTATATTGGAAGTCTTTAAAAAATATTTTTAAAAAATCCACGTTTATTGGAAGTCTTTAAAAAATATTTTTAAAAAATCCACGTTTATTGGAAGTCTTCAAAAAACATTTTTTAAAAAAATCCACGTTTAATGGAAGTCTTAAAAAAATATTTTTAAAAAATTCACTTTTATTGGAAGTCATGAAAAAATATTTTTAAAAAATCCACGTTTATTGGAAGTCTTGAAAAAATGTTTTTAAAAAATCCACGGTTATTGGAAGTCTTGAAAAAATATTTTTAAAAAATCCACGTTTTTTGGAAGACTTCAAAAAAATATTTCTTTTTTTAAATTCCATGATTTTTAACGGTTTTCAAATTTAAAATTTATTTCAAAATTTTATTTATATTCCGCTCTCTATAGGGTATATTAAGACCAACATTTAAAATTCCAATGCCCATCATAAGTCATATAAATAAGTCTCTTTAGAGCCTGTAAACAAAAACATGTATCTACTTACATACATACATACATACACTTAAAAAATTCTTTAAAGGGGAAATAATGTTTTCCTCTAAAAGGCTATGAGGGTAGCATCAATTCACTGTTAAGGCTATCACTTACCCTGCGATGTATGTATGTAAGTAAAGTGTGCCACAATGCCACAAATTTGTAAACACTTAAGCAAACACACTCTCACACACACACACATACATGTACAAAGACACGAGACGACAACAATTATGGACATACAAACAAACAACCAGACAAATAATCAGACGGTGAAAAATAAAAGGGAAAAATCATCTTCATTACAGCGAACATTGCCAGACCCCCAAATCAAAACGAAAAACATGAAAACAACAACAAACAGATCAATAACATTTAAACATCTTCTTTCCATCTTTTGGTTGACAACAACAAGATCAAAAGGTTCATGGCTGGGAGTAAATTTGTCGTTGTTCTTTTTTGATTTTTTTTTTTTTTTGAGGGGGAGGGAGGGGGAAACTTGTATGGGACATGGGTGAGCAATCGATGCAATATTTTCCATTACACTTCTCATGTTGAAAAGTGGTTGAAAGAGGTGGGGAGGGGGTGTTTAAAAAATATTTTAAATTTACTTGTAAAGGTGGAGATAATTTTTTTTTTTTTTTTTGATGATTCACATCTAAAAAAATATTTTAAAAAAATCTAATTATTATTTATGTGGACCCCAAAAAATAAATTATTTAAAAAACCCTATTAATATACTTTTAATTTTTTTTTTTAAATATTAAAAAAAATATACTTTTATGTGGAGTATATTTTTTTAAAAAATCAACCTCCATTGGTGACCCATAAAAAAATTATTTAAAAAATATATATTTATGTGTGGAACTCAAAAAAAGACATTTTTAGAAATCTTATTTAAAAAATTATGTATTTAAAAAAAAAAAAACTCCTGATTATATATCTAAAAAAATATTTTTTTTTTTAAATATTAAAAAATATATTATTTTTACGTGCCCTATTTCCGAAAATCCACGTCCTTTGGTGGTCCATAAGATTTAACAAAAAAAAGAAAGAAAAATAATTCATGCCAAATTTACTAACATTTAGTAAATTTCGTAGAATTTTAGTACTCAGTTGCCAAACCGTGTCATATCTCAATTCTAGGCACCAACAGTTATCGAAAAAAATCCTGATACAAAATTTAAAAATGTCAACCTCCTTCGTTCACCCCTAAACCAAAGTGTGCCAAATTTGTGTCATTTAGTACAGTTCTCACACTTAGAACACACATTTCCAAAAACCATCTTCGTATATCGAACTTACATTCCAACCTTAATTCTCGCACCAAAATTCAAGTTTTCAGTTCAATCCTTTTACAAAATACCAAATTTTAGAAGTTTAGTACGATTTTTGGACTTTTTATATCCTTAAAGTTGGAATTTCCAAAAACCCTTTGGTACATCTATTCTGCACTCCATCAGTAACTCTCATTCAAAATTTGGAATTTTTAGTCCTTGAAAATATATTTTTAAAAAATCCACGATTGGGTCCTTAAAAAATGTATCTTAAAAAAATCCAGCATTATCCTGTTGGTCTTTGAAAAAAATCTTAACAATCCACGATTTTTAGCCTATGTTTCCTTGAAAAAAGTATTTTTTAAAAAACTCCTTTTTTGGCTTGAAAAAATATTCTTAAAAAAATCACGATTGTTGGTTAATGGGTCCTTGAAAAAAAAAAATATTGTTAAAAAATCCAAGATTTTTGGTCCTTGAAGAAATATACTTCAAAAATCAAGGATGGCTGGCTTTTGGATCCTTAAAAATATATTCTTAAAAAATCCAGGATTATAGGTCCTTGAAAAAATATTCTTAAAAAATAGGTCCTTAAAATATTTTTAAAAAATCCACGATTATTGGTCCTTGGAAAAATATACTTAAAAAAAACCCTTTTTAATTGGCCTGATGGTCCCTGAAAAAAATTATTAAAAAATCCAGGATAATAGGCCTGTTGGTCCTTGAAAGGGATTTTCTTTAAAAACCCACGACTGTTGGTCTATGGGTCCTTGAAAAAATATTCTAAAAAATCCAAGATTATTGGCCTATGGTCCTTGTTGGTATTTGAAAAAATATGCTTTAAAAATCCAATCAAAAAGTATTTTTAAAAAATCCACGTTTATTGGAATTCTTAAAAAAGTATTTTTAAAAAATCCACGTTTATTGGAAGTCTTCAAAAAGTATTTTTAAAAATCCACGTTTATTGGAAGTCTTCAAAAAGTATTTTTAAAAAATCCACGTTTATTGGAAGTCTTCAAAAAGTATTTTTAAAAAATCGACGTTTATTGGAATTCTTAAAAAAGTATTTTTAAAAAATCCACGTTTATTGGAAGTCTTCAAAAAGTATTTTTAAAAATCCACGTTTATTGGAAGTCTTCAAAAAGTATTTTTAAAAAATCCACGTTTATTGGAAGTCTTCAAAAAGTATTTTTAAAAAATCGACGTTTATTGGAATTCTTCAAAAAACATTTTTAAAAAATCCACGTTTATTGGAAGTCTTCAAAATGTATTTTTAAAAAATCCACATTTATTGGAAGTTTTCAAAAAGTATTTTTAAAAAATCCACGTTTATTGGAAGTCTTCAAAAAATATTTTTTAAAAAATCCACATTTATAGGAAGTCTTCAAAACATATTTTCAAAAAATCCACCTTTATTTGTATTTCATAAAAAATATTTTTAAAAAAACCACGTTTATTGGAAAACATAAAAACATATTTTTAGAAAATCCACATTTATTGGAAGACTTTAAAAAATATTTTTAAAAAATCCACGTTTATTGAAAAAATATTCTTAAAAAATCCACGATATAAGTCCTTAAAATATTTTAAAAAAATCCAGGATTATTGGCCCTTGGAAAAATACTCTTAAAAAACTCGTTTTTATTGGCCTGATGGTCACTGAAAAAAAATTATTAAAAAATCCAAGATAATAGGTCTGTTGATCCTTGAAAGGAATTTTCTTTAAAAATCCACGATTGTTGGTCTATGGGTCCTTGAAAAAATATTCTTAAAAAATCCAAGATTATTGGCCTATGGTCCTCGTTGGTCTTTGAAAAAATATACTTTAAAAATCAAGGATCGCTGGCCCTTTTGTTTCTTGAAAAAATATTATTAAAAAATCCAGGATCATTGGTCTGTTGGTCCTTGAAAAAAATATTTTTAAATACCTACGATTGTTGGTCCATAGTTCCTAGAAAAAATATTCTTTAAAAATCCACGATTGTTGGTCTATGGGTCCTTGACCAAATATTCTTTTTTAATCCATGTTTATTGGTCTAATGTTGCTTGAAAAAATATTCTTAAAAAAATCCGCGATTGGTCCTTAAAAAAACACTGACAGTCCTTGAAAAAAATATTCTCTAAAAATCGTTGCTTATCCTTCATCACATTGGTCCTTGATTTTTTCTATTATAGCCTAAGTCCCCTTTTAACCTACATTGCTAAGCAAGTTTTCACTTACTTCACACAATTTGTTCGATCCATTGAAAAACTCGCTCTGTCTG
Organism: Musca domestica; assembly: GCF_030504385.1. Taxonomy (NCBI): domain Eukaryota; kingdom Metazoa; phylum Arthropoda; class Insecta; order Diptera; family Muscidae; genus Musca; species Musca domestica. The sequence goes on from NW_026712292.1 coordinate 83,953, forward strand.
CAATTCCTCATATAATGAGCCTTATCAGTTCCACTTTTTTTTTTTTTTGGAGTGCTCTGAAGTAGTGCAACCGTTTTGATAACTCACAGCCTTTACTTTCCATACGGCAGTATCTGGAATGGAAGTGAATTAGAAAATCCCATCATAAACCTAATTTGATTTATCATAACTCTCTACCCCACACCCCACCCCTACACTCCCAGCTGTAACGACTTCGTCACAAAACATTTGGAGTGGGGGTGGTGTTGGGGGTCTGATTAATAATTTGTATCGATAAGAGTTTGAAATGCATTAATGGTATGTGGACACTTTTAATCGTTTTCAATTTGACCTAGTTTCTTTTTTTTTTCCTGCCCCCACCTCCAGCACCACTAATTTTGAGAGTCTTGTTGCTATTATTATTTTTATTTGTTTGTAGAACAAATAATCAATGATAAGTTTTTTTTTTTTTTTTTTTTTTGTATGTCGAACAACCGGCCGACAAAGTTGCAGTGGGAAATGGAAAATGCATTTAATTGTTATCGCCAAATGTGATTACCAAACAGCCGATGAATGGGTTTTGAATCGGAAACTATCTTTGTAAAGAGAGAGAGAATTGTGACACATTTTTTTTTGGTTTGGTTTTTAAAAAAGAAGATATGAGCTTTTTATTGTTTTCCTCCAGCCACGATGGGTGACTGTGAGTGATTGTAGTTCGTGTGAATTGGTAGGCTTTCTCCAGCCCTCTTTGAACTCAAAGGTCCAGAGATAAAGAAACACTTTGTGAATGGATGCAGGGTCTCTTTGGAAGACTAGGTTCCCAGGCTTTGGATTTCCATTGAAATCTGCTATCAAGAGTCATTTGTGTACCATGTATCTGAATGTGTGTGCTAATTATTGAATTTTAATGTATGGATGGAAGATAGAATAGAAGGCACAAATGTGGATTTTGTAAAAATATTCTTTTATGGAGTCCCAAAAAACGGGGATTTTTAAAAATATTTTTTTATGGAGTCCCAAGAAACGTGGATTTTTAAAAATATTTTTTTATGGAGTCCCAAGAAACGCGAATTTTTAAAAATATTTTTTTATGGAGTTCCAATAAACATAGATTATTTTAAAATAGTTTTTAAAGAGATCCAACAAACGTGGATTTTTTTAAAAATAATTTTTAAGGAGTTCCAATAAACGTGGATTTTTAAAAATATTTTTTTATGGAGTCCCAATAAACGTGGATTTTTTAAAAATATTTTTTTTATGGAGTCCCAAGAAATGCGGATTTTTAAAAATATTTTTTTATGGAGTTCCAATAAACATAGATTATTTTAAAATAGTTTTTAAAGAGATCCAACAAACGTGGATTTTTTTAAAAATATTTTTTAAGGAGTTCCAAGAAACGTGGATTTTAAAAATATTTTTTTATAGAGTCCCAAGAAATGCGGATTTTTAAAAATATTTTTTTATGGAGTTCCAATAAACATAGATTATTTTAAAATAGTTTTTAAAGAGCTCCAACAAACGTGGATTTTTTAAAAATGATTTTTAAGGAGTTCCAATAAACGTGGATTTTTTTAAAATATTTTTTAAGAAGTTCCAATAAACGTGGATTTTTTTAAAATAAATTTTAAGGAGTTCCAATAAACGTGGATTTTTTTAAAATAATTTTTAAGGACTTGCAATAAACGTGGATTTTTAAAATAATTTTTAAGGACTTCCAATAAACGTGGATTTTTAAAAAAAATTTTTAAGGAGTTCCAATAAACGTGGATTTTTAAAAAAAAATTTTAAGGAGTTCCAATAAACGTGGATTTTAAAAAAAAAAATTTAAGGAGTTCCAATAAACGTGGATTTTAAAAAAAAAAAATTTAAGGAGTTCCAATAAACGTGGATTTTTAAAAAAAAATTTTAAGGAGTTCCAATAAACGTGGATTTTAAAAAAAAAATTTTAAGGAGTTCCAATAAACGTGGATTTTTTTAAAATATTTTTTAAGGACTTGCAATAAACGTGGATTTTTAAAATAATTTTTAAGGACTTCCAATAAACGTGGATTTAAAAAAAAAAATTTTAAGGAGTTCCAATAAACGTGGATTTTTAAAAAAAAATTTAAGGAGTTCCAATAAACGTGGATTTTTAAAAAAAAATTTTAAGGAGTTCCAATAAACGTGGATTTTTAAAAAAAAAATGTAAGGAGTTCCAATAAACGTGGATTTTAAAAAAAAAATTTAAGGAGTTCCAATAAACGTGGATTTTTAAAAAAAAATTTTAAGGAGTTCCAATAAACGTGGATTTTTAAAAAAAAATTTTAAGGAGTTCCAATAAACGTGAATTTTTAAATGTTTTTTTTTTCAATTCTTTTTTAAAAAACGTGAATTTTTAAATGTTTTTTTTCAATTCTTTTTTAAAAAACGTGGATTTTTTAAAATCTTTTTTTAATAAAATCCTTTTTAAGGTATTTTTAAAGTCTTTTTTTAATAAAAATGTTTTTTTTTAATATTTTTTAAAGTCTTTTTTAATAAACGTGGACTTTTAAAAATATATTTTTAAAGCCTTTTTTAATAAAAGGTTTATAAAGGTTTTAATAAACATGGATTTTTTAAAATATTTTGTTAGTCTTTTCTTAATAAAAGTCTTTTTTAAAAATTATTTATTTTATTTTTTTTATTTTAAGTCCTTTTTTTTAATAAAAGTGGATATCTAAAAAAATATTTTTTAATCCTTTTTTAATAAAAAAAAGGTTTTTTAAAAATATTTTTAATGTCATTTTTTAATGAACGTGGATTTTTAAAAACCATATTTTAAAGGCTTTTTTAATAAAAGTTTTTTTTTAATATTTTTAAAGTCTTTTTAATAAATATAGATTTTTAAGAAATATATTTTAAAGCTTTTTTTTAATTTATTTTTAAAGTCTTTTTTTAATAAACGTTAGTTTTAAAAAAAAATAAAATAAAGCCTCTTTTAATAAAAGATATTTTTAAAACCTTTTTAATGAACGTGGATTTTTTTAAAAATATTTTTAAGTCTCTTTTTAAAAATAGTGGGCTTTTTAAAATATTTTTGAAAAATGTTTTTAAGTCTTTTTTTATAAAACTGGAATAAAAAAAATTAGTCTTTTTTAAAAAATATTATTTTTAATAAAAGTGAATTTTTTAAAAATATTTTTTAAAGACTTTTTAATAATAAAAAGCATTTTTAAAAATATTTTTTAAAGTCTTTTTTATAAAAGTGGATTTAAAAAAGTTAGTCTCTTTTAAAAAATATTTTTTAATGAAAGTGGATTTTTTAAAGAAATGTTTTAAAGACTGTTTATTAATAAAAGGCTTTTTTAAAAATATTTTTAAAGTCTTTTTTAATAAACGTAGATGTACAAAAAATATTTTCAAAGCCTTTTTTAATAAAATATATTTTTTAAAGCCTTTTTAATAAATGTGGATTTTTTTAAATATTTTTTAAAGTCGCTTTTTAAAAATAGTGGGCCTTTTAAAATATTTTTTAAAGTCTTTTTTTATAAAAGCAGATTTAAAAAAAAAATAATTTTTTTAAAAAATATTTTTTAATAAAAGTGGATTTTTTAAAAATATTTTTTGAGACTTTTTATTAATAAAAAGCATTTTTAAAAATATTTTTTAAAGTCTTTTTTTATAAAAGTGGATTTAAAAAAGTTAGTCTTTTTTAAAAAATATTTTTTAATAAAAGTGGATTTTTTAAAAATATTTTTTGAGACTTTTTTTTATTAATAAAAGGCTTTTTTAAAATATTTTTAAATTCTTTTTTAATAAACGTAGATTTACAAAAAAAAATATTTTCAAAGCCTTTGGATTTTTTTAAAAATATTTTTAAGTCTCTTTTTAAAAATAGTGGGCTTTTTAAAATATGTTTTAAAATCTATTTTTTATAAATGTGAATTTAAAAAAGTTAGTCTTTTTTAAAAAATATTTTTTAATAAAAGTGGTTTTCTTAAAAATATTTTTTAAAGACTTTTTATCAATAAAAGGTTTTTTTAAAAATATTTTTAAAGTCTTTTTTATTAAACGTAGATTTACAAAAAAAAATATTTTCAGAGGCTTTTTTAATAAAAGATATTTTTTAAAGCCATTATTAATAAAAGGCTTTTTTAAAAATACTTTTAAAGTTTTTTTAATAAACGTAGATGTACAAAAAAAATTTTGAAGCCTTTTTTAATAAAAAAAAATTTTTAAAGCCTTTTTAATACACGTGGATTTTTTCAAAAATATTTTTAAAGTCTCTTTTTAAAAATAGTGGGTTCTTTAAAAATATTTTGTTTTGGTCCCAAAAAATGTTGATTTTTTTTTTAAAATCTTTATTTTTGAGTTCAAATGGTCGTGGATTTAAAAAAAAAACATATTTTTTCATTTCTTTTTTTTTCTCTATTTCTTATTTACATTTTTAAAATTAAAAACATTCCACCTCTCTTTCAAAGAAAATTATTTACTCCTTTGCCATTGTCGTTTTAGTTATATTAATTAATTTAGTTTTTCACCTGTCTTCCATTTCCGTCACTGGCGGTTCAGACTAATTGAAGTCTGTCAGTTTTATTGTTCTAAGCAGCTTCTTGTTCTGTTGCGCATTTTTTTTTTTTTTTTTTTTGACACACGAGTAGCTTTTGCACTGTCTGAGGTTATGAGAAAGTTTACCAACAAATAATATTGTATCCATTTCCAATAACACTATTTTCCCATGCAGGTTGCCCTGTAGGGCCATGGTCTGTGGTGTGGGTAAAATAGTTTGAATATTTACATGTATGCCACGAAAACTTTCTTTGGAAACCATTTAAATGGTTTTAAAAACCAAATAGAATATTTGGTTGACGGGGTATCGAGTTCATTTTGTGGGGAGGAAAATATAAAAATAAAATTATTTGAATTTAAAAATATTTTTTTTTAAATTTAAAAATATTTTTTTTTTAAATTTAAAAATATTTTTTTTAAATTTAAAAAAAAAATAAATTTCCTGGTGACATGGAAAAATTCGCTGAAAATTGCCCTCTCTGAATATTTAAAGGCTCCAAAGCAATCAAGCAATTCAAAAAAAAAAAATATTTTTTTTTTTTGCAACAAAGGTCTACACAAAACTCTCCCAAAACACTCACCTTGTCTCTACAAACCAGCAAAGCCACATTTCAGCAAATTCAACATACTTAGCAGAGACATAAACCTCCACAGAATGTTACCAAGTAGTGTTGACAACACTTGACACTTGAGTGGGGCCAACCTCCAAGAAAATATTTTAAATTTTATTTTTCAAAATTTATTTTGTTGATTTTAATATTTTCCCTTTTCTCTCTTCTCCCAGGAATTACAAAACGACTTATCCTTTGATGACACCTTCGACATTGATCAAATCGACGATTCAAAATTGCGCAGTTCCCGCGACCTGGAAGAGCAAGCCTTCATCGAAGATGAACTCCAGCCGGTAGATGAGGCCGAGGCCAACAGCGAAGGCAGTTGGCTGGTGCAGAGCGTTAAACGTGTCCGCCGTGAGTTGGGACGTTTGTTCGGTGCTGAGAACAAACAAGCCGCTGCCGGTGGCAACAAGGTACGCAAACATCACAAAAAACGTTCGGAACGTAATCAAGCTGCCGGTGCTGCTGCTGGAGGTAAAAAGACTCATGCTGAGGGCCACAAGAAAGCCCAACAAAATGGTCATACCAAACAGGCCAATGGTGCTAAATTGCAAACGAAACCAAAGAGAAATCACAAATTGCAAGCCTTGAACCGCCACAAGAAACGTCAATTGTTCGGCGATGAGAATGAGGGTTCCGGCTTCGGCAATGGTGATGATGAAGATGCGCCCATTGATGATTTTGGTGAAACTGATTTGTGTAAGTGAAAAAAAGATTCAAACAAAATTTGAAAAAATAGAAAAAATTTTCTCTGCTGCAGAGGAACATTATTTTCTATAGAAAAAAATCATTTGAAGCTGGAAAAGAAATTTTTCTATAGGAAACAAATCCTCTGCAGCGGTGAAAGACTTTTCTACGGGAAAAAATTTCCTCTGCAGCAGAGGAAGATATTTTTCTAAAGAAAGAGACGAAGACTTTATTCCTCTGCAGAGGTAACTTGTTTTCTATAGAAAAGAAATTCCTCTGCAACAGAGAAAGAATTTTTTGTAAAGAAAAAAAATCGTCTGCAGCAGAGAACGATTTTTTTCTATAGAAAAAAAATTCCTCTGCGGCAGAGGAACACTTTTTCCTATAGAAAAAAATTCCTCTGCGGCAGAGGTAGACTTTTTCCTATAGAAAAAAATTCCTCTGCAGCAGAGAACGATTTTTTTTCTATAGAAAAAAAATCCTCTCCTCTGCGGCAGAGGAAGACTTTTTCCTAAAGAAAATAATTCCTCTTCGGCAGAGGAAGACTTTTTCCTATAGAAAAAAATTCCTCTGCAGCAGAGGAAGACTTTTTCCTATAGAAAAAAATTCCTCTGCAGCAGAGGAAGACTTTTTCCTATAGAAAAAATGTCTCTGCAGCAGAGGAAGACTTTTTTCTATAAAAAAAAACTACTCTGCAGCAGAGAAAGACTTTTTTCTATAGAAAAAAATCCTCTGCTGCAGAGGATTTTTTTCTATAGAAAATTTTTTTCTATAGAAAAAAATCCTCTGCAGCAGAGAACGATTTTTTTCTATAGAAAAAAATTCCTCTAGGGAAGAGGAATGCTTTTTTTTATAGAAAACAATTCCTCTGCAGCAGAGAACGATTTTTTCTATAGAAAAACATTTCTCAGCTGCAGCTAAATATTTTTTCTATAGAAAAATGTATCTGCGGCAGAGAAAGATTTTTTTCGGTAGAAAAAAAATTCCTCTGCAGCAGAGAAAAATTTGTTTTCTTTATGAAAAAGTCTTCCTCTGCAGCAGAGAACGAGAAAGAAAATTCTCCCTTTTTTTGTTTTTTTATATATATGACTTATTTTTCCCGTCTCCAGGGGAGGCCTACGTTGTTGTCAACCTACCCTGGGATGATGCCTATGAGGATAAGACCAGCGAGGAATTTGCCGCTTTGCAGTCCCAAATCGAGGCGGCCTTTGTTGAGTGGTTCGATGACGAATACGGCTATGAAGAATTTGCCCTGCATGTGGCCCTCATGAATGCCAAGTGAGTAAAATAGAAATTAATTTTTGAAGAAGAAAATAAAAATATTCGAAAAAAAAATCTCTTTACCAGACGTACCGATGACTACTATCGCATGCACTGTACCATCCAAATGGACTTGCCCGAGAAATTCGGCAGCTTTGCCCAACGGGTGCAACATCAGTTGACGTCCTATCGCAAAATGGCCGATTTGGGCATGGAAGCCGATGACCAGTTCTATTTCAGACGTGTGAGAGGTAAGTGTCTTTTTTTGTCGATTGGCAAAAATAGAAAATCTTCAAAAAAATTTTTTGTAAAGGTCCTGGAAATGTCCTTTTGAAAAAAAAAAAAAAACGTAGAAATTTTTGAAATCTAAATTTAGTTTTCCGTTATTCTAAAGAAAGGATAGTAAAATCCTTTGAGTAAAAACCAACCAAAAAAAAAAATATTTTGTGAGTCCTTTTTTAGTCTGAAAAAAAATTAGAAATCATTTTGGGTGTAGTTTGCTATAGATTTTCAATTTCCATAAATATTTCAAAATCAAAAAAAAAAAAAAACATTTGTATTATAAATATATTGTCTTTCAATTCCGAAAAAATACCCAAAACATAATACACAACCCATCCACATTGCTAAATACACATTTTCTCTCTCAAATCCTTCACGCTTCAAATTCAAAAACAACAACAACAAAAACACATTCCAAAACCCCCCTTAGATTTGCAAAATCATGATTTCGTCGATGTCACCGAGTCTGGCCATGATGCTCAAGCTCATAATAATGGTGGTGGTGCAGGTGCTGGTGCCTATGATGGCCATGATAGCAACAACAACAACAATGGTTACTACGATCAAGGACATGGCTATGATGCCAATAATCAGGACAATGGCCATGGCTATTATGATCAGGAAAATGCTGGACATGGTCATGAGGATGGCCACACCAATGCCTATGACAGTACCAATGCCTATGATAACGACAACAACAACAACCATGGTTATGATGATAACAACAACAACAATGGCTATGATGTTTATGGCAACAATAATGCCTATGATCCCTATGGACATGGCAGCACTGAAGACAACAACAACAACAATGGCTATGACAACAACAATGCCTATGATCCCAATGATCCTTATGGCCAAGGTCACACTGAAGACACCAACAACCACAATGCCTATGACACCAACAGTGCCTATGATCCCAATGATCCTTATGCCCAGGGTCACACTGAAGACAATAACAACCACAATGCCTATGATCCCTATGGCCATGGCAACACTGAAAGCAATACCTACGACAACAACAACAACAACAATGGCTATGAGGACAACAACAACAATGCCTACGACCCCTATGCCCATGATCCCTATGCCCATGGCAATACCCACGAAGAACCTGAAGAAGAAGACGAAGAAGAAACCGAACAAGAACACGAAGCCCCTCGTCCCAATATTATGGTATACGACTGTGATCAAAATCCCGATGGTGATTTCCAATGCGCCAACGGTGATGTGATTCCATGCTACAAACGTTGCAACAACTATGTCGATTGCCTGGACGAGAGCGACGAAGAGCCCGATATGTGCAAGGTGGTGTTGGAACGTGAAGAGGAAGAAATCGAAGAAAGCACCAATGAGGATGAGGATAACTGGGGTTCATGGCCAAATGTCAACAAAGGTACACACTCTCACTCATGCTTACAGTACACTATACACTACACACACACACTCACATGCACTCAAACATAACCTCACATAACAAATCACACAAAAATTTAAAAGGCTTTTTTTAAAACAAAAGAAAAGCTTTTATTTACTAAAATAATGTGGCTTAGATTTGTAGCTTTAACAAGGATATCAAAATGAGGTAGGGCTGTTTTTGTTGGATTTTTTCAAAAAAAAAAAAAAAAATAAAAATAAATAAATAAATAAAATAAAAAATAAATTAATTAATAAAAAAATAAATCAAATAAAAAAATAAATAAAATAAAAAATAAACAAATATTTAAAAAAAATATTTTTGAAAAAAAAAATAGTTTTAAAAATCCACTTTTAAAATTGATGTTTGAAAAAAAAAATAGTTTTAAAAATCCACTTTTAAAATTGATGTTTGAAAAAAATATTTTTAAAAATCCACTTTTAAAATTGATGTTTGAAAAAAATATTTTTAAAAATCCACGTTCAATATTGAACGTTGAAGAAAATATTTTTAAAAATCCACGTTCAATATTGAACGTTGAAGAAAATATTTTTAAAAATCCACGTTCAATATTGAACTTTGAAAAAATATTTTTAAAAATCCACGTTCAATATTGAACGTTGAAGAAAATGTTTTTTAAAATCCACGTTCAATACTGATCTTTAAAAAAAATATTTTTAAAATTCCACGTTTAATATTGTTCTTTAAAAAAAATATTTTTAAAAATCCCCGTTCAATATTATCCTTTGAAAAAAATATTTTTCAAAATCCACGTTCAAAATTGATCTTTTAAAAAATATTTTTTAAAATCCATGTTGAATATTGATTTTTGAAAAAAATATTTTTAAAAATACAAGATTTTTATTGATCTTTGAAAAAATATATTTTTTTAATTTAAGTTATTTGTTGGACTTTGAAAAAATATTTTTAAAAATCCACGTTCAAAATTGAACTTTTGAAAAAATATTTTTAAAAATTCACGATCAAAATTGAACTTTGAAAAAAATATTTTTAAAAATCAACGTTCAATATTGATCTTTGAAAAAAATATTTTTTTATCCACGTTAAATATTCATCCTTGGAAAAAAATATTTTTTTAAATCCATGTGGAATATTGATCTTTAAAAAAAATATTTTTAAAAAACCACATTCAATATTGATCTTTGAAAAAAATATTTTTAAAAATCCACGTTCAATATTAATCTTTGAAAAAAATATTGATCTTAAAAAAAATATTTTTAAAAATCCAAGTTCAATATTAATCTTAAAAAAAAATATTTTTAAAAATCCACGTTCAATATTAATCTTAAAAAAAACATTTTTAAAAATCCACGTTCAATATTAATCTTACAAAAAAAAATATTTTTAAAAATCCACGTTCAATATTAATCTTAAAAAAAAATATTTTTAAAAATCCACGTTCAATATTAATCTTAAAAAAAAATATTTTTAAAAATCCATGTTCAATATTAATCTTACAAAAAAAATGTTTTTAAAAATCGACGTTCAATATTAATCTTAAAAAAAAATATTTTTAAAAATCCACGTTCAATATTAATTTTAAAAAAATATTTTTCAAATTTGAACTTTGAAAAAAATACTTTTAAAAATCCACGTTTAACATTGATCTTTGAAAAAATACTTTTAAAAATCCCCATTCAATATTGATTTTTGAAAAAAATATTTTTAAAAATCCACGTTCAATATTCCTCATTGAAAAAAAAAAATATTTTTTAAAATCTACGTTTAATATTGATCTTTGAAAAAAATATATTTAAAAACCCTTGAACGTGAATTTTTGAAAAAAAAATATTTTTAAAATCCCCGTTCAATATTATTCTTTTAAAAAAATATTTTTAAAAATCCACCATCAATATTGATATTTTCAAAAAATATTTTTAAAAATCCATGTTAAATATTGATCTTTGAAATAAAATATTTTTAAAAATCCACGTTCAATATTGATCTTTGAAATAAAATATTTTTAAAAATTCAATATTGAACTTTGAAAAAAATATTTTTAAAAATCCACATTCAATATTGAACTTTGAAAAAAAAAATATTTTTAAAAATCCACGTTCAATATTATTCATTGGAAAAATATTTTTAAAAATCCACGTTCAATTTGATCTTTGAAAAAAATATTTTAAAAAATCCACGTTTAATATTGATGCTTGAAAAAAATATTTTTAAATATCCACGTTCAATATTGAACTTTGAAAAAAATATTGTTTAAAATCCATGTTAAATATTATTCTTTGAAAAAAATATTTTTAAAAATCCCCGTTCAATATTGATCTTTGAAAAAAATACTTTTTAGGATCAACGTTCAATATTTTTTTTTAAATATTTTTAAAAATCAACGTTAAATATTGATCTTTCTAAAAAATATTTTAAAAATTTCGTGTTTATTATTGGTCTAAGAAAAATATTTTAAAAAATCCACATTTATCACACCGTGCGCCAAAATTAAATATTTAAAATTATCACAGGGAAATGACAGCAGATTTTGAAACTAGGGCCTAAAAAGAAAACAGATGTATATATTTTGCCATAAAATTCTACTATAGGTTCTAAAAGACATCAGAAGTCCGAATTTTACTTAAACGCCAGGAAATCATATTTATTAGAAACGCATTAATATCGGACTTTATTTGAATTTCTGCAAAAATCTCCTACAAAGCATTAATTTAGAAGGATGACGCCAGAGACCAAAATATTCCCTATCAAATTTCACTTTATGTCACCATAGAAGAGGAACCTTTATTTCCCATATATATTCGGAAAATCTTTGAATTAATTTTGCCAAAAGAAACCGAAAATAGTTCCTAATTTTTTCATTAATTTTCCCTCGGCCTTTTTCCGAGTCGAACCCCGAAAGTAACATAAAATTTCATTTTAGGCAAAAGTTGCCAAAAAAGAAAATATTCTACACAAAATTTCACTATAAATCTCAGAATCAACCCTATATCTAGGTACAATAGGTTTTAAGAAAATTACATTCGAATTGTATGTAACACAAGTGAAAAATATGAATTTGCCGATTTTTTACTGTTAATTTAATACATTTTCAAGCCAAGTCAAAATCTCCCTTTAAACTTCATTTTTTGGGAAAAATCTCAAAGGCAAAAATATTCTACATCAAATTTCACTAAAGGTCACTAAAGAAAGGAGAACTTGATTTCCATTATATAACCGTAAAATATTTGAATCGATTTTGTCAAAAAAAGCAAAATAGTTACTTATTTTTTACTCAATTTTCCTCGGCCTTTTTTCGAAATGACCCCTGAAAGTAACATAAAATTTCATTCTAGGCAGAAGTTGTCAAAAGAAGAATTATTCTACACAAAATTTCACTATAAATCTCAGAATCAACTCTATATTTAGGTACAATAGTTTTCAGAAAAATTATATTCGAATTGTATGGCATACAAGTGGAAAATATGTGTTTGCCATTTTTTATTGTTAATTTAACACATTTTCAATCCAAGCCGAAATCTCCGTTTATGCTTCATTTTTTTGGAAAAGTCTTAAAGGCAAAAATATTTTACATCAAATTTCACTAAAGGTCACTAAGGAAAAGAAACCTCTCTTTCCCTTTTATAACCGGAATAATATTTAAATCAATTTTGGCAAAAATAGCACAAATATTTCCTTTTTTTTGATGAATTTTTCTTCGGCCATTTTTCGAGTTGACACCTAAAAATAACATAAAATTTCGTTTTATGCAGAAGCTGTCAAAAGAAGAAATATTCTACAGAAAATTTCAAGGTATATCTCAGAATAAACCATATCTCTAGGTACAATCGGTTTTAAGAAAATTACATTCGAAATGTGTGTACCACAAGGGAAAAATATGTGTTGGCCGTGTTTTCTGTTACTATAACACATTTTCAAATCAAGTCAAAATCACCCATTGAACTTTATTTTTTGGGAAAAATCTCATAGGCAAAAATACTCCTCATCAAATTCGACTATAGGTCACCTAAGAAAAGAAAACTGTATTTGTCTTATTTATCCGGAAAATATTTAAATCAATTTTGTCAAAAATAGTGAAAATAGTTTCCATTTAATGGATACATTTTCCTCGGATTTTTTCGAGTTAACCCCTGAAAGTAACATAAATTTTCATTTTAGGCAGAAGTTGTCAAAAGAGGAAATGTTCTTCATAAAATTTCAATATAAATCTCAGAATAAACCATATCTTTAGGTATAGTAGTTTTTATGAAAATTACATTCGAAATGTATTTTTACTGTTAATTTAACACCTTTTCAAGCCAAGTCAAAATCTCCCCTTAAACTTCATGTTTTGGAAAAGGTCTGAAAGACAAAAATATTCCTCATCAAATTTCACTATAGGTCACCAAAGAAAGGAAAACTGTATTTCCCTTATTTAACCGGAAAATATTTAAATCAATTTTGTCAAAAATTGCGAAAATATTTTATAATTTTTTGATAAATTTTTTTCTCGGCCTTTTTTCGAGTTAGCCCCTGAAAGTATCATAAAATTTAATTCTATTCAGAAGTTGTCAAAGGAAGAAATATAAGAATCTCCGAATAAACCATTCCCCTAGGTATAGTAGTTTTTAAGAAAACTACATTCAAAATGTATTTTCACTGTTAATTTAACACATTTTTAAGCCAAGTCAAAATCTCCCCTTAAACTTAATGTTTTGGAAAAGATCTTAAAGACAAAAATATTCCTCATCAAATTCGACTATGGGTCACCAAAGAAAAGAAAACTCTATTTCCCTTATTTAACCGGAAAATATTTAAGTCAATTTTGTCAAGAATAGCGAAATAGAAAATAAACTTATGAAAGTAATGTTAATATTTGGTCATATCCGGTGCATACTTTTAGGAGCTCATTTTATTTTTTCCCCTTTATATCTTAAATATTTCTAACATTTTGATATCCTTGATAAAGTTACAAAATAAAGCTCCCAATTCGTTGACGTTTTTATGCTGCCCGAAAAATATTGAAAAAAAAAAATATTTTTCATAACCCTGCTTTTGTTATCCAATGGGGGTCTATTGTAAGACCCCCCAACTAATCGTAGTTTTATAAAAGGATTTTTACTAACATAACAATGATATAAAGTTGTGGGTATTTAAAAAAAAATATTCCAAAATGCATAGCTAATAAAATTCTAATATTTTTCATTACTCACTTTTTAACTTTTTCTCATTTCATCTGTCATTTTTTTTTTCTAACATAACATTGTAATTAGAAAATATAAACTCATGATTTTTCACGAAATTTCAAAATTCCGGGGAAAGAATTTTCTCGAAAACCAAAATTTATTTCCCACTTCAATTCGAACACCATCACCGCATTTTTCTCGTCCACATAATCAATGAAATCCATTGCCACAATTAGTTCCCATTTTTTTCATTCACTGTCGCCTCTACCCAGCTATGGCTTTTGAACTATTCGCATTTTCCAATTTCCATTGAAAAATCTCTCCTCATCCGTTTAGCTCACAAAATTTTCATTAACGTATTTTTTGGAAACGTAAAAAAAATTCTCTCTGTGTCTCTACGTCTTGGGTTCCCACAAAAATATATATCTTTTATTGCTGTTTGTTTGTGTGGACCCACTGTGCCTCTATGTTGTGTCTGTCCCCTGGGGTAACTTTGTTGCAGCTCTCCTAAGCTTGGCTTTTTCTCTAATAAAACCCCTGCGAAAAATGCCTGAACTTAGTTAGAAAAAAATTGTTGTTTTGAAAACTATCCTCCATCTAATTCGGAAATTTAAACTTAAATCTTAGAAACAAGCACCGATGATTCTTGGGGTACTCCGGAATCACATCCTGATGCCGGACATCATGACACCCATGCCGTTGAAGAAGAGGAAGAAGAAAAGGAAGAAGAGGAGGAACATTCTCCCACCTACGAAACAATTGACTATGATCGTCCCATTGATGCCGAACGTCGTGTGGAAGAGCCCGTCAATGCCGGCGGCAATGTCTATGGCGGTGAAGAAGATCATCATCATGGCGGTGCTGGTGGCTTGGACAACAACATTTTCGAATCATCCGGAGACTACTCGCCCGTCACTGAAACCAGTGCCGTCTTTACACCACCCACTGGCTGTCGTGGCGATTCGACCTACACCTGTCGCGAAAGTAATGTTCAAATCTGTGACGAACATTTGTGCGATGGTGTGGAACATTGTCCCGATGGTGAAGATGAACTGAACTGTGGCAGCGACGATGAGTTCAACTATGAAAAGGGTATAGTGCAACTCTCTCTTGTTCTCTCTCATGTTTCTGTGTTTGTCTCTTTAATGTGTGTTTGTGTGTGAAGGGCATCGTCGTCGTCTCATTATCTACACTGTGACTCAAAACTTTTCTGTGCATCTACCCCAAACCCCTACCCAGATCCCAGTTCCCTGTGTTTTAGTCCTTTTTCATTTGTGTCATGTCCTTTCTTTTACAGGTTTAGGCTAAAATGGTGAGAGGTGGAATTATTCTCTTAGAAAAAAAAAACAAAAATTATCTTTGAAAACAAATCTAAATTTAAGAGTAACCGGTTACTCACAAATTAAATTTCCAATTTCCTAATAAAAAAAGACTTCTTAGGGTTATACAATGGTATATGTGGTGATTCAGGCATATTTCCGCATTGAATATAAAAAGTAACCGATTTTTCTTGCACCAAAAAATAGGGAAAATAACCGATTACCTGAACATAAAATTCGTATAATTTAAGGAAAAATCACTAAAACTTGTTATACAACGGTATATTTAGTTTTTCCGACACATAACAACAAAAAGTGCAAAAAGTAACCGATTACTCAAAGACATATTTTCCGAATTTTTTTTATCATAAACTAATTTTTTTTTTCATAAAATCTGTTATACAACGGTAAATATGGTTTTTCCGATAGATTAAAAACAAAAATTGCAAAAAGTAACCGGTTACTCAAAGACATGTTTTCCGAATTTTCTTATCAGAAACGTATTTTCATTTCACGAAACTCATTATACAACGGTATATATGGGTTTTCCGGCAGATATCAACAAAAAAATTAAAAAGTAACCGGTTACTCAAAGACATGTTTTGCGAATTTTCGTATGAATAGCCATGAAAATCGCTATAAAATGACTCAATAAAGCAAATTTACCACTTTCCAACTAATTGCAATTAAAAACAAAGAAAAGTAACCGGTTACTCATAAACAAATTTTGCTAGTTTTCTTACAATAACCATCAAACTGATTAGAGAACGGTTATGGTAGGCAAATATGTTATTTTGAACGTTATATTTTGCTTTTCTGATAGGTAACTTTAAAAAAATTTAAAAAGTAACCGGTTACTCAAAGACATTTTTTGCTAATTTTCTTATGAGTAACCAATGAAAATCAATAAAAAATGATTCAATAAAGATAATTTACCACTTTCCAGCTAATTGCAATTAAAAAAAAAAAAGAAAAGTAACCGGTTACTCATAGACAAATTTTGCTGGTTTTCTTATAATAACCATCAAACTGATTAGAGAACGGTTATGGTAGGCAAATATGTTATTTTGAACGGTATATTTTGCTTTTCCGAGGGATAGCTATAAAAATTTTTAAAAGTAACCGGTTACCCGAAGACATTTTTTGCGAATTTTCTTATGAGTAACCAATGAAAATCAATATAAAATGACTCAATAAAGCCAATTTACCACTTTCCAACAAATTGCAGTAAAAACAAAGAAAAGTAACCGGTTACTCATAGACAAATATCCCTAGTATTCTTACAATAACCATCATTCTCTAACTAGAGAACGGTAATTATAGGAAAAATTTGTTATTTTCAACGGTATATTTTGCTTTTCCGACGGATAACTATAAAAATTTTAAAAAGTAACCGGTTACTCAAAGACATGTTTTGCCAATTTTCTTATGAAATGAAATGAAATGAAATGAAAACGATATAAAATGACTCAATTAAGCAAATTTACCACTTTCCAACGAATTGCAATTAAAAACAAAGAAAAGTAACCGGTTACTCATAGACAAATTTTGCTAGTTTTCTTACAATAACCATCAAACTGGTTAGAGAACGCTTATGGTAGGCAAATATGTTATTTTGAAGCATATTATAGTATTAACTAGGAAAAAGTAACCGGTTACCCAGAAATAAATGTTCCTAGTTTCGAAAATTTTGCTTCAAAAATTTTTAAAAATACAAATAAAATTTTAAAGGAATTAAGGCATGAAGTATAACACTGTCAATTAAGGTATTCAGATCAATATTAGATAGAATGTTTTTCATGGGTACCCGGTTACTTACCAAGATTTCGTTGTGAATTTATTTAAAACTTCGGTAGACAGATTAACAATCCTCTATGTACATAGAATATAAATAAAAACTAAGTTTCAATGACAAAGTATTGATGAGTAACCGGTTACTCGGAAGGATTTTTTTCGCGAAAATTTTGCAAAATAACCACTAAAGTTCAAAATTATTTAAAATACTTCAGAATATAAAAGGTTTAATTGTTTTTAAAGCGACATGTTGACCTTTATCGTAACCGGGTAACCGATTGCTTTCATTGAATTTTTCGTAAATTCAATCAAAACCCGAACAAATTAGTCTTGTTAATGTAAAATATTAAAAAAAAAAAACATAACCCGGCACAATGTAAAATGAAAGCACCAGTAAAATAATCCAGACATTCCGACTCTCTGGATCGGTCCACCACCTAACCTAAAAAAAAACAATTTTTATAATGTCTTGTATAAATATCACCTGTTACTAACTAAGAAAATTGAAAAAAAAAAATTAATATTGAATATATTCACATCTAACAACGTGTTGAAACCATTTTTGTGTGTTTCGAACTCATTTTTTCGAAATTTCTAATAAAATTTTCGTTTTTCTTCTTCTCATCTCTTCGCCTTTCGTGGAATCTGTGACAATGTTTGGGAAAACTACAGTCTGCTCAGCTAATGAGTTTATGTGCGATCAACGTTGTTTACCCATGGAATATCGATGCAATGGATATAATGAATGTAACGATGGTAGCGATGAGAGGGATTGTCCAGAAAAAGGTAAGTTCGATTTTATTTGTTTTCATTTCTTCATATTAAGTATTATCGATGATATTTTGCAATGTGTTATCGATAAAATTTCAGATGCAAAATATTGTTACAAATTATGGTTTGTTGAGGACAATTTTTGTATTGTTATTGAATAATTTCCACTGATATCGATAGCTTTTTTTATATTGTAATGAAATAATCGATAACTTTTCTATGCAGCAATGTTATTGTCGATTACGTTCCTATTGGTTATTATTGGTAATATTTCTGTAAAAAAATGCTTTCGAAAACTATCGATAAATTATTGTCGACAAAACTTCTATAGAGAAACATAATTATCGATAAGTTTTTTCGATGCATTAAAATTTTCTCTTGAGGAAACTTGTTACCAACAACTTTTCTCTTCGGAAAAATAGTTATCGGCAACTTTTCTATTGAGAATAGTTGTTATCGATAGGTTTTCCATCCGGAAAAGTTGTTATAGACAACTTTTCTCTTCGGAAAATTTGTTATCGATCTTCGGAAAAGTTGTTATCGACAACTTTCCTACGCGGAAAAGTTGTTATCGACAACTTTCCTATGCGAAAAAGTTGTTATCGACAACTTTCCTATGCGGAAAAGTTGTTATCGACAACTTTCCTATGCGGAAAAGTTGTTATCGACAACGTTTCTCTCCGGAAAAGTTTTTATCGACAATTTTTCTCTTCGGAAAAGTTTTTATCGACAATTTTTCTCTTCGGAAAAGTTGTTATCGACAGATTTTCTATCCGGAAAGGTTGTTATCGATAACTTTTCTATCCGGAAAAGTTGTTATCGACCACTTTCTCTTCGGAAAAGTTGCTATCGACAATTTCTCTATAGAGAATAGTTTTTATCGACAACTTTTCTATCCGGAATAGTTGTTATCGACAACTTTTCTATCCGGAAAAGTTGTTATCGACAACTTTTCTATCCGGAAAAGTTGTTATCGACAACTTTTCTATAGAGAATAGTTTTTATCGACAACTTTTCTATAGAGAATAGTTTTTATCGACAACTTTTCTATAGAGAATAGTTGTTATCGACAACTTTTCTATAGAGAATAGTTGTTATCGACAACTTTTCTATAGAGAATAGTTGTTATCGACAACTTTTCTATAGAGAATAGTTGTTATCGACAACTTATCTATAGAGAATAGTTGTTATCGACAACTTTTCTATGCGGAAAAGTTGTTATCGACAACTTTTCTATGCGGAAAAGTTGTTATCGACAACTTTTCTATGCGGAAAAGTTGTTATCGACAACTTTTCTATGCGGAAAAGTTGTTATCGACAACTTTTCTATGCGGAAAAGTTGTTATCGACAACTTTTCTATGCGGAAAAGTTGTTATCGACAACTTTTCTATAGAGAACAGTTGTTATCGACAACTTTTCTATCCGGAAAAGTTGTTGTCGACAACTTTTCTATAGAGAACAGTTGTTGTCGACAACTTTTCTATCCGGAAAAGTTGTTATTAACAACTTTCCTATCCGGAAAAGTTGTTATCGACAACTTTTCTATCCGGAAAAGTTGTTATCAACAACTTTTCTATCCGGAAAAGTTGTTATCGACAACTTTTCTTTAGAGAATAGTTGTTATCGACAACTTTTCTTTAGAGAATAGTTGTTATCGACAACTTTTCTCTCCAAAAAGCTGTTATCGACAACTTTTATCTTCGGAAATGTTGTTATCGACAACTTTTCTATCCGGAATAGTTGTTATCGACAACTTTTCTATCCGGAATAGTTGTTATCGACAACTTTTCTATCTGGAATAGTTTTTATCGATAACTTTTCTATCCGGAATAGTTGATATCGACAACTTTTCTCTTCGGAAAAGTTGTTATCGATTACTTTTATCTTCGAAAAAGTTATTATCGCCAACTTTTCTCTTCGTAAAAGTTGTTATCGACCACTTTTTTCCTCTGAAAAGTTGTTATCGACCATTTTTCTCTTCGGAAAAGTTGTTATCGTCCATTTTTCTCTCCGGAAAAATTGTTTTCGATAATGATTCTTAAAGAAATTGTTATCGTTTTTATAATTTTTTCTCTTTTTGCATTGATCAGAAATTAAGACAAATTCCTAATGGTTTCCTATTTTGCCAATCTTTCATATTTGCCGATTTTCCTCTCTTCCCCATTCAACCTCTTCAAAGAAAAATCGCTTTAATTAATAGTTTAGTTTTCAGCTTTCAATTTGAATATTTCAAATGTAGACAAAAACCAGTCACATTTCAATTTTTCTTTTTTTTTTCCTGCCGATTCTAATGGGAAATCAATCGTTTTCCAAATTAATTAAAAATTATAATGACCCTGAACTGAATACTTACATACCATATGCATATATATTTGAATATTGACCGCAAAAAAAAAAAAAAACAATTCGGAAAATATTGCCAAAATGTTGTATTTGTATGTGGGCACAAATAAATTATCTAAAGTTCTGTTGTGATTTAAATTAATATTTTTTTGGGGGGGGAATAACAAAAACGAGCCACTCCTCTTGAAAATGTGGAGCACACTCGGCAACATAGTCTAGGGTAAATTGAATCTATTTTTTTTTTCTGTTTTGGGTGGGGGTGTGTTAAGAAGAAAGGGTGATCTTCCAAGGGAATGGGGATTTTTCGTAAGCTCTCAGTTTTAATGAATGTCCTCCATTTTAATTTTAAAATATTTTTTGGAATATTTTTATTTCAAAATTTAAATTTTACCACCCCTTCTGGAGACCCTTTGCCACCTTAATTTTTTGCTCTCCGCAAAAGGTCATGACAATCCCAACACACAACTTTCATTTGTGGGTGTTGACATCTGCCAGAGATTAGTATTAAATAAATTTTACAAAGCAAAATATTGAAGTGCATTTTCAGCACCAGGGGGAGGGTCCCACAAAGGGGTGGACCAAATTGAAAGTTTTGGTAGAATTTTATTTAAAATGGAAATGTTGTGTTTTGGTCGAAAAATAAAAACAAAAATTAAAATATTTTTGTTGGGACAAAAATTGGATCTTTAGGGGAGGACAGGAGATGTGGTGTCCTTGGCAGGAGGTGAGATCCTCAAAAAAAGATTTAGTAGACCAAGGTCCTTTTTTCAATTTCTCTCTCATCCAATGCCATTTATTTGAAAATAAAATTCTCAGCCATCACATCATTGCCATATTTCCCTGCCTCGACTTTTCGTAGGACTTCCCCCTCCACCTTCAAAAAAAAAAAAAAAAACCAAAAATCACAAAAGACCTGTTAAACGTTTATGTTTTATGTGCTAAGTCAAACAATTTTGTTAAACATCCTGATTTTTTTGCACTTCTCTTTCGAGCCCTTTCATATTGCTTCCCATTTGAGTCCTTGCCAGTCTCTTTCTCTCCATAAAAATGACACTCTGCTCCTTCATCTTTGCATAGCTATCTCACAGATTTCCATGAACTGCTTCTAATTTTGCAAACATTTTAAAACGCCAAAAAAGCATCCTTCATAAGCTAAGTGAGCATTTTGGGAGTCATGTTTTTATTTTCATCCTCAGAAAGTAAGTGCCATAGAGGTCCTTGTTGCTATTACCACTTCAGTGTAGTCAAAATGACAAGACACTGGGTGTGGGGAGAAATATGCAAAAATTTAATCAAATCTCAAAATTATTGGGGGGTGGGTTTCCTTGGCGGCTTCGCCAGAATGGGTGAAAGCAGAGTTGAGAATTTAAATTTTCCCCCCCAAAAAAGACTACCGGAAAATCAAAACAAAAAGTGAAACCTAATGTCTTAAAGATTAGATTATTATCCCTCAAAGGGTATATATCTCTAAGAAAACTCAAAAATAATCCGACCAAAACTTCGAGAGGTTGAAAAATTTCCGACCATTTCCATCATTTCCAAACAAAAAACCGAAAAACCATTGAAAAATCAAAAATCGATGTAAAAATTAAAACCGACCAAATTTCATATTAAAAAAAATCCGACCAATTTTGAGCAGATGCTAAGAATACGTCTTCAATCAAAATATTTATAACCAAACATTGCGTTTTTTTATAAAAAAGGTGGTTTGAATGAAAAATTAAAACCGACCAATTTTGAGTTGTAAAAAAACTTTCGACCAATTTTGAGCAAATG
Organism: Musca domestica; assembly: GCF_030504385.1. NCBI lineage: Eukaryota > Metazoa > Arthropoda > Insecta > Diptera > Muscidae > Musca > Musca domestica. The sequence continues at coordinate 105,867 of NW_026712292.1, forward strand.
CTAAGAAAACGTCTTCAAACAAGATATTTATAGCCAAACATTACATTTTCGTAAAATAAAAGATGGCTAAATTAAAACCGACCAATATTGAGTTGTAAAAAATTTCGACCAATTTTGTGGAGATGCTCAAAAACTTCTTTAATAAAGATATTTATAGCCAAACATTACATTTTCGTAAAATAAAAGTTGGCTTGAATGTCTAAATTAAAACCGACCAATTTTGAGGTGTAAAAAAATACTTCGACCAATTTTGAGCAGATGCTAAAAAACTTCTTCAAATAGGATATTTATACCCAAACATTAAATTTTTGTAAAAAAAAATGTTGTCTTAAGTGACAAATTAAATCCGACCAATTTTAAGTTGTAAAAAAATACTTCGACCAATTTTGAGCAGATGCTAAGAAAACTTCTTCAATCAAGATATTTATACCCAAACATTACATTTTCGTAAAATAAAAGATGGCTTGAATGACTAAATTAAAACCGACCAAATTTCACTTTTAAAAACTTCTTCAATAAAGATATTTATAGCCAAGCAATACATTTTCGTTAAAAGCAAGTTGACTTAAATAATAAATTAAAACCGACCAATTTTGAATTGTAAAAAAATAATTCGACCAATTTTGAGCGGGTGCTAAAAAAAAACTTTCAAACAAGATATTTATACCCAAATATTACATTTTCGTTAAAAAAAAAGTTGGCTTGAATGACTAAATTAAAAGCGACCAATTTTGAATTGTAAAAAAATAATTCGACCAATATTGAGCGGGTGCTAAAAAAAGCATTCAAACAATATATTTATACCCAAACATTACATTTTCGTAAAAAAGTGGTCTTAAATGACTAAATTAAAATCGACCAATTTTGAGTTTTATAAAAAAATTTCCGGCCAATTTTGAGCAGATGCTAAGAATACGTATTCAATCAAGATATTTATAGCCAAACTCACTTTTTTTTTTAAAAAAAAAGTTGGCTAAAATGGCAATTTAAAACCGACCAATTTTGGGTTGTAAAAAAAATTTCGACCAATTTTGAGGAGATGCTAGGAAAACTTTTTCAAACAATATATTTATAATCAAACATTTAATTTTCGTTAAAAAAAAAGTTGGCTTGAATGAACAATTAAAACCGACCAAATTTGAGTTGTAAAAAACTTTCGACCAATTTTGAGGAGATGTTAAAAAAACTTCTTCAAACAAGATATTTATAGACAAACATTACATTTTCGTTAAAAAAGTTGGCTTAAATTACTAAATTAAAACCGACCAAATTTAATTTTCAAAAAAAAAATTCCGACCAATTTTGAGAGAATGCTAAAAAACTTCTTCAAACAAGATATTTATACCCAAACATTAAATTTTAGTAAAAAAAAGTTGGCTTAAATGACAAATAAAAACCGACCAATTTTGAGTTTTAAAAAAACTTTCGACAAAATTTGAGCAGATGCTAAGAAAACGTCTTCAATCAAGGTATTTATAGCCAAACATTACGTTTTCGCAAAAAAAGTTGGCTTGAATTACTAAATTAAAACCGACCAATTTTGAGTTTAAAAAAAAACGTTCGACCAATTTTGAGCAGATGCTTAGAAAACGCTTTCAATCAAGATATTTATAGCCAAACATTACATTTTCGTAAAATAAAAGATGGCTTAAATGACTGAACTAAAACCGACCAATTTAGAGTTGTAAAAAAACTTTCGACCAATTTTCAGCATATGCCAAGAAAATGCCTTCAATCAAGATATTAATACCCAACCATTGGATTTTTTTTATAAAAATGTAGATAAAGTGACCAAATAGAAATTTCTACCAAGTTTCCGACCAATTTTTTTCTGAAAAAAAAAAATATGAAAAAAGATCAGCAATGGACAAGACAGCACATAATATAAATTAAAATTATGTCCACTTAAAAAAATTGGGTTTCAAGTTATAAAAACAAAAATGCCTAAAATGGCCCAAAAATAAAAAAAATAAATCAAAAAATCCGACCATTTTTTCTGACAAAAGAGAATATCTGCAATGGGCAAAACAGCATAAAAAAATTATGCCCATTTGAGAATTTTGGGTTTCAGGTTAAAAAACAAAAATTCATAAAAAAATAACAAAAATGCCCAAAATGACCCAATTAAAAAAAAAGATATTACAATTTCCATTGAAAATGTCTTAAAAAACTTCTGTATTTTTACCGATCATATTTTTCTACATTTTTTTTGGTACAAAAGACCCAAAAATGAAACTGGCCCAATTTCAAAAAATTCCCATTTTATTTTTTTCATTTACCCAGCACATGTATTTGTTCTAATATTTTCTGCTATTCAAGTTGAATTGTTACTCCACCCACCACCTTTCACTTCCTGTAGTTCACATATTCTCTCCCACTCTCTTCTCCATCCCCACCTAATGTAAGTGGGTTGGCCTTTATAACTCCTTTTGGGAGTTATTTATGCTTGTTTACAAATTACATTGTAAAGGATGTGCTACTGCTGCTGCAGCTATCCTTAAGCACACACAAATCGCTGTTGTTGTTACACATTTAGACGGTCGAATGAACAAACAGACAGACAGACAGTTAGTCAGATAAATGTGCCAACAACTCATTCACTCTCCCTCTCTCTCTCTTTTTTTCGAAATGAGAATTACTGTTGAGCATGGTAATTTTTATGATTGCAATGGCAAAAACATCAACATCAACAGCGTGATGATGATATGCAAAACAACTGCTAAAGATTTTAGAGCTATCAAAATTTTTGAGTAGCACCAAGTGGGGAGGGGACTGGATTTAGGAAAAAATGCAGTTGGAGAAATTTTTGGGGAAAAATGGAAAAATTTGTATTTAATTCTTAAAAAATATATAAAAAATATTTTTTCAAAATTTTTAAAAAATTAAAAATTTAACAAAAATTAAAAAAATAAGATTTTTTAAAAAACTAAAAACTTCTTAACTTTTTTAATTTTTTCAAATATTATTGTTTATATAATTTTATTACAGTTTTTATTTAGAAAATAAAATGGAAAAATATGATTTTAAATCTTAAAAAAAATATATTTTTTTCAAAATTTTTACAAAAACAAAACTTTTAAATTTAAAAAAAATAATTTTAAAAACAATATTTTTTTATTTAGAAAATGAAATGGAAAATATGTTTTTAATTCTTAAACAAATAATATAAAAAAATATTTTTTTAAAATGTTTACAAAAACAAAAATAAAAAAAATATAAAACAACAAGTTTTCAAAAAAAAAAACTATTTTTTTTAAAAATATTATCTTTTCAAAGATATTATTTTCTAATTTATTCTTTTTAATTTTCATATATATTTTTAATTTTGTTTAAATAATTTTATTATATTTTTTTAATTAAAAAATAAAATAACAAACTTGTTTTTAAATCTTTAAATAATAATAATAAGAAATATTTTTTGCAATATGTTTACAAAAATATAAAAATGAATAATTAAAAAAATATTATAAAAACATAAGTTTTCAAAAAAAAAACTGAAAATAATTTTTTTTCAAAAATATTATTTTCTTTTTTTTTAATTTTTCATATATTTTTAATTTTAGTTTAAATAATTTTATTATATATTTTTATTTAGAAAATAAAATGGAAAAATAGGTTTTGAATTCTTAAAAAATAAGATAAATATTTTTTTCAAAAACAAAAATATAAAAAAAAAATATAAAAAAATAAGTTTTCAGAAAAAAATATTTTTTTTTTTCAAAAATAATATTTCCTTATTTTGTTCATATATTTTCAATTTTTGTTTAAATAATTTTGTTTTATTTTTTAATTAAAAAAAGTGAAAAATATATTTTTTATTCTTAAAAAAATTATATAAAAGATATATTTTTTCACAATTTTTATAAACACAAAAATTAAAAAAATTAGTTTTCCAAAAAAATATTTTTCTCAAAAAAATATTTTTTTTCAAAGATAATATTTTTTTTAAATTTTCATATATATTTTTAATTTGAAATAATTATATTATATTTTTATATTTAGAAAATGAAATGGAAATATTTGTTTTTAATCCTTAAGTAAATAATAATATAAAATACATTTTTTTTTTTAAATTTTTACAAAAACAAACATTAAAAATTTTAAAAAACAAGTTTTCAAAAAAACAAAATTTTTATCTTAAAAAAAAATATTTTTTTTCAAAGAAATTATTTTCTTATTTTTTTTAATTTTCATATATTATTAATTTTTGTTTGCATTATTTATTATATTTTTTTATTTAGAAAATGAAATAGAATAATATATTTTTTATTCTTATAAAAATGATATAAAAATATATTTTTCAAAATTTTTACAAAAAAACAAAATTAAAAAAATCTAAAAGATATAAAGAAAAAATGTTTCTCAAAAATAATTTTTTTCCGAAAATAGGTAGTATTTTCTTAATTTTTCATATATATTTTTAATTTTAGGTTAAATAATTTTATTATATTTTTTAATATAAAATAAAATGGAAAAAAATGTTTTTAAATCTTAAAAAAATAATAAAAACATATTTTTTCAGAATTTTTACAAAAATTAAAAAAAATTCAAAAAAAAATATTTATTTTTATAGTATTTTTTGTTATATTTGTTTATTTAGAAAATTAAATGGAAAATATGTTTTTAATTCTTAATAAAATAATATTTTTTTTCAAAATGTTTCCAAAAATTAAAAAAAAATATAAAACAATAAGTCTTCAAAAAATTAATTTTTTTCTCAAAAAAAAAATTTTTTTCAAAGATAATATTTTCTTAATTTTTTTCTCTTTTAAATTTTGTATATATTTTTATATTATTTTTTTAAAAAAATTTTATATTTTTTATTTAGAAATGACCTTATAAATTGTTGTGTTAAATTTAATTTTTTTTAGAATTTTTATTTTTTAATTTCTATTTTTTTTTTTTCTATTTTTTTCCCGTGTACCCAAACACTTTCATAAATGTTTATCTGTATGTTTGGTAGTGTGTAAGTCCACATGAATGCGGTTTATTAATTACATTTCCAATGGTAGTGATTTTTCTTTATGTTTTGTTACACTTTTTTTGCTGAAGTTCTCCTGCTGAGCAGTGGAAGGGGCGATGGGGGGAGGGGTTATAACTACCATAACAATAAGGAAAATTTACATATTTGATTAAAATTCTGTGGTAGTGGATATTGGCAGAATTTAATGATAACAATGGATTTGTTAAAAAATATATAAAAATAAATTTTTAAAATAAAACTTCAAACTTAAAATATGGATCCGACCTTGGCTATAGATCAAAAAAATATAAAAAAATTGCTTTCCCACTCATTCAATGCTTTCAATCTCATTGCATCCCTAGCCATAGCTAAAATCCGAGAACTTCCCTATTTCTCTCTACATAATTTCCCTGAGACTTGTTATATATTCGTTGTTTTTTTTTTTTTTTTGCTTCGCAAATTCTCTGATTTTTGCAAAAAATTATCTTAAACAAATATGCATAATTTTTATTAGATTATTTTTATCTTTATAATATAGATGGCCTTAGATACCAAAAGATAAAATGACAAGTTCAGGGAGCATTAGTTGTCATTTAGAGCAAAAACCCAAATGCTTTTTAATATTTCAATTGAATTTTTAACTTCCGGCATAGAATTACCTGGCGCACGTGTTTCAAACCTGTTGCCATGCATGTTACATATCCTTAGAGCCCCCCCCTTCAAACCGAACCACTCAATTTTCGTTTACAAATCAAACTCATACCAAAAAGAAAACACCTAATACCAAAATGTAAACACAACATCTACAAATACAACACGAATGCCATGAATGCTTCAGCAACATTCTTGTGCTCTCAACCATTTCCCTCTCTCTCTCATTCTCTTTTCATATACATTTTACAAATGTATTCAACTGCTAATAGCAACATTCAGGGTTACCTTGCCCCAGATAAAAAAATGGTATAAATGTTAAAAACAGGTCAGGATTTTTTCTAATTTTTCTGTAAAATAATGCTACCAATTTTCCGACCAATTTCCATCAGACTGAACAAATTAATCATATATATCAACAGTGGAAAATAAAACGTTTACACACAAATTTAACGCCGAAAAATATTTTTGAGATCAAAAATCGAAACGGAACAAATTTAAAATCGACCAATTTGAAATTTTTTTCATAATATTTTGCAATATTTTTTTTCTATAAAAAATGTTACCAATTTTCTGACCAATTTCCATCTGAATAAAAAAAATTAATCATATTTATCAACCGTCGCAAATAATAGGTTTACGCACACATTTATGACCGAAAAAATATTTTTGAGACCAAATATTAAAACCGACCAAATTCAAAATCGTCGACGTACCCGTTTTTGAACAAAAAAAAAAAAAAATATTTTCGTGTGCAAAACCTTCCAACCGACCAAAATCAAAATCGACCAATTTTCATTGCATTGAAAAAAGTTTCTTTTTATGATTTTCATTAGCGAATCAGACGTGACGCACACGTTTATGGCCGAAAAAATATTTTTGAGATCAAATATTAAAAATGACCAAATTCGAAATCGACCAATTTCCATCTGACTTAATCAGAGTTACTTGATGATTTTCATAAGCAAAAAATCAGACGTCGACGTACCCATTTTTGAACAAAAAAATATTTTCGTGTGCAAAACTTTCCAACCGACCAAATTCAAAATCGACCAATTTTAATCTGACCCAAAAAAGTTTCTTTATGATTTTAATCAGCGACGAATCAGATGTCAGCGTACCCATTTATGGCCAAAAAAATATTTTCGCGGGCAAAATTTCCCACCGACCAAATTGAAAATCGACCAATTTTCATCCGACATAAAAAAAATTCTTTATGATTTTCATCTCCGACGAAAGAGACGCCAACGTTCCCATTTATAGCCATACAAAATATTTTCCCGAGCAAAATTTCCCAACCGACCAAATTGAAAATCGACCAATTTTCATCTGACCAAAAAAAAGTTTCTTTATGATTTTCATCAGCGACGAATCAGATGTCAGCGTACCCATTTATGGCCAAAAAAATATTTTCGTGGGCAAAATTTCCTAACCGATCAAACTCAAAAGCGACCAATTTTCATCCCAATGAAAAACCAATTTTGATGATTCTCATCCCCGACGAAAAAGATGTTAAAGCATCCATTTATCGCATCCATTTATTAAAAAATATTTTCGTGTGCAAAATTTCCCAACCGACCAAATTTCAAATCGACCCATTTTAATCTGACCAAAAAAAAAAAAAAGTTTCTTTATGATTTTTATCAGCGACAAATCAGATGTCAACGTACTCATTTATTGCCAAATCAAATCGCGAGCAAAACTTCCCAACCGACCAAATTCAAAATCGACCAATTTTCATCCCACTGAAAAAAACTATTTTGATGATTTTTATCTTCGACAAAAGAGAATTTAACGCATCCATTTATCGCCAAATTAAATATTTTCGCGAGCAAAATTTCCCAACCGACCAAATTGAAAATCGACCAATTTTCATTCGACCAAAAAAAGGATTTTAGTTGGCAATGGGAAAACGGCATTGGAGCATCCATTTATAAATAATATAAGACCGTTTTTATGACAAAATTAAAAAAATTTCCCAATTTTATAATCACACCAATTTTCCGACCAATTTTAAAATTGATCATATTGGCTCAAAATGTCCCAGGATTTGAAAAAGTTTAAATTGTTAATTATATGGAAAGCATTTTTGTGACTAAATTACATAATTGATCAATTTTAAAGTCATATCAATTTTTCCGACCAAATTTTTAATTGACAAAATTGACTCAAAATACCCCAGGATTTGAATAAGTTTCAATTGCTTACAATATGTTATGCATTTTTGTGGCTTAATTACATAATTGACCAATTTTAAAGTCATACCAATTTTTCCGACCCATTTTTTATTTGCCAAAATTGGCTCAAAATACCCCAGGATTTTTATAAGTTTCAATCAGCTAAATATATGGAAAGCATTTATGTGGTTTAATTACATAATTGACCAATTTTAAAGTCATTCCAATTTTCCGACCAATTTTTTATCTGACATTTTTTTTTTTTTTTGACCAAATTGGTCCAAAATGCCCCTGAGTTTGATCGAATTACATTTGTTTTATATTTTATGCTGATTTTTAAGACAAAATTAAAAAAGGACCAATTTTAAAAAATATATATTTTCCGACCAATTTTTTATTTGACGAAAGTGGCTCAAAATACCCCAGGATTTAAATAAGTTTTAATTACTAACTATATGAAAAACATTTTTGTGGCTTAATTAGATAATTAACCAATTTTAAAGTCATATCAATTTTCCGACCAATATATTTGTTGACAAAATTGGTCCAAAATTTTCCCAAATTTAATCGAATTACAATTGCTTACTATTTTGAGGGCATTTCATATGTCGAAATTGTATAATTTACCAATCTTAAAGTCATACCAATTTTCCGACCAATTTTTTTTACCAAAATTGGTCCTAAATTTGTATAAATTATAATATCTAAATAGTTTAAGATCGCTGCCAGGGCCTACATTTCAAAATGTTTTTTATGAACATAACATTCTTATCAAAGGATTTTTTTCTCAAAAAAGACCCAAAAATAAAAATGCCCAACTTTTATTTAAATTTTTCTTCAATTTTTTTTCTTTACTTCTACTTATCATGGAGTTATGCATTTTTGCAATTAAATTACAAAATGGACCAATTTTAAGATTTTTCCAATTTTCCGTCCAAATTTTTGAGGTGATTTTTTTGGTTGTTTTTTCATTTTCTTTTCATTCCCAAAAAAATATAATTTTAAAACTATTTTTAAGTTAAAAAATATTAGAAACAATTACTAATAACTTCTGTTTTCAAGCCTACCAAAATAGTTCCCAAAATGCAAAAAAAATTTGATAAACTCCAATTGCTTAATATTTTGCTACAATTTTTCTTGCATATATTCCGAAATGGCTGTTATGAACAAGAATTTTTATTTTATTAAAAAAGGCCCAAAAATGAAAAGGGTCAAAATTGTCCAAGAATTTTTATTTTATTAAAAAAGGCCCAACAATTAAAAAAATCAAAATTGTCCAAGAATTTTTGTTATTAAAAAATGGCTTAAAATAGCTTTTTTTTTGGTTTGAAAATATTTTGATTTATTTCGATGACAAAATCTGGAAAATGGTAACTCTGCTCATGTTGCTGAGTTTAATTTTTGTTTAGATACCCTTTTGTGGTATACTGTTGCTTCTTGTGGTCTTGTTTTGTTGGCGGTGGCTGATGCTGAGTGAGTGGGCGGTGGGATGGTTGGGTGGGGTGGGGATGGGTGCTCATATGGCCCTATGGTTGCGGCTTGTAATGTCACCATAGCTAGACATGCAACGATTTGTGGCATGTTTTCGGTGTGTTTATATTTGGTGCCCTTAATCATTCTCATGTTGCGAGAGTGACGAGGTCTCTCTCTCCCACTCTCTTCAAGTGATGCATTTGAGATTAGTTCTCCAAGATTTGTTACATATCTTTGTGGGACCTCGTATATCTTGGCTAGTCAGTCTATCATTTCTGGATCGGCTAAGTATCATATGTTGTTGGTGTTGCTGTTGTTGTTGTGGCTTGATGACTTCGTGGTTGACTACATCTTGGCCGTCAACGTTGCCGCTTCCGTTGACGTTGACTTTGCCTCGCTTCGTTGTTTGTGTTTTCTGTTAGCTGCTGCTCTACGCCACAGTGTGGAAATTTCAATATTTTTTCGTTAGCTTAACATTGGCTAGCCGTCAGTTGAACCTCAGACGTTAAACTGTGCAAAAGCTTTTCCAAAACGAACGCGGGTGGAACACCAACACCAAATAAACCAAAAACAACAACATAATTCCTTTCAAACATTTCCACAGCCATAGATTCATTCATTCATTCATTCGGTTTTGTGCTGTTCTTGTGTTCTTTTGGGCCAGTTTTTTTTTTAAACGCGGTTCATTTCAAAATAACAAAAAAATATATTTAAAAAAAAGGAAAAAAATTCTAGAAAAATAAAAACGACAACGGCAGAAGTTAGTAGTGAAATTCGCGAGAAGTAGAAAGAAAAACGACTGTTACGAATTTGAATTTTCCCGACGAAAAGAAACAAATTGAAGAAGTAATTAAGAAAAGAGTGATTTAAAATAAATTAAAAAAAGGAAAAAAATAATTTAAACTAAAAAAAAATCGGACGTAAAAGTAATTTAAAAAAATCAATTTCTAAAAAAATTAAAAAAAAAGAAACTTTAAAAATAATTAAAAAAACTCAATTTCCACAAAAAAAAATTAATGAATAAAAAAAAAACTCAAAAAAAGGATATTCAACAAATTTCGTTTTAAAAATAACAAAAAAAAATCAGTTTATCCCCCGAAATTCCTTGGATATGGATAATGTCGAATTAATTTTTTTTATTTAAATTTTAAATTTTCTCCATGTAACTATTTTTTAATTAAATTTTAAATTTTCTCCATGTAACTAATTTTTTTAATTAAAATTTAAATTTTCTCCAATAACTGGCTGTCCTAAGATTTTTTGCTAGGGGTCTGTCAGAATTTTTTTTTATAGAATTCGAGATTTTTCTAGGAGGAAATATCGGCCCCAGATGCCAGAAAAAATTTCTCTTTATAACAAATTTTCTTTAGATCTTATAATTCTGTATTTTTTATTTTGAACGGTTAAATGTGATTTTTTCTAGGAGGAAATATCGGTCCCAGATGCCAGAAAATTTTTTTCTTTAATAACAAATTTCCTTTAAATCTTATAATTCTGGAATTTTTCATTTCGGGTTGTTAAATATAAATCCTTTGGGAAAAAATAATAAATAAAAAAGTCTATTTTTTACCTTAAAGAAGGAGTTGAAAATTATTTTCATATATTTTTTAAAAGAATGGCTTTTATTATTTTTTGTGCTTCCATATTTTATTGAAATATAGACAATTCTAAAGGACCTTTAAGGATTAAATATAATTCTGGAAAAAATCAGATTTTTTTTTTAATTTTTATTTTAGTCATTATTTCAAAAAGAACTTCGGAAAAAAATCAAAAAAAAATTATTTTTATTTATTTTTAATTATTTCAAATTTAAATTTTCACTTTGTCAATAAAATTTTGAATATTTTTTGGGACAAAAAATTGACTCAGCAAACCAGAGAAATTAAAGAATTTTACTGTGGCACTAGGGAAAGACTACCAAAATTTTGGGCTATGATCCTTGCATGAATTTAGATATCTTGTCAAAATATTCATGACTTTACAAAAAAATATTTTTTCCCATGCCGAAATTTTTTTCGCGACCCTCGTTAGCCCCTTTGGGGGAGAGAAATTTATTTTTCTTTAAAAAAAAAACATTTGGTGCTGTTATTCTTGAATTTGGTGCTTTTATCCTTGAACAAATCAAGATATCTGTTTAATATTTTTCAGGACTATAACTAAGGCTTTAGAAAAAAAAAATTTTTCAGGGCTATAACTAAGACCTTCGCAAAAATATATACATTTTTTGGGACCCTAGTTAGCCCTTTATGGGGAGAGAAAATAAATTTTTCCCACAAAAACACATTTAGTTGACAAAATATTTGCGAAAGACGTAACCAACATTTAGTGCTGTTATCCTGGAATGAATCAAGATATCTGTTCAATATTTTTCAGGGCTAAAACTAAGGCTTTCGCAAAAATATATACATTTTTTTGGAGCCTAGTTATCCCATATTCGGAAGGAGAAATTTATTTTTCCTAAAAAAACAAACACATTTAGTTGACAAAATATTTGGCAAAAACATAACCAACATTTAGTGCTGATATCCTTGAAGGAATCAAGATACCTGACCAAATTTTTTCAGGGCTATAATAAATTTTTCGGGACCCTAGTTAGCCCTTTGGAGGAGAGAAAATTAATTTTTTTCCAAAAACAAATTTAGTTGATAAAATATTTGCGAAAGACACAAAGAACATTTGGTGCTGTTATCCTTGAAGGAATCAAGATATCTGTTCAATATTTTTCAGGGCTATAACTAAGGCTTTCGCGAAAATATATAAATTTTTTCGGGAGCCTAAAAAGTCCATGAAAAGAATGGAAATTTATTTTCCCAAAAAAAAAAAACACATTTATTTGGGAAAATATTTGGCAAAAATTTAACCAACATTTCGTGCTGTTATCCTTGAACGAATCAAGATATCTGTTCAATATTTTTCAGGGCTATAACTAAGGCTTTTGCAAAAATATATAAATTTTTTCGCGACTCTCGTAAGCCCATATAGGGGAAGAGAAATTTATTTTTCCCAAAAACACACATTTCGTTGACAAAATATTTTTCAAAGACCCAACCAACATGTAGTGCTGTTATCCTTGAACGAATCAAGATATCTGTTCAATATTTTTCAGAGCAATAACTAAGGCTGTCGAAAACATGTAGAAATTTTTTCGGAAGCTTAGTTATCCCATATTCAGAAGGAGAAATTTATTTTTCCTAAAAAAACACAATTATTTGACAAAATATTTGCAAAAGACGTAACCAACTTTTAGTGCTGTTATCGTTGAACGAATCAAGATATCTGACCAAAAATTTTCAGGGCTATAACTAAGGCTTTCGCAAAAATATAGAAATTTTTTTCGGGACCCTAGTTAGGAAAAGAAATTTATTTTTCTTACAAAAACACATTTATTTAGAAATTTTTTATTAAAAAATTGTTTTGACCTAATTTTCTAGTAAAAGTTTTTGCAGGATATCTCGTAAACTGCTATATGTATCAGCAACTAAATTGACCTCGAAAAGATAACATACATTTTCCCAAAAATAAAAATTCAAAGAGAACATCAAAAGTTCAAGAAAGCTGAAATTGAGAGTATTTGTTGAGAGACACATTTTTATTTAAATGTTCATATTTTGAAGGTTGGGTTAAAAAAGGGTTCGTGGGTCAGCCCATGAATCTCCTCGAGCTCCACAGTTTTGTGACCAGTTTTGAAAAGATCTCGGCAGTATCTGTGGTAAATTTTATGGCAAAATCTCCAAAATGCATCATAACTGCCCTCGCTCTTCAGATACATTCAAAAGAAAATCACATATTCACTTTCTCACATTATTTTAGTAATATGAGCATATCTCCTAAACCACTGCTCCGATCGGTTCCAAATTAGTCTCGATGTAAAGAGTACTCTTTTATTAAAAATACAATTTTATTAAGATTTGAAAACAAATACCGCCTAGTATTAAAAAAAATGCATATTTTTTATTTTTATTGTAATTAATGGCTTCCAAAGTTGAGCCTTGTAGGTCAGGTCGCAGAGCCACTATGAACCCAAAAATTTGCTGATTATTTTCGCTATACCTTAGCATATGCTATGCAAATTTCTATGAAATTTGTAAATTTCCTTATATTTTTTTCTTAAAAGTTACGAAGATTTATTTACAAAAATTGTCTACTTTTCGTTTAATTTTTTTCATGGTCCTTAAAGTTTGTTTCATGGATCGGCAACCGCGTCCACTAGGAACCCACAAATTTGAAGGCAATTTCTGTTGTACCTCAGCATTACCTGGAGAAATTTTCAGGAAAATATTTAAATTGTTTCCTTAATATTTCAGTAAAAACCATTTAGAAAAAAAGTTACTACTTTTCTTCTATTTATTTCATGATTTCGAAACTAGGGCATTATAGGTTCCACTGGGACCCCATAAATTTGCTGGAAGTTTATACAGCATTTGCTGTACCAACTTTTATGAAAATTTTCAATTCCGTTATATTTTTTCACAACAAATTCAGCAATCTCTTCAGAAAAATTCTATTTTCCCTTTGATTTTTCTCTTCCAAAGTTGAACCTTATAGGTTAGATACTCGCGGAACCCACTAGGAACCCAAAAATTTGTGGACAATTTCTTCAGTATCTCAGCCTTTGTTCTACTAATTTTCATGAAAATAGTTAATTTCATTATATTTTTTTCAGTAAATCCTGCCAAACCTTTAGAAAAATTGTTTCATTTTTTTTTTTGATTTTGGGCCAAGTTCCGATTGCACAATGAATTCAAAAAATTGCTGACCATTTCTGCTATACCTCAGTATTGGCTCCACCAATTTTCATGAAAATATTCAATTCCGCTATATTTTTTCCTCATAAGTTTAGCAAAAAAAATTAGAAAATTTTCCTCATTTTTCTTTCGATTTTATTTCATGGCTTCCAAAGTTTTGCGTTATAGGTCAATCCCCGGGTCCAATAGGAATGCAGAAATTTGCAGACAGTTTCAGTTTTACATCAGTATTTGCTGGTCCAATTTTCAGAAGAATGGTTATTTCCGTTATATGTTTTTCCTGTAGATTTAGCAGAAACTCTTTGATCGTAAAATTCTTTCTTTGTATTTTGCCCATTGAAGATGGTGGTCATGGGACAAAGGGGGAGTCTGCGGGATCATGAATTGAAATTTTCAAATACCATTCCACCAAATAAGGTCCATATTCAGAACTTCTTTTTCCAAAAAAAAAAAATATATCTTTAATTAGTTCAAAAAATTCCAACTATTTCCTCTAATGACTTACCTGGCCTGGTGATGAATTTAGATTTTACATCCGCCTAAGTGATCTCACTGATATATGTAATGGCTTATTGGTGTTAATTGAATTCTTTTGTACACTTTTGGAATTCCAAAAAAAAGTGATGGAAATGCATTTGATGCATATTTTTGATTATGGAATAATCTGAAATAAAAAAGAAAATGCCAGCATTTAGCGAGAAAATCGTGTCAGAAGTCATGGATGCCAGTTGATGGCATACAAGCAATATCCAATACATTTTGAAAAAAAAACAAGAAATTTAAAATTATATTTAAAATAAATCGAATGATGTAATTCTCGACACAAGGCAAAGCTAAAAACCAAATTCAAAGAAATTGAAATAGTTTTTAATCAAATAATTTTTTGTCAATTGCTTTTTATGGTCAATAATTCTCGGATGGCTATTTGGGAATTTATTAACACAAAGTTCTTTAAATGTTTTTTTTTTTGAATTGTTTTTTTCTTTGATGGCAATTAAGTTTTGAAAAATGCAAGCAGCATCCCTCCCCCAAAACCTCCTTTGACTGAGGGGCGAACTAAAAATATGCTGTGATGAAATCTTGTTTCTTAACCAAATATTCGGGATTTTTTTTAAAAAGCAATAAAAAGTAAATAAAAAAATTAAAAATAATTTAAAAACTATTTAAAACAAATTTAAAAAGTCCTTAAAATTTACCAAAAAAAAAGATAAGAAGAAAAAAGTAATGGTTCCAATTTTAATTTATTTTTTTTTATTGGCGTAGGGGCTGTTGGATTTTTTTTCGTTAAAAAAATTGTAAAATTGAATTTTATATTGGAAAGTATAAAAAAAAAATATTTAAAAAATAGCATTAACAATTTCAAGAAAATTAAAAAAAAAATTAAAAAATAACTCAAATCTTTTATTAATTTTATTTATTATTATTTTAATTTTTTTAAAACATTTTAAAACAAGGAAATTTTGAAAATTTTTGGCAATTTTTTTTCAAAAAAAAATAAATAAATAAAAAGATAAAAACAATGGGACACATTTTTGGAACTTTCAAAATTAATATTTTTAAGGAAATTATCAGAAACTCATTGAAGAAACGTTAGGGATTTTTTCCGCCAAAAAAATTGAATTATTGATATTTTTATTAAAAAATATATAAAAATATTAAAAAAGGAAGCATTATTTCAATTGGGACATTTTTCATTAATAAAAAAATATATATTTAAAGCTTTTAAAAACAATTAAAAATCATTCAATAATAATTAAAAAATGGAAAAATTTCAAGAAAATTTACAAATTACAATTTAAAAACAATTTCAAACAATTAAAAATAATTCAATTACAATTTAAAAAATGGCAAATTTTCAAGAAAATTTACAAAAAATAAAAAAAGAAGTGTTGCATTTTTTTAAATTAATTAATTTTTTTCAACATAAATTGAACCACATTTTTTGAACTTTTAACATATATAATTTTAAAGGAAAAATTGAAAAATTCATTAAAGAAATTGTGGGACTTTTTTCGTTAAAAAATGTGAATTTGAAATTTCATATATTATAATATAAAACAAAATGTAAAAAAAAATACATTGTTATTATTAAAAAATGACTGAGGGGAAATTAAAATCCTGTGATGAACTCTTGTTTCATAACCAAATATTCTAGATTTTTTTAAAAAGAATAAAAAATAAATAAAAAAAATTAAAAATAATTTAAAAACAATTTGAAAAAAAATTTAAAAAAAATGATGAAAATTTACAAAAAAAAAAAAACAAAACTTTCCCATTTCTTATTTTATTATTTATTTTAATTTTCTAAAAAATTTTTAATATGTTTATTTAATTTTAAAACAAAAAAAAATTGAAAATTTTTGGCAAGCTTTTCAATAAAATTGTGACACATTTTTGGAACTTTCAAGAAATATAATTTTAAAGAAAATTTTAGCAATTCATTAAAGAAAAGTGGGGACTTTTTTCGGTAGAATTTTTTTATTAAAAAGTGTTAAAATTTTTTTTTAAAAATAGCAACAAAAATTTTAAATCATCCCATTTTCTATTTTTTTCTTATTCTTTAATACATTTGTTATAATTTTTTTTTAAATTTTGAATTAATAAAATAATTGTCACTATTTTTAAAAAAAATTAAAAAAAATTAGAAAAAAGTAAAAAACAAATTATGGGACAGCTGAGATTTTAAAAAAGGGAAATTTTAAAACCTTGGGACAATTTTTTTTTTCAAAAATTTTGAGATTTTTTTTTTAAATTGGAATAAATTTTTATGTGGAGAAAATATCCCAGATACAGAGTAAAAAATTTTTCAAGAAAATTGAAAACAAGTTTATCTTAATTTTTTTTTTAAATTGAATAATAATTTTTATTAAAATTGTGATATGAATATTTTTTTAAATTGGGACAAAATTTTTTCAAAAAAATTGGGTCAATTTTTTTATAAAATGCATGTAGTGGATCAATAAAAAAATCAATATTTCCCTAAAAAAATTTTTTTTGGACATATGTGTTCTCCATAGAAAAATAAATTTTTCACAAAACAAAAAAAATAATTGTCTCAAACTCGCATTTGAAGAAAAAAAATTTTTTTTTCAAGAAAATCGGAACAAATGCATCTTCATCTCTGTTCAACTTAACGGAAGCCTTAGAAACGTTTTGTTTTAACCACAAAACGTGTACTCTACTATGTAGCATCAAATTGTTGTTGTTGGAGTTGTTGCCAGTGGTGTTTTTCCTCTTTTTGTTGTTGGAGTTGTTGTTGTGTGCATTTGCCGCATTGTAAATCTTCCAAGGGGGAAAAAATGTTATTGTTGGCTGCCGGCTGCTGTTTGGAAAAACGATGAGGCATAATCTTGAATGCAATCAAAAGCTATTGATAGTTTCATAAGCATTTGTGTTGTGCGGAGCGTTGAGTTTTTCTCTAATATTGTTTTTCTGTTGTTGTTGTAAAAAAATATTTTTCTACACACCTATAAATAGAGGAGTTGTCATAGCGGACTCCGCCAACTTGTGGCACACATAGCTCATCTGAAATGCAGCAGGGCTGTCATTATCATCTTCGGCAGCGGAGCAAAGTAACGAAGTGCTGAGCGAGTAGTCTCACCTTAATGCGACACAAATCACGCAAATTAGACGATTGATGTATGGCAACAATAACAACAACACAACTGGCTGTCGGTCGCATACTCCACTTACTTTGCGCCGAGACGGGCAGACAGACAGCCAGCTAAAGAAAACAAAAGCAAAATGCAGAGCAAAGCAATGGTACAACTGGGCCGAATTGCTTGAATAAGGCATTTTTTGTTGGGATTTTTCATCACTTCGTCCCACTGTGCTGCATTTTCTGTGCCTATTTTCCGATTTGTGTCTCTACAAAAAAAAAATGACGAGCTTTGCTATTTGGCGTGTGAGACATTTGTCGGGGTGTGATGGCGTACTTGACAATGATCTCTGGCACAAAAAGGGCTGTACATTATTAGGGTGACCAGGTGCATGGCACATAATTTTCTAGCCGCTAGTATTGTTGTTGTTGTTGCTACTTTGCTTGTCACAATAAATTGAGGAAATGCAGAGCAAACTCTTGGCCACCGACTTTGAGTGACACACAATTTAGATGAAAAAGAAACAAAAAATAACAGAAATAGGCGTTTGAAAAATTCGAAATTAATTTTCATTAATGTGACAGGGGAAGGGGAGGGTAAAATCTGCCAAGTTTAAAGAAATGGAGATTTATGGTAAAAAATAAAATAAAAATTCGGAAAGGGAGAAAAATTGTAAAAATATGTTTTTTAAAAATTATTAAATTTTGAGCGAAAAAATCCGTCAACAGATACAGCTGTTCCTGCGATATTCCGTTTAGAGGAAGCTAAGATCCTTCTCAAGACACGTGCTGATTTTCAGGATCTTAGGAAAATCAGGCACTAATCGGTGATCAGAGAAAATTTAAAAGCAATTAATCAAAGCCTATGACTTTTCGAAATTTCGGAAAGAAAAAGCTCAGAGAAAACTGAGGTAGCTGCACCAATTTTCGCAAGGAGAAAGTTCAGCTAATTCTTAAACCCTGTGCCAATTTTTGGAATCTTCGTTAGAACCGAGGCTGGCCCTTGGACTGTTTAAGCACATTAGAAATCAATTATTTTTTTGTTACTATTTTGAGATCTAGGCCAAAATTCCATGAAAGGGTCAAGCTAGTTCCACGAAACTTCGCATAGATAAAGAAGAGAACCCTTTCAAAATACGTGCTCATTTTCGGGATCTTAGAGAGAATCAGAACCTAAGCAATTATCTAATCCAACTTCAAAAGTAATTTATACATTTTCGGGACCTATTTTTAGAATCGGAGCAAAACCCCATAAAAGAAACAAACTATGTACACAAAATTACATACAGAAAAAGCAGAAGAGCACCTTAGACCCCATGCAAAGTTTCAGAGCCCTAGTTGGACCCGAGTCTAAGCAATGATCTAATCAAAATCAAGAGTAATTTATACATTTGTGAAACCTATTTTGAGATCTGCAGCAAAATCCCATGAAAAATCAAACTAAGTCCATGAAATTCCAGATGGAAAAAGCAGATGAGCTCCCTAAGCCCCACCCGAATTTTCAGAACCCTAGTTGGACCCGAGACTGACAATGAACCATAATAAAGTCTAGACCTATAAATTCAGATCATAGACAGATTTTGACATTTTGTAAGGAAAGTCACTGAAAAACTCCAGCCAGCTCCACAAAATATGCCATGGGAATAGATAAGATGCTCAGGAAAACCCATGCATAGTTTCAAGGTCCCAATTGGACCCTAGTCTGACCCATGGCCTAAATAAACCCAAAATCAGATAATCTAATTTAAGTACATTTTTAATATTATGGCCGAAAATAAATCAAG
This sequence comes from Musca domestica, assembly GCF_030504385.1. Taxonomy (NCBI): domain Eukaryota; kingdom Metazoa; phylum Arthropoda; class Insecta; order Diptera; family Muscidae; genus Musca; species Musca domestica. Next base: position 125,258 of record NW_026712292.1, read on the forward strand.
GGATGAGAACCCTATGAAAGAATCAAGCTAAGTCCACCAAATTCCATATGGGAAAAGCGGAGGAGCTCCTAAAACCCCATGCAATTTTTCAGAATCCTAGTTAGACCCGAGACTGACAAAGAACCATAATATACCCAAGAGTTATAAATTCAGATCAAAGTGACATTTTGCAATGTTGGAAGGAAAGTCACTGAAAAACTCCAGTTAGTTCTACAAAATATCCCATGGGAATAGATGAGATGCTCCCGATAACCCATGCAAAGTTTCAAAACCCTAGTTGGACCCTAGGCTGACCCATGACCTTAATTAACCGAATATCAGATAATCTAATTTAGGGACTAATTTTGTATATTATGGAGAAAAATAAACCAAGAGATCAAGTTAGATCCGTAAAATTCATTACTGAAATAACTAAGATACTCCTGAAAATCCCTGCAATTTTTCAGGATGCTAGTTGGACCGAAAACTGGCCCATGGCCTGAATAAATCCAATAGGAGTTATCTTCTTTCAAGGGGTTATTTTAAAGTTTGTCAAGAGAAATCCCCGAATAGTAGAGCTACTTCTATGAAATTTCGTGCAAAGCATGCTAGGGTACTCCTGAAAACCCATGCAGATTTTCAACATCCCAGTTGGACCCAAGGCCCACCTATTATGTATATAAATCCAAGAACAAATGATATAGTCTATGGACAAATTTTTGAGAATTAGGGAAATAAATCCCCGAAAGGTGAAGCAACTTCCATAAAATCTTATATACAAGAAGCTGGGTACTCCTGAATATCCATGTACATTTTCAGGACCCTAGTTGGACCCAAGTTAGACCTATTTTATATATAAATCAAAAAACAAATAATCTAGTCTATGGACACATTTTTTGAATTGGGCCTGAAAAATCAATGAAGGGATCAAATTAGATCCTCAAAATTCCGTATGGAGAAAATTTAGGTATCTTGAAAACCTTAGACAACTCTTCAGGATAGTAGTTGGTCCAAAGGCTGCTCCATGGTCTCTATAAATCTAATAGGTATTAATGGAAATTAAGAAATTATTTTATAACTTGGCCGAGAAACTTCGAAAGGTTTGACTACTTCTACCAAATCTCGTGTTCAGCATGCCAGGGTATCCCTGAAAACCTATGCAAATTTTCAAGACCCTAGGTTAACCCAAGGCTGATCCATAGTCTGAATAAATACAATATTTACTAATTCCATCAAAGGACTAATTTTGAAATTAGGAAAGCAAAATCCTATTCAATTAGAGCTTATCCCATGAAATCTCTTGTAGGGAAAGCTGGGATACTTATGAACAGCCATGCAAATTTTCAAGACCCTAATTGGATCCTTCCCTGGCCTATTATTTATATAAACGTAGGTGAACATATATTTGTTTATGGACAAAAATTGTAAATGGGGCAGGAAAACCATGATAGGTTGAAGCGAGGTCCACAAAATTCGGTATCGGAAATGTTTAGGTACTTTGAAAACCCTATGCAAATTTTCAAAATCCTTGTCGGAACCAATACATACCGAAATTCACTCCATTTGGGCTGATATTAGCTATTATTTGAACAATAAGCTTAAAATCGGTTGTAGATATATAAGGGAGCTATATCCAAATCTGAGCCCATCTCGATAAAATTTGGCAAAGGTATCTCCGAGCTCTATAAGATATCTGTACTTGCTTCTAGGCTGAATTAGCTCGGATGTACCAAAATTTAGGTTTTCTTGACTTATATTGGCCATTTTGCGCACAATTAACCCGAAATCGGTTGAAGTTATATATGGGAGCTATAGCTATATCTGAACCGATTTTCTTCAAATTTGATGTGCTTGCTTCTAGACTGAATTCTGTCGGATGTGCCGAAATTCAGGTCATTTGGACTAATATTGGGCATTTTGTGCACAATTAATCCGAAATCGGTTGAAGATATCTATGGGAGCTATAGCTATATCTGAACCGATTTTCTCCAAATTTAATGTACTTGCTTCTAGACTAAATTCTCTGGGATGTACCAAAATTCATGTCATTTGAACTAATATTGGCCATTTGGTGAACAATTAACCCGAAATCGGTTGAAGTTATATATGGCAGCTATAGCTATATCTGAACGGATTTTCTCCAAATTTTATGTACTTGTTTCTAGACTAAATTCGGTCGGATGTGCCAAAATTCAGGTCATTTTGACTTATATTGGCCATTTGGTGAACAAATAACCCAAAATCGGTTGAGGATATATATGGGAGCTATATCCAAATCTGAACCGATCTTGATAAAAATTAGCAAAGGTATTTTCGAGCTCTATAAGATATCAGTTATCAAATATCATTCTTGTGGAGTGCATATTACGCATGTTAGGGACTTAAAACTTAAAATCGGATGAAACATATATATGGGAGCTATAGCTATATCTGAACCGATTTTCTCCAAATTTGATGAACTTGCTTCTAGACTGAATTAGCTCGGTTGTACCAAAATTTAGGTCATTTTGATTTATATTGGCCATATGGTGAACAATTAATCCGAAATCGGTTGAAGATATATATGGGAGCTATATCTAAATCTGATCCGATTATCACCAATTCCAATTGGGTTCGTCCTTGGGCCAAAAAAATATTCTGTGCAAAATTTCATCTCAATCGGATAATAAATACAACCTGTATTTTGTTCACAAAAATACAGGGACGGACGGACAGACGGACGGACAGACGGACGGACAGGCGGTCTGACATGCATAAATCGACTCAGAAAGGGATTCTATGAAGATCCTCAAAAGTAACTATGGGTCTATCTCGCTTCCTTCTCCCTGTTGCAAATAAATACACAAAGAAAAATATCCTTACCACTATGTGGTGTAGGGTATAAAAAAATCTGAATAAAATATTTTTTTTGAATCTCCTATTTCAAAAATTTTTAGAAATATTTAAAAAATAATTATTTTTTATATTTTTTTTTTATTTTTTTTTATTTTTTATTTTTTTTTATTTTTTTTTTTATTTTTTATTTATTTTTATTTTTTTATTTTTTTTTTTATTCTTTTTTTTATTTTTTTGCAAACCTGGCCACCTTAATTGCCCTCGAAATTCCATTGCAAAAAAATATAGACATTAACTTGATACGATCTGTTGCGCCTTTTTCCGCATCATCAATCTTGGATCTGAATTTTTTTTTTTTTTTTTTTTGCATTGCCCTTTATCTCAAAACTGGCCCATTATCGGGAGAATATGATCTGCAACTGTTTGGCTTTTTTTTTTTTTTTTTTGCCTTTAGTCGAGAGAGAAAAAAAGAGACTCCCAAACCAACAATTCCCACACCGAAGGAGTTGGCCAGGAAGAAATAGGAGCCAACAGCACTGCTTACATTTCATTTGAGCTGTGAGGCGTGTGTGTGTTCTGTGTGGAATTCTCTGTTTATTCTGAATTTGAATTCGAATACAAAATTCAAATGTCTTGTCAAAGAATTAATGCTAAGCTCAGCATAAAAGACTGTACATATGACATAAAATTCTGACACTTATTTTTGGTTTGAGGAGTGGTGGCGAAAAAACAGAAAAAAAAAAACTGCTAGACGTTCCGTTTTGCCATTGGTGTTGTTGCTGCTCTTTTCAGCACAAACAAACAAACAAACAAAACATTCCATTGAAACTTCCTTACAGAGAAGCGACGTGATTATTTTAATGAGACTTTAGAATTTATAATTCTTTATTTTTTTCTTCTGTAATTTTTTTTTAACCCGGGAAATATATGTCACCACCATTAATGCCAGGTAAAATGAATTGGAAAAACTGTTGGCCATTGAATGTAACAGGGCTTTTGTTGCCGCCAGCCAGCCTCATTAGGGCTATATTTATTTTTCTAAAAAGAAAATATATTTTATCTTTTAAATAGTAACATTTACAAAACCGTTTTGCAAACATTTAGTCCGACATTTGATGTCTGTGCAGTAATAATTATTACATGTGTGTCCTATATTTAGAATCACCTGAGAATTTCAAAACAAAAGTAGTATTTTTTTCCAAGAATATTTCCAAGAATATTATTTAAAAAAAAAAAAATATTTTGTCGGCAAGGTTTCGAATATCCAATTTAACCAAAGAACAAGAAAATACGTCAAAAGAAATTTTTCAAAAAAAAAAGCAGAACAAATGGCCATTGATTTCGTATTGAAATTGTTATGGCCAATATTTGTTTCAAATTTTTTGCCAATAGCCTGAAATTTGTACGCCGTCTAGTTTGAAAATTATTTTAAAATTCACATCTAAGCAGATGTTTTCTTTCCAACACCAAACAAAAAAAATATTTGAATGGGTTTTTTAATTATCCCAAAATTATTTTCAATGGAGAACAATGTGTCCCAAAATATTTCCTATGGAAAATAAATTGTCCCAAATCATTTTTAACAGAAAATAAATTGTCCATAATTATTTTCCAGAGGAAAAAAAATATGCCAAATTATTTTCCATAAAAAAAAAATTGTCCCAAATTATTTTCCAGAGAAAATGAATTGTCCCAAATTAATTTCAAAAAAAATTGTCCCAAAATTATTTTCTCTGAAAATTTTTTCTATGGAAAACAATTTGTCTCAAATTATTTTCTATGGAAAACAATTTGTCTCAAATTATTTTCTATGGAAAACAATTTGTCTCAAATTATTTTCTATGGAAAACAATTTGTCTCAAATTATTTTCTATGGAAAACAATTTGTCTCAAATTATTTCCATAGAAAATAATTTGTCCCAAATTATTTTCCATAGAAAATAATTTGTCCCAAATTATTTCTATGGAAAATTAATTGTCCCAAATTGTTTTCCGGAGAAAATAAATTGTCCCAAATTATTTTCTGTATCCCAAATAATTTTCGATTGAAAATAAATTGTCCTAAATTATTTTCAATTGAAAATAATTGTCCCAAATTACTTTCCATAGAAAATAAATTATCCCAAATTATTTTCAAAAGAAAACAAAATTGTCCCAAATTATTTCTATAGAAAATAAATTGTCCCAAATTATTTTCCATAGAAAAAAAATTGTCCCAAATTATTTTCCAGAGAAAAAAACATTGTTCCAAATTATTTTCCAGAGAAAAAAAATTGTTCCAAATTATTTTCCACAGAAAATAAATTGTCCCAAATTATTTCTATGTCCCAAATTATATTCTATTTAAAATAAATTATCTCGAATTATTTTCTATATCCCAAATTATTAGAAAATAAATTGTCCTAAATTATTTTCTATAGAAAAAAAATTGTCCCAAATTATTTTTATTGAAAATAAATTGTCCTAGATTATTTTCTATGTCCCAAATTATTTTCCATAGAAAATAAATTATTTTGAATAGAAAGTAAATTGTCCCAAATTATTTTCAATGTCCAAATTATTTCCCATAGAAAAAAAATGTAACAAATTATTTTCCATTGAAAATAAATTGTCCCAAATTATTTTCCTATTTAAACAATGTGTCCCAAATTATTTTTCACAGAAAATAAATTGTCCCAAATTATTTTCCATAGAAAATAAGTTGTCCCAAATTATTTTCCATAGAAAATAAATTGTCCCAAAATTATTTCTATGGAAAACAATTTGTCCCAAATTATTTTCTATAGAAAAACTATGTGTCCCAAATTATTTTCTATGAAAAATAAGTTGTCCCAAATTATTTTCTATGAAAATAAATTATCCCAAATTGTTTTCTATGGAAAACAATTTGTCCAAATCATTTTCCATGGAAAGCGATTTGTCCCAAATCATTTTCTATGGAAAAAAGTTTGTCCCAAATATATTTCCATAGAAAAAAAATTGTCCAAAAGTTTTTCCATAGAAAAAAATTTGTCCTAATGTTTTTCCATAGAAAAAAATTTGTCCCAAAATGATTTTCAATGGAAAACAATTTGTCCCAAATTATTTTCTATGGAAAACAATTTGTCCCAAATTATTTTCTATGGAAAATTAATTGTTCTAAATTATTTTCTATCCATTTACTCTGGTCCACTTGTCTTCTGATCAATATTTCAAAACTGCCACCCAAACTGACCACATTGAATATCATTTTGGTTTTATTAAAAATCCACTTGCAGTGGGTGTCTCTCCGTTTGTCTGTCTGTCTGTCGGTGTATTTTTTTTGCATAGCTTTGGGGGTGCAACAAATTTGTTTTTATTTGTTGTTGTTATTCATTTTTCTAATATTTATTTTATTGCACACAAAACACTTCAGAGACCAAGACATTGCTGTGCAACCAAAACATGACAAAGTGGGGGCGGGGGAGATTAGTACAGAAGCAAAATAGTTCGGTTATGATGACGCCAATTTTTTTTTTTTTGCAATTTTTGTTGTAATTTTTGGCTCATGTTTTTAATGCATTTGTTTGAATGTGTTGCCGTTGCTGTGGCATGGTATGGCATATTGCTGTCAATGGTTTCTAGGTTTTATTGCGCGATTTTTTTGTTGCCATTGTTGCAGCAGCTTTAAGCTTAAATTAAATTGTTTATTCATATTACAATCCATTGGTTTTGTTTGAATATTTGATTGTGTCTATGCGGAGAGTGTTTGAGTGGATTTGTGTACCGGGTGTTGGAGGGCAAAGCGGCGGGGGGTCCAGCCTAGTGTTTGAAAATTTGTTTGCCTGTCTATCCATCTGCACACGGCATTGCTCTACTCGAAATAAAAATGAATAAAATAAATTGCAATTTGAACTTGAACTTGTACCGGTCTTGATATTGGCTTTTCTAAAGCTACAAGTCTGCGTTTTTTTTTTTTCGATTTCAATTTTTTTTGCTTTGATTTTCGAGTCATGGAGGTGGCATTTTTTTATTTGTTGCATTTTCATTTGTGATTTATTGAATGTAAAGCTGCATGTATGCCATGCGGGGCTGATTGAATAATTTCTAAGTTAGTATGGGGTGAAATAAAAATTGAAAGTGTTTACATGTGAGAGACAAATAGATTTGAATTGACCTTTTTATGTCCCAAACATTTTTTAAATAGATTCTTTTCCAAAAAAAAAAAAAAAAAAAACAAAAAAAAAACAATGAAAGCAATTTTTTCCAATTTTTTTATAAATAAATTTCTTTTGGAAATAATTTGTCCCAAATTGTTTTCTGTGGGGAAAAAATTGTTTTCGATGGAAAAAATTGTCCCAAATTATTTTCTATGGAAAAATGTGTCCCAAATGATTTTCTACAGAAAACAATGCGTCCCAAATAATTTTCCAAAGAAAAATAACTTGTCTCAGATTATTTTCCAAGAAAATTGATTGTCCTAAATAATATTCCAAACAAAATAGATTGTCTCAATTATTTTTCATATTTTTCACAGAAAATAAGTTGTTCCAAATTATTTTCTATGGAAAATAAGTTGTCCCAAATTATTTTCTATGGAAAAATAAGTTGTCCCAATTTATTTTCCACAGAAAATAAGTTGTCCCAAATTATTTTCCACCGGAAATAAGTTGTCCCAAATTATTTTCCAAAGAAAATAAGTTGTCCCAAATTATTTTCCAAGGAAAATAAGTTGTCCCAATTATTTTCCAAAAAAACCTAAGTTGTCCCAAATTATTTTCCAGAGACAATAATCTATGGAATAAATTGTCCCAAATCATTTTCTTTGGAAAATAAATTGCCCAAACTAATTTGTCTGCAAAAAAAAAAAAAAAAAACAATTGCCCCAAATTATTTCCATAGAAAATATATTGTCCCAATTATTTCCGCACAAAATAAGTTGTCCCAAATTATTACCCACAGAAAGTAAGTTGTCCCAAAATAACTTCTTTGAAAAACAAGTTGTCACAAATTATTTTCTATGGAAAATGAATTGTCCCAAATTATTTTCTATGGAAAACAATTTGTCCCAAATGATTTTCAATGGAAAACAATTTGTCCCATATTATTTTCTATGGAAAACAATTTGTCCCAATGATTTTCTATGGAAAACAATTTGTCCCAAATGATTTCTATGGAAAACATTTGTCCCAATGATTTTCTATGGGAAAAAAAAAAAAAACAATTTGTCCCAAATGATTTTCTATGGAAACAATTTGTCCCAAATGATTTTCTATGGAAAACAATTTGTCCCAAAATTAGTTTCTATGGAAAATGATTGTCCCAAATTATTTTCTATGGAAAAGAATTGTCCCCAAATTATTTTCTATGGAAAATGAATTGCCCAAATTTTTTTCCATGGAAAATGAATTGTCCCCATTTTTTTCTATGGAAAATGAATTGTCCCAAATTATTTTCTATAGAAAATGAATTGTCCCAAATGATTTTCTATTGAAAACAATTTGTCCAATGATTTCTATGGAAAACATTTGTCCCAAATTATTTTCTATGGAAAATGATTGTCCCAAATGATTTTCTATGGAAACAATTTGTCCCAAATGATTTTCTATGGAAAACAATTTGTCCCAAATGATTTCTATGGAAAACAATTGTCCCAAATGTTTTTCTTTAGAAAAAAATCTGTCCCAAATGTTTTTCTTTAGAAAAAAATCTGTCCCAAATGTTTTTCTTTAGAAAAAACTCTGTTCCAAATGTTTTCTATAGAAAAAAAATCTGTTCCAAATGTGTTTCTATAGAAAAAAATCTGTCCCAAATGGTTTTTCTTTAAAAAAAAAAATTGTCTCAACATAATTTTCTATGGAAAAAAATTGGGACAAATTTTTATCAAAGAAAAAAAATTGTCCCAAAATTTTCCTCTCAATTTCTTTTTGCTCCAACATTGAAATTTTCAATTTAGAATTTATTCAATGCTTAATGTCTTGTTACATAAAAATTCTCCCTCCCCCTTTGGAGAAAAAAATTCATAATGTTGTCATAACAATAACAACAACAAATAAACAAAGTTCATCATAAAAATCCAGCGACGAAAAAAACCTTGATGAGGCATTATAAAATCATTAACAGCAAACAAGAGACACTTTGCTCTACTTACCCCATCCCTCCCCCCCTGCTTTCTACTCTCTCGTGATCTACAACAATATTTGCCATTAAACAAATCTTGTCCACAAGCATTTTCTTCCCCACCCTCCACTAATGTAATGACCAGCAACGCCTTTCAAGAAAAAACATTAAAAACTGTTTTCTTTAAGGAAAATATTAAATCGGGAAAATGAAAAATTCTGCCAAACAATAAATGAAAACAAAAAAAAAAAAATGTCCACTTCGTTTAGACGAAATAACCTTGAGTTGAAACCGCCCACCACAGAGAAACAACAATCCAAAGAAAAAGATTCTCTTTGGTACTCCAACATTAACGCATAAATAAAACGGAAATGATACAAAGCATTTCCGGTTTTTGGATTGTGTGATGAACCACCATGAGAGTGTGTGTGTGTGTGAGTGTGAGTGCTACAGGAACTTTGTTTAATATTAAAAAAAGCCAAAACCAACAATACAAGGAGAGCAGCATCCTCGGGTAGTACCCCTCGCCTCTTTTACTTCATTTAAGCCCCCCAAAAAAACTTGTTTTGGAAGAAAATGATACTTAAGGATATCCTTGCCGTATTTGTCTCGTTTGGTGTTGTTCTGGATTTTTAAATGAGCATTTTACTGCTGTTTTTTCCTTTTTTTTGTCAGTCGTTTTCCTTGGCCACAAAACATGGTGTTAATATAATGACTGCTAATATTAGCCCAGACCACATGTGGTGAGTATTGCAGTCTCACCACAAGGATACAAACCCAAAAAAAAATATCAAGGACATTGTTTTGGTAGGAGATTTATTTGGAGGGGGAAGGAAACAAAATTTGGGAAATTCGAAATGAGATTCAAGGACAAAGCTGAAGGAGAAAAAAATAGACTAAAATTGCGAGATTTCAAATCCAATGAATTTTTGGGAATTTTGAAAATTAAATTTCAAATAAATTTTATAAAAAAATAAAATTAGAATTTTTAATTACAATTTCTTAAAAAAATAGACAAATATCTTTTTTTAATTTTAAATTTTTTTATAAATTTTTGAAACTAAATAGTACTTATTTTTTAATTTTTGTAAAAAAATATAATTTTATTTAAATTTCGAGAATCAAATCCAAGGAAATTTTTGGGAATTTTAAAAATTAAATTTCAAATAAATTTTTATAAAAAATTAAAAGTTTAATGACAATTTCTTAAAAAAAAATGGACAAATATTTTTTTCTTTGAACTTTAAAATTTTTTACAAAATTTTGAAAAAAAAATTGGTACTTATTTTTTTTTTTTTTTTGTGAAAAAAAAAATTTTATTTAAATTATGTTTTAATATTCTCCTCAGTTCTAAAACTAAAGATTTCGATATTCAAATCCAAGGAAATTTTTGGAATTTTAAAAATAAATTTCAATAAATTTTTATAGAAAAATAAAATTAAAATTTTTAATTACAATTTCTTAAAAAAATGGAGAAATTTTTTTTCCTTGAATTTTTTTTTATAAAATTTTGAAAAAAAAGTGCTACTTATTTTTTGATTTTTGTAAAAAAAATATTTTATTTAATTATTTTCAAATATCTCCTCAGTTTTAAAACTAAAAAATTCGAGATTCAAATCCAAGGAAATTTTTGGGAATTTTCTAAATTAACTTTCAAATAATTTTTATAAAAAAATAAAATTAAATTTTTTATTACAATTTCTTAAAATAGTTTTTTTCTTTTGAATTTTCAATTTTTTTATAAAATTTTGAAAAAAAATTGGTAATTATTTTTAGTTTTTGTTAAAAAAAAATAATTTATTTAAATTATGTTTTAAATATTCTCCTCAGTTCTAAACTAAAAATTTCGATAATTCAAATTAAGGCAAATTGTTTGGGAATTTTGAAAATTAAATTTCAAAATAAATTTTTATAGAAAAATAAAATTCAAATTTTTATTAGTAATTTCTTTAAAAAAATAGACAAATATTTTTTTTTCTTTAAACTTTAAAATTTTTTATAAAATTTAAAAAAATTGGTACCTATTTTTTTATTTTTGTAAAAAAAAAGAATTTTATTTAAATTATGTTTCAAATAGCTCCTCAGTTCTAAAACTAAAAATTTCGAGATTCCAAATCCACACGGAATTTTGGGAAGTTCAAAAATTAAATTTCTAATAAAGTTTTATAAAAAAAAATTTTAATTACAATTTCTTAAAAAATAGAAAAATATTTTTTTCTTCTGAACTTTAAATTTTTTTATAAAATTTTGAAAATTGATTGGTTGATTTTTTTTTTTTGTTTTGTAAAAAAAATAATTTTATTTAAATTATGTTTTAAACATTCTCTTCAGTTTTAAAACTAAAAATTTCGAGATTCAAATCCAGGAATTTTTGGGAATTTTAAAAATTTAGATTTCAAATAAATGTTTATAAAAATAAAATTTAAAATTTCCAAGGAAATTTTGGAAATTTTAAAAATTAAATTTCAAATAAATTTTTATAAAAAATAAAATCAAAATTTTTAATTACAATTACTTAAAAAATGGACAAAAAATTTTTTTTCTTTGAATTTTAATATTTTTACAAAATTTTGAAAAAAAAAAATTGGAAATAATTTTTTGATTTTTGTAAAAAAAAATAAGTTTATTTCAATTATACGTTTAAATATTCTCCTCAGTTCTAAAACTAAAAATTTCGAGATTCAAATCCAAGGAATTTTGGGAATATAAAAATTAGATTTCAAATAAATTGTTAAACTAAATGAAATAAATATTTTTAAAGGATAATTTCTAAAAACAATGGACAAATATTTTTTTCTTTGAATTTTAAAATTTTGAAAAAAAATTGGTACTTATTTTTTGATTTTTGTAAAAAAATAATTTATTTAAATTATTTTTAAATATTCTACTCATTTCTAAAACTAAAAAATTTCGAGATTCAATCCAAAGAATTTTGGGAATTTTAAAAAATAAATGTTCAAATAACATTTTATAAAAAAATTAAAATTTTAATGAAAATAAATTTTAAAAAAAATGAAAAAATATTTTTTCTTCCAGAACTTTAAAATTTTCTATAAAATTTCGAAAAAAAAGATTGGTACCTTATTTTTTGATTTTTGTAAAAAAAAAAATTTAATTATGTTAAATATTATCCTCAGTTCTAAAACTAAAAAATTTCGAGATTCAAATCCAAGGAATTTTGGGAATTTTTAAATATTAGATTTCAAATAAATTGTTAAACTAAATAAAATAAAATTTTTAAAGGATAATTTCTAAAAACAATGGCCCAATATTTTTTTTGAATTTTTAAATTTTATATAAAATTTAAAAAAAAAAATTGGCTGATTGTTGATTTTTGTAAAAAAAAAAAATAATTTTATTTAATCATTTTTCAAATCATTCTCCTCAGTTTAAAAAACTTTTTAGATTTTGTTTTTTTATTGTCCATAAAAAATATATAAATTAAAAAAAAAATACTATTACAACAACAAATAACGAAAGGGGAAATCTTATTTGCTAACCACCAACATGGGGTGTTTACACCCCGTGATATTGCTGCTGGCGGCAGTTTTACTGCAACTCAACTACATAGAAACAAAAAGCTATTATGAATATGGTAAGTGTGTTATATGAAATATATAAAATATTAAATAAATAAATAAAATTAACATTAATTCAAAGAATTGCAAAATAAATATTTATATTAATTACAAATTCTTAAACAAAAATATTTCCAAGAATTTATTCTTAAAACACACACAATTACTTAATAATCAACAGAATTGATTATTACATCATTGCCTTCTAACCAACATCACACCATGCCGCCGCCGCCACCCCTTTCAAGACATTGTCATCTGCACAGAAATACTCCAACGTATGTCTGTCGGTCTGTTCTTCTGTTTCGGCGAATTGCATTTCTGCACATTCCGAACAGCTTGCATGAATGACAGCAACAAAGTGAGCTAAGCAAGAAAGAACTGGCGAGGATGGCGATGATGATGATAATGTGAATGTAGTTCAGCCGTGTGTTGTTCTTGTTGTTGCTGTAATTAAACGGCGCTATTACAAATGGCGAGAATTTAATTGTTTTCATATTTTATTTATATGTTTGATAGACCAGACAGATCGTAGAAAACAAAGTATTGGCAAATAATTGGCAAATGGAGAGACAGACAGTTACCGAAGTTTATATGTATGGGTAAATTTAAAATAATAGTTGAAAAAATGTGAGAACATTTAAAATATGTGTATCAAGGCAAAAAACAAAAAAAAAATAAATAAAATATATTGATAACGCATTCTTAGAAATGTCGTAAAAATCTAATTTTTCAGTCTCCTCTCTTTGGGAAATTATTAAATAACAATTACAAAGCATTTATTTTCAATGATGTTTCCAAGAATTCGCAAGTTTTTTTAATCTAAAACTAAATTTTTGGCAGTATAACAGTTATAGAAAACTGTTATACAGCAGTCAAACAATATTTAAATCCATAATATAAAAAACAGTGTCAGTTTCAATGATTTCCAAGAAATTTTAAGAGTATAACAGTTTACTTATAACTGTTATACACCCAAAATTACCAGATATGAAGTTTTTCTCCACTATAGATTGTTTTTATAAGTATTACAACAAGCTTTTCTCTAGAACTACATTTCTGGGCGTATAACAGTTGTGAAAAACTGTTATACAGCAGTCAAACTGCATTTGAATACATCAGATATACAAAAAATGTTCACTTATTTGATTTCCAATAATTTTGACAGTATAACAGTTAAGTTATAACTGTTATACAACTCAAAACTGCTAGATATGAACATAAATAAGTTCATTTACTTTATATATCGTTTTATAAGGTATTATAGGAATTCTTTTTTACCTATAACTACATTTCTGGGCGTATAACAGTTGTGAAAATCTGTTATACAGCAGTCAAGCTGCATATAAATGCATCAGATATGCAAAAAATGTTCATTTATATGAATTCCAATCATTTTTGAGAGTATAACAGTTAACTTTATAACTGTTTATACCGCTAAAAATTATCAGGAATGAACATAAAATTAATATATTTACATTTTAGGTAATTTTTATAACGAATTACAGCAATTTTGGGTGTATAACAGTTTTGATACACTGTTATAAATTAGAAAAAAATTGAAAAATTTCTAAATTTTCAAATAATAACAGTTCTTATGACTTTCAAACTGTCTTAAAATTCCATAAAAATGAAAATTGGGTTAAACTGTATTATATCCAACAATTTTTGCTGGTATAACAGTTTACTTCATAACTGTTATACAGCCAAAAATTATCAGAGATGAACATATAATTATTGTATTTACATTAAAGATCGTTTTTATGAGGTATTACAGCAATTTTGGTTGTATAACAGTTTTGATACACTGTTATAAATTAGTAAAAATTTTAAAAATTCCTCCATTTTTTGAATATTAACGGTTTTTATGATTATCAAACTGTCTTTAAATGCCATAGAAATCTAAACAGACTTCGTTTCAATGATCTCCAACAATATTTGCTTTTATAACAGTCAACTTTATAACTGTTATACATCTAAAGATGATCAGAGATGAACATAAAATACGTTTATTTACATTAGAGGTCGTTTCTATAACGAATTACAGCAACTTGGGGTTATAACAGTTTTGATAAACTGTTATAAATTAGTAAAAATTTTAAAATTTTCTAAATTTTTCGTATAACAACAGTTTTTATGATTTCAAAACTGTCTTTAAATTCCATAAAAATGTAAAAAGGCTTCGTTTCAATGATCTCCAACAATTTTTGCTGGTATAACAGTTAACTTTATAACTTTATAACAAATAAAAATTATCAGAGATGTACATAAAATGAGTGTATTTATATTATAGTTCGTTTTTTTTAACGAATTACAGCAATTTTTGTGTATAACAGTTTTGATACACTGTTTTAAATTACTAAAAATTGGAAAAATTCCTAAATGTCTTGAATAATAAGAGTTTTCAAAATGTTCAAATATTTTTCCATTTTAACACATTGTTTTTACCTTTCTTTTAATTATGTGCCACCTTTACAATCTATAGCCACATTTTTGGTTCGTATAACAGTTCTAAAAAAGTGTTATACTGCCGTTAATGTAGATTTAAACGCTTTCTATTTGAAAGGGAAATAGTTTTTAATAATTTTTGACAATTTTTACAAGTATAACAGTTTACTTTATAACTGTTTAACACATAAAAATGATCGGAAATTAATATAGAATATGTCCATTGAATGGTACATCATCTTAATGGCGTATATCGGTAAATTTTTGTGTATAACAGTTTTGGCAAACTGTTATACAGTTATAAAAAATTGGTAAATATAATTCCAATAATTTTAATGAGTATATTATACAATGTTAAACCATTTAAAATGAAATGAGAAGTATTTTTCATTAAATATTCCGTCATACATATATGCTCAAATATAAACAAAAGCACCTGTGTCGAGTTAACATCAATCAAAGTTTGCAGTCGTATCTCTGTGGCACGCATTTGTCACTCTAGTCCGATGTTATCTCAAATATGTGTCCATCTACTTCTCCATTAGCCGGGTCATTAATATATTTTTTTTCTATAAACAATTAATTTTATGGTTTCAAGAAAAATATTTCTTAGAACATTTAAAAAAATAGTTTTGTCAGATTAATTTCTGATAATAATTGGAAAGCCCACACAAATACACTTTAATCGATTACTTATTTGCCCCCCACACACACGCACATGTAATTATGTGGTGTTTTGTTAATGAAGTACTCTATGGCTTTGATTGTCAGAAGTTCAATGGATTTTAATGTAAATTGTTTGTGGCAGTTTGATGCCACCTAAGATGTGCAAGGGAAGAGAGGGGTAATAAACAAAAAACTAAGCAACACTAATAATAAACTAAATAACAAAAAACGGAGGACAACAAAACGATCGATAAACAAAAAATGTGGGGTTTATTGGAGTTGAGGTTCTCCTTTGTTTATTTGTTTGGTCTAGAGTTGAGGCAACAGAAACAAAACAGATTGTTTGTTGAAAAAATTTTCAAACAAAAAGAGGTTTTTATTTTTTTGAAAAAAAAAAAATAAAAATTCGGAAAAATAAAAATTCTTCTATTTTTTATTAAAAAATAAATAAAAAAAATATTAAAATTAAGCGATTTTTAGCAGAGAAGGAATTACATATTTTTATACCCTCCACCATAGTATGGAGGGTATATTCAGTTTGCCATTCCGTTTGTAACATCTAGAAATATACATTTTAGACCCCACAATATTCTTGATCAGCATAAAATTCAATGTCGATTTAGCCATGTCTGTCCGTCTGTGGAAATCACTCTAGCTTCCGACCGAAATGAAGTAGCTTGATAAAATTTTACTCAAATGTATATTATGTCTGCAGGACTTTTGTTATTGAAAGTGGGTCATGTAGGTCCACGTCTTCGTATAGCCCCCATATAACGATACCTTCCGATATTTGGTATTTTGATGATTTTAGCGACATTTTTTCCGGAATTGTTTCAAATTTTGGTACTTGAAGTTCGTAATGGATACTACAGCCTAAGACAGAAAATTGTCTGTGTAGATGCAAGTCTTCGTATAGCCCCCATGTAACGGTACCTTCCGATATTCGGTATTTGGATGATTTTAGCCGCATTATTTACCGGAATTGTTTCAAATTTCGTATTGAGAGATCTTAATGGTTACTACAGCCTATGACAGAAAATTGTCTGTGCAGGTCCACGTCTTCGTATAGCCCCCATATAACGGTACCTCCCGATATTTGGTATTTCATGAGTTTAGCGACATTATTCTTTGGAATTGTTTTATATTGTATTTGAAGTTCGTAATGGAAACTACAGCCTATTACAGAAAATTGTCTGTGCAGGTCTACGTCTTCGTATAGCCCCCATATAACAGTACCTCCCAATATTTGATATTTTGAGGATTTTTGCGACATTATTCAGCGGAATTGCTTCAAATTTGGTATTTGAAGTTCGTAGTGGATACTACAGCCTATGCCAGAGATTGTCTGTGCAGGTCTACGTCTTCGTATAACCCCCATGTAGCGATACCTCCCAATATCGGTATTTGATGATTTTAACGACAAAATTGTCTGTGCAGGTCCACGTCATCGTATAGTCTCCATATAACAGTTTTCATTTAAATGGTAGTTTGCGGATATTTTTTTTTTTGAAATTTTTCAAATTCCTTCCAAATGGTGGAGGGTACCAAAAGTTCGTCCCAGCCCGGCCCGGAACTTAGCTGCTTTTTACTTGTTTTTTTATTTGTTATATGGAGGTCTACAAAATATCCAAAGGGGTGTAGGGTATCCGGTAAAGTCGCCCCCGTCCGCCTTTTTTCTTTCTTTACTGATTTTTTCTTTACTTTACTCCATTCTCTTCCGACCATATTGTGAGAATTTCCTCGCTGGAAATTATGAGGCAAGTGCAAATTAATTGGCCTTTTATTTTGCAAACAAGAGATTATTACAAAATATCAACAATTAGCCCAAATACTTAGCACCATTGCTAGAGGACAGGGCTGGAGCTAAAAAAAAGACAATTTAAGGGGGAAGTGATTAAAAAAATATTTTTAAGAAAAATTATTTAAAAAAATTCACAAAACAAAAAATATTGAAATATTAAATTCCAGAAAATTAAAATTTTCTTGAATTTCCGAGGGGGAAGGGGGGAGGATTTCATTACCCATTAAAAAAATCACGGCAAAACAATGTTTAATTTGTTTTATTCAAATTTTAAAAATGTGCCCCAAATCCAAAAATCGCAATACCAAAAATTGTAAAATATTAAACTCCAGAAAATTAAAATTTTATTGAATTTCCGAGAGGGGAAGGGGGAGGGTTTCATTACCCCATTAAAAAATCACGACAAAAAAACAGTTCATTATTTATTCAAATTTAATAAAACTTATCCCAAATCCAAAAAAAAATCGCAAACAAAAAAAAAAAAAAAAACAATAAATATTAAACTCCAGAAAATTTAAATTTGATTGAATTTCCGAGAGAGGAGGGGTGCAGGGTTTCATTACCCCATTAAGAAAAAACACGGCAAAATAATATTCATTTTTTATTCAAGTTTTAAAAACTTGTCCCAAATACAAAAAAAAATCGAATACCAAAAAAATATGAAAATATTTAACTCCAGAAAATTAAAATTTGATTTAATATCCGATTGGGGAAGGGGGCAGGGTTTTATTACCCCATTAAAAAAATCATGGTAAATAACATTTCATTTTTTATTCAAAATTTAACAACTTGTCCCAAATCCAAAAAAATCCCAAAACAAAAAAAAATAAGAAAATATCAAACTCCAAAATTAAAATTTTATTAAATTTCCGAGAGGGGAAGAGGGGAGGATTTTATTACCCCAAAAAAAAAAAAAAGGGAAAAAACATTTAATTTTTTTCAAATTTTTTAAAACTTTTCCCAAATCCAAAAAAATCTCAAAACAAAAAAAATAAAATATTTAACTCCAGAAAATTAAAATTTCATTGAATTTCCGAAAGGGGAGGGTTCTATTACCCCATTAAGAAAACCTCGGCAAACAATATTTAATTTTTTATTTAAATTTTAAAAATTACAAAAAATAATACAAAAAAATATGAAAATATTAAACTCCAGAAAATTAAAATTTTATTTAATTTCCGAGGGGTGAAGGGGGAGGATTTCATTACCCCACTTAAAAAACCACGGCAAAACAACTTTTAATATTTTATTCAAATTTTAAAAATTTGTCCCAAATCTAAAAAAAAAAAATCACAAAACAAATAAAAAAAATAAACTCCAGAAAATTAAAATTTTATTGAATTTCCGAGGGGGAAGGGGGGAGGATTTCATAACCCATTTAAAAAAAACCACGGAAAAAAATATTTATTTTTTTATTCAAATTTTAAAAATTTGCCCCAAATCCAAATCCCAACCCCAAAAAATAATCTCTTCCACGCCCCTGCTCCACCATAACTGAAAAAAATGTAGAACCGTACACAGCTGAAGTCATCTCTTATCTACCATGCACATTAGCTTCTATTAATTTAAAAAAAAAGAACACAAAATGCTGTGGTTTTAATTTTTAAGTTTGAAATCATAGTCTTTGGCTGCAACGAAAGATGTTGTCATTGAGGCTCAAGTGATTGTTTGGGGTCAATTATTTGACACATATTTTCTACTTTTTTTTTGTTTTTTTTTTTTAATTTGATGACATGATTTCATTTCGGATTGTTTCTGTTGTTTTAATTAAGAGAATTCAAATAAATTAAAAACAATTAAGATTTTGGGTGTTTGGAAATCAAAGGAAAAAAATTGAAAATTAAAAAAAAAATGGAAAATATTTTAAAAATAATGGCAATATTTTTAGTTTCCTTTTCAAACATCAATGGCCATTAATTCTATTACCCAATAAAAAAATAATTCTCTTTGAAGAAAATTCTTGGTATTTTTATGTCATCACTTGTAGTGAACGAACACAAAGCCCATAATCGGAAATCACATTTCTCCATCAAGTGTTCGATGTGTGGTGAATGGCGGCCAGCCCCATTTTAAATGTTTGTTGTAACATATCAACACTTACAACATTTTTAATAATCCACAATCCCCCCCCCACCCCCTCGACATCCACTCCTCATTAAAAAAGAAATATTTGATCTAAATTTACATGCCATTAAATTTTGTAACACTCAGCCATTTAAAAGTTATTCAACAATTTTTTGGGCCACTTGAGAGAAAGACATGCAACAAAAAAATATAAACAAAAACAAGTAAAAAAGCTGTTCGTTCGGCCGGGGCGAATTTTGAACACCCTCCATTATTTGGAACAAATTTGGCAATTTTCAAAAAAAAAAAAAATAAATAAAAAAAAAAAAAATTGTCAAAAATGTTTCTAAATCATCAAAATACCGAATATCGGGAGGTACCGTTATATGGGGCTATACAAAGACGTGGAACTGCACAGACAATTTCTGTCAAGGGCTGTAGCATTCATTACGAACTCCAAATACCAAATTTGAAATAATTCCGGTGAATAATGTCGCTAAAATCATCAAAATACCGAATATCAGGAGGTACCGTTATATGGGGGCTATATGAAGACGTGGACCTGAAAAGACAATTTTTTGCAATAGGCTGTAGCATCCATTACGAACTTTAAATACCAAATTTGAAACGATTCCGGAGAATAATGTCGCTAAAATCATCAAATACCGAATCGGGAGATACCGTTATATGGGGGCTATACGAAGACGTAGACCTGCAGAGACAATTTTTGTCTTCGGCTGTAGTATCCATTACGAACATCAAATACCAAATTTGAAACAATTCCGGTGAATAATGTCGCTAAAATCATCAAAATACCGAATATCGGGAGGTACCGATATATGGAAGCTATACGAAGACGTGGACCTGCATAGACGATTTTCTGTCATAGGCTGTAGTAGCCGTTACGAACTTCAAATACGAAATTCAAAACAATCCGGAGAATAATGTCGCTAAAATCATCAAAATATCGAATATCGGGAGGTACTATTATATGGGGGCTATACGAAGATGTGGACCTGCAGGGACAATTTCTGTCATAGGCTGTGGTATTCATTACGAACATCAAATACCAAATTTTAAGCAATTCCGTTAAATAATGTCGCTAAAATCATCAAAATACCGAATATCGGGAGGTACTGTTATATGGGGGCTATACGAAGACGTGGACCTGCACAGACAATTTTTTGTCATAGGCTATAATAGCCGTTACAAACTTCAAATACCCAATTTGAAGCAATTCCGGTGAATAATGTCGCTAAAATCATCAAAATATCGAATATCGGGAGGTACTATTATTATGGGGGCTATACGAAGATGTGGACCTGCAGGGACAATTTTCTGTCATAGGCTGTGGTATTCATTACGAACATCAAATACCAAATTTTAAGCAATTCCGTTAAATAATGTGGCTAAAATCATCAAAATACCGAATATCGGGAGGTACCATTATATGGGGGCTATACCAAAACGTGGACCTACATAAACCATTTTCAATACCAAAAGTCCTGCAGACATATATGCATTTGAGTAAAATTTTATTAATCTACTTCATTTCGTTTGGAAGCTAGAGTGGTTTCCACAGACGGACAGACTGATAGAAGGACAGACGGTCGGACATCGCAAAATCGACATAGAATTTTATGCTGCTCAAGAATATATGTACTTTGTGGGATCTTAAATGTATATTCGAGTTGTTACAAACGGAATGACAAACTTAATATACCCTCCATACTATGGTGGGAGGGTATAAAAATCACACAGCTAGCACAAGGTTTTTAAAAACCAATAAAAAAAAAAAAAACAAAAAACCTGTGCGATAATTTATTACAAATTTATAATTTTCAAAAAAAAAAAAAAAAAAAAACAACGGAAAAACAAAAGAGACAAAGGGGAGCCAGTATATTTCAAAATTAATTGACAAGTGGAAAATATTAAAAATATTACAAATATGATGGCATTTAGAAAAAAATAAAAATTTAATTGGTCAATATTTCTTGCACATATTACATTAATTTTGAATTAATTAATAATTATGATAATCACGCTTCATGCTTTTTGTTTTGGGAAATTTTTAAATTTTTTCTATTTTAAATTGATATTTTTCGAAATTTTTGTTTTGGGAAATTTTCATTTTTTTCTATTTTATATTGATATTTTTCAAAATATTTGTTTTGGAAATTTTTGTAAATTATTTCTATTTTAAATTGATATTTTTCAAATATTTGTTTGGAAATTTTTGTAAATTATTTCTATTTTTAATTGATATTTTTCGAAAGATTTTAATAAGTTTAAAAAAATTAAATTTAAACCAAGACAGAAATTATTTTTATTTATTTTTTTCCAAAATATCCCAAATAAAAAAAATATTTTTTTTTCATTTTCCAAATTAAAATAACGTTTTTCTTAAAATGCACTTCAAAATAAATCATCTTTTCTTTTTTTTATTTCATCTTCACCACATTTGCTATGACCTCTAAAAATGCTCAACATAAAATGCTAACTCTTTGCTTTAACATTGTTAAAAAAAAAAAAAACAGAATAATACAAAAACAACAACAAAAAAACTGCAAAACTAAATATAACTAAAACGTCATTATTTGCGACAATGACATCCTTGACTTCATTATATTCCGTATGTAATCTGATCCTAAGCCCATGAGTGAATGACAATAAAAAGCAGCAACGAAACAAACTGCTAAAAAAAAAAAAAAAAAAACAACTCTAACAAAAATGTTGTCAAAGTTATTCTATATACAGAATGTAAAAACCATGCCAATGTTAAAATAAATATTCATTCAGAATTGTATGGCAATTTGTAGACAAATGCTGAAGAGAGGATAGAGAGAGATATAAGAAGAGAGAGAGAGAGAGAGAGAGAAAACATTTTATGAAATTTGGAAGGTTTTTAAGTTAGGCCAAAATCTCCTATTTTGCTTCATTTTAGAGGAATGATGTCAAAGGGGGAAATGTTCTCCAGCGGATTTTATTAAGGGTATGTGAATAACAGAAATCGGAATATACAACTTATATCGTTGATATATATGTAACAAAAAAGGTATATTATAAATATACGATTCTCCCACATTCAATTTAAAAGGGTTTTGGATTTTGGCTTAAAACTCCAACTAAACTTAATTTTAGAGGGTAGTGGTAAAGGAAGATATATTCTAGAGAAATTTCATTGGGGGTTCTCAAGCAAAAGAAATCTGTATATCTAACAGCTACTGCGAAAATGGGAGCAGTAATATGCATATTAAAAAGATATTTTATAGAAAAGCTAAATTTAATGATTTTCAAATTGGACCGAAATCACCCATTGTTTTTCATTTTTGGGAGTTAATATAAAGAGAAGATATATTCCTGAGAAAATTTCATTAGGGGTTCTACCAAATAAAATCGGTATATATAACAGGTATTAAAGATATCGGAGAAGTAATATGGGTATTAAAAGATATATTTCATAGAAGAGCTAATTTTTAATGGTTTTCAATTGGACCGAAATCACCCATTATTATTCATTTTTGGAAGATGATATAAGAAGAAAGATATTCTTCAGAAAATTTCATTAGGATTTCTCATGCAAAAGAAATCGGTATATATAACTGGCATTAAGGAAATCGGGAGAACTAAATGAGTACTAAAAATATGTATTTTATGAGGTAATTTTATTAAAAGTTCTTAAAATTGGACCGAAATCACCATTGTTTCATTTTGGGAGTTGGGAGTTGATATTAAAGAATGATATATTCCTGAGAAAATTTCATTAGGAGTTCTCAGGCAAAAGAAATCGGTATATATAACAGGTATTAAGGAAATCGGAGAAGTAATATGGGAATTGAAATATGTATTTATTTATAAGATAATTTTTATTAAAAGGTTTTCAAATTGGACCGAAATCACCCATTATTTTTCATTTTTGGAGTTGATATAAAGGGAAGATATATTCTTGAGAAAATTTCACTAGGGGTCTCAGGCAAAAGAAACCGTTATATATAATAGATAGTAATAAAAAGGGCGCACTAATATGGGTATTAAAAGATATATTAATTTTAAAAGCGAAATTGTAAAAGGTTTTCAATTTGGAACGAATTCACCTATCATCTTTATTTATGGGGATTGGTGTAAAGAGAAGATTTATCTGCAGAAGATTTCGTATGAGTCCGAACAAAAAGAAATCGTTATATATAACATATATAGACGAAATTGGGCCATAATATGGATATAAAAATATGTATTTATTTTTTAGCTTAAAATTTGAAAGCTTGCCAAATTTTAACGAAATCACCATTACTTTCATTATTGGGGATTGGTATAAAGGAGAAGTATGTTCTACAGAAAATTTCATTATGAGCTTGGAATAAAAAAAATCGGTATTTATAATATAGCAACGAAATCAAGCATTAATATGGGCAAAAATATATATTTTCCTTTTTTAAGTTAAATTGTTAAAGGTTTTTAAATTGAACCGAAATCACCCATTAAGCATCACTTTTGGGAGTTTTATGTAAAGAGAAGATTTATTCTACAGAATATTTTATTATGAGTTTCCAAACAAAAAAAAATCGGTATATATAACATATATAGACGAAATCGGAGCATTAATATGTATATTAAGAATATATATTAATTTTTAAGCTTGAAATTTAAACGGTTCTCAAATTTGAAGAAATCGCCCATTGTCCCCCATTTTATGGGTTGGTTGTAAAGGAAAACTATGTTCTACACTAAATTTTACTATAAGTCCCCATACAAAGCAAATCCGTATATTTAATATATATCAGTGAAATAGGATCACCAATATGGACAAAAGAATTGAAAAAAAAAAGAATTTCAAACGGCCCGAAATTAACCTTTGCTCATAATTTTCGGCGGTGGATATTAATGAGAGAAACATTCCTTGTGAAATTTCACTATGAGTTGCGGAACAAAGAAATTCTTTTAAGTCATAAAATCTCAGGGAAATGTAGGGACATATGGGAATATAAATTTCATTTTGGTTTTACTTTCCATTGAAAGGATTACGATTTTCAGCTTAAGTCTCCTACTAGCCCTCACTTTAGGTGCTATATTTCAGGGGAAAAAATGAACCCGAATTTCAAACATTTGGGGAGAAAATAATGAAATCTAAATATCTTTGGGTAAGGAAAATAAAATGTTCGTCCAACTTGAAGGGCTTTTCGGTATTGGCTTATATCATCTATTATTTCATTTCAGAGAGAGGCTGTGAAAGATGAAATATCCTTCACAAATTTCATTATGACCTTCCATATAAATAAAACCAAAATTATAAATATTTTGAATATATAATTGAAATAAAACTTAAAAATAAAAGGAATATACGGTTTTTTGGTCAAAAAATTTTAAGTGGTTTGAGTTTGTCTCAAATCTCCCATTTGTCTTCATTTAGAGACTAAATTTCAAGAAGAAAAATGTTCTACGGAAAATTTCATTATGAGATCCCGAACTAATGAAATCTAAATTTCAAATATTTTCCAGGAAATATATATGAACTATAAATAACACAATTGGTTGCAAAATATTAAAAAAATTATATCAAAATTGAAAGACTTTGATTTTGCCTCAAATCTTCCATTTATCTTCATTTAGAGGGTAGCTGTAGAGAAGAAAAATATTGCTTGGGAAATTTCATTATGAGTTTCAAAAGAAATAAAATCAAAATTTTAAATATTTCTAGAAATATATACGAAATAAAAATTACAATTTTTAATATTAAAAATATTTATTTTAAAATTCTTAAGACTTTTCATATTCGCCTCAAATCTCCATTATCTTCATTTTTTGTGAACTTTCAAGCAGAAAAATTCTATGGAAATTTCATTATGACCTCCAGAGCAAATAAAATAAAAATTTTGAGTATTTTAAGGAAAAACTTAGAAATATACTAAACAATTTGGTTGCAAAATATTAAAAAATGTTTTATATAAAAATTCTAAAGACTTTTCATATTCGCCTCAAATCCCAGTATCATCTTTTTTAGAGACTAGCTCTAAAGAATGAAAATGTTTACGGAAAATTTCATTATGAACTCTGGAACAAATGAAATCTAAATTTCAAATACTTTCCAGGAAATATTATGAAATATTAAATAACGATTTGGCTGCAAAATATTTAAAAATATTTTATTATCAAAACATGAATGACTTTTTTTTGGCCTCGAATCTTCCATTTGTCGTCATGGTAGAGGGTAGCTGTAGAGAAGAAAAATGTTCTACGGGAAATTTCATTATGAGCTCCAGAACAAATGAAATCTAAATTTTAATATTTCAAGGAACTATATATAAAATATAGATAACAATTTCGTTGCAAAATATTAAAAAATATTTTTATTAAAATTCTTATGATTTTTCATTTTTGCCTCAAATCTCCCTTTATCTCCATTTTAGAGGATTTCTGTAAAGAAGAAAAATATTCTTTAGGAATTCCATTATGAGCTCCAGAACAAATGAAATCAAAATTTTAAATATTTCTAGAAAATATATACGAAATAAAATTAAAATTTTAAATATTAAAAAATTATTTTAAAATTCTTAAGACTTTTGAGTTTTACCTCAAATCTCCCATTTATCTTCATTTAGATGGTGGTTGTAGAAGAGAGAAAAATATTGCTTGGGAAATTCCAATATGAGTTCCTGAACAAATGATAGCCAAATACACAACAGTTTTGGAATATACATTAAATATAAATTGGAGTTTTAATGAAAAAAATGATTATTTTATTTTTTAATTAAAGACTTTTGAGTTTGGCCCAAATCTCCTATTTCTCTTCATTTTTGAGGATAACTCCAAAGAGGGAAAATGTTCTATAGGAAATTCCATTATGACCTTCCAAGCGAATGGAACCGGATTGCAAATAGCTTTGGTTTTATTTTGAGTTTATATGCAGGTAATGGGTTAATGATTGGAGGACTTTTCAGTTTTGGCCCAAATCTCCTATTTGTCTTCCTTTTAGAGGGTGGCTCCAAAGAGAAAAAATTCTTCGGAAAATTCATTATGACTTTCAAACGAATGAAATCGGAATTTTACATAGTTTTGCTTTTATTTTGGGTTTATATGTGGTTTTGGGTTAATGATTGGGGGCTCTTCAGTTTTGGCCAAAATCTCCTATTTCTCTTCATTTTTGAGGATAACTCTAAGAGGGAAAATGTTCTATAGGAAATTCCATTATGACCTTCAAAGCGAATGGA
>NW_026712292.1:402500-579727 GCF_030504385.1 Musca domestica
ATAATTATAAAAGTTGGAGTTATTTTGAAACAGAAAATTAAAAATTAAAAATTTAAAGAGAAACAAAAAAATTGAGCCACATTTTGAAAAAAATGTTTTATACCAAAACTGAAAACCATCTGGAGTATTATAGCTACAGATTTCTTATGTTTAGTGACCTATAACGAAATGAAATGGAGAATATTTCTACCTTTAACCCAATCGACTTTAAATAAAGAAAAAGATTAAAAATTTGGCAATATTTGAGAAAGGCCAAAAACGACCAAAAATATTCTTATAACAAAATTGGCAATCATGTTTTCACCACATTTATTATGGTCACCGATATAATAAATAAGCTGTCACTGGAATAATTTTAACAGCTATCGGACGAGTGGCTTGCAAATGATAGCAGTCTAAATTGGTTGCAGTTTTTTCTTCTCACCGTGTATTTTACTTACATTTTTGTAACTTAAAAAAAATAATTAACTACCAAAAATTTCATATTTTTTATATATTCAAATGTTAAAAAATGTCTTCCCTTTTTAACTTTTTGACCCAAAATTTATCTAAACGATTCCCTCCCACCATAGCCAATACAATGCACATAAATATATATTTGTACTTATGCCTCTTAATGATTGCTGTAATATTTTATTATTATTATGCTAATCTTTTGTTTATCTCGAATTACCTTGATGTCTTTCAAATGGTTTCGCACCCAAGCACCTACTTATTGCTTAAATGCAAAACGAAACCAAATAAAATACCACCTTAATTTACTAATTAAACAATCAACAATATACGCCAAAAAAAACGAACAAATTTACAAAAATTTGTAATGAGATTGCGAAGACGCACTTCTTTGCATAAATAAACATAAATACAAATAACCACAGACACCGGACATTTCGCACAGCGTATTCAATTTGATGTGGCTTTACTGGCATGGCATTATTATTGTTGTTGTTAAAAAAAAACTTTGTTGTCTTTTGTGAAAAGCGAGGGTGTTATTGCAGGTACCTTTTGGTCAGTTACAGTTGACCGGTTTTAAGCTACTTACTCTTGTAGCAATTACTTGGTGTACAACTCCATTTGCCGGACTAGTTTCCATCAGATTTTGATTTTTGATGAATATCCGAAGTCTAAATACAAAATTCTGGGTATACAAAATTGTTGGTTGAATTAATTCCTTGTGCTGGTCCTGGCGACACTCACATATTTAAATGTACTTTCAAAATCTGCAAAAGAAAATAGTATGTTTCATTAAATATTGCAAGACATCATAAATGAGAATCAAAATAAATATTTATGCTGCTTTAAATGTCCTCGCAGAATTCCAAAAGCTTGAAAGCATCAATACCCTTTAATTTTGTTTACATTTGAACGGCGCTTAATTATGTTTACTTTACGTTACGTACAGCCACTAACTTTTACTGACTGCCTTTAAATCAGCTGTTTTGTTTTCTTTCAATGAAATGTGGTATACACTAGCAAACATACATGATTGTCGCCAAAACTATTGCTCAGAAACAATAACCAACTAGACAAACAAAACAAATACTTTTAAATAATTAAAATATTTATAAAACAATTTAAAAGAAGAGAAGTATTGCAGGGTTATCTGTTGTTAACATATTTTTGCAGGGTTATCTGTTGTTAACATATTTTTATTTTACTGCCATGGTACAATAAAACGGTAAGGTAACGTTACCAGCCGGTTACAATTTTTTTCTAAATTCTTTTGGAAAACAAAAACAAAATATTACCAAAATCAATGAGTGAAAGAAGCGTACATAGCATAGCGGACGAGAATTATAGATATTAACCAGTTTTACTATGTAATTGAGAGATAGACCAGTTTGGATCGTATTTTTTAAGAAATTCCAGGTATTTCATTCGCGGTTTGTAATCCATACTAAAAATAAGGAAATATATCAAATAATTGAAAACAACATTGTAGAATTAAGAAGGTAAAGTCATGCAATCATATGTTTACATTTTTTTCAAAATTATTAATTTCACAACATTTCATTGTAAAAATTTGTATTTGCAAATCTGTTGTATATACACAAATCAGAGATGGGAATCTGCTTTGAACGCAGTGAAATGTGACAAGGTTAATTACAGAAAATGCAGAGGTGGGAATGCTTTTTTGAAATGACTTTAACTTCTTAATTTTACCATGGAAAACAACTTGACGCATATAATTTTGAATTATTGTGACAGGAAGCGGACATAGCCTCAGGGATGTATTTCTGTAGTTTAACAAAGCTGTTCTACCTACTTATTGTACCTTGCTGCAAACAGACATTTTTTCGGAGCAAAATTAAGATGTGAGCAAAAATACAGGTAGATGCATCAACGCATGGTAGAAGAATATAAGTAGGCGCGTCGACACAGCTGCTGGGACAATGAACTGTCAAACCAATTTTGGAATTGAAAATGTTGAATGAAAAATTATATAAATTTGCAAAAATTGTTGAAAAACACGGATTATAATAACCTCCGAATGATGCTGTATAAAAAAAAAACATAAAAATCTACTTATATTTGAAAAAACATTTAATTTTTTGACACATAAATGCTCCCAAGCGTTGATGCATCTACCTGTATTCTTCTGCCATGCATCAACGCTTGGGAACATTAATATGTCAAAAATTTTTTAAATGTTTTTTTTTTTTCAAATATAAGTAGATTTCCGTAAGTTTTCTTATACGATGTCATTCGGAGGTTAATATAATTCGCGTTTTCAACAATTTTTACAAATTTAAATAATTTTTCATTCAACATTTTCAATTCCAAAATTGGTTTGACAGTTCATTGTCCAAGCAGCTGTGTCGATGCGTCTACCTATATTCTTCTACCATGGATTTGAGTACATAAACTGCTTTAAGTCTTCGAATGCCATATTTTGTGACATATATGATCTGTTCCGGAACCTGCAAGAATCTACGAGTTTTGCAATTTTTGTCGATATCGTAAAGGGAAAATCGGTTATCTTAGTAAAAACTTTTACATTCTTGCATGGTCTGTTCCAGAATCTGCAAGAATCTCCTACATTTGAAACTTTCTCCGATATCATAAAGGGAAAATCGATTATGGTAGTAAAAACTTTTACATTCTTGCAGTTCTGGAACAGACCAGCAGTTTTGGAACAGACCAATAATAAAGGGATACCAGAGCACTTGAATCCTGCCGTCGTTATCCATTTTTGGAATTCAAAATTATTTAAATTAGTGAAAGTTTTTTAAAATCACATTTCCTATCATCCTCTGAACGGCAGCGTATCAGAAGATTCTAAAATCCATGTATTTTTGGCACGATAACCGATTTTACCTTTATGAAATCGAAAAAAATAGCAAAAATGGTAGATTCATGCAGGTTCTGGAACAGAGCAAATGTTTGCATGCGCTGATGCCAAAAAATTTGTTGTAAAAAATAAGTAGATTTGTATGTTTTCTTATATGACACAAATCGAAGGTTGTTATATATTTTCAACAATTTTCATTTAAAATGTTCAATTTCAAAATTGACTTGACAGATCATTATCCCAGCAGCTATGTCGATGTCGACTAAATGTATTCTTCTACCCTGCTATTATGCATAAAATACATGTAAACATCACCTTAGAAAAAAAAAACAACACCCGCAATAATTCAATGTAAATTTATTTATTCTAGATAATAAAAAAATATGTTAATTCTTTCAACACTACATTACTTATTTCGAATTTCTAGTTTTAGTTTCAATTTCCCTACTTAAGCATTATCCATTGCCTCGATTTCGTATAGTAACTGTCGTTCTGCCTTAACCTTCTCATGTTCGTCCACTCCAATGCCAGCTCCCAGACGCTGTAAATCTCCATCGCCTGTGACAATTTCATTTTGCATGTCATGGGTCAACTCTTCGACTACGACTTCTTGTTGTTCCAAATGTTCCTGTTTAAATTGGTTTAACTGGTTATGTGTTTGCTGGTGTGGATGATGAGAATGATACAATGACTGTTGGCTCTCATCATACTCATAGTGTTCATCTGCTACTTGTGACAACTGGTGTTGTTGTTGCTGCTGTTGCTGTTGCAATAACTCCTGTTCCGCCTGTTGCTGTTCGTCGGTTTTATCTTGAAACAATTGTCGACCCAACTTTTTGCGACACTGCAACGACCTTCGATGGGCATCAAAGAAATCTATGTGATTGAATTCCAGGCCACATATGCGACACTCAAATTTACTTTGGTTTAGATGCATTTCTTTGCGATGCTGGGCCAATTTGTGGGTATCCTTGAAACGCATATCACAGAACGGACAGTCCAACAAACGTCGATCACCATAGTGGACATTTCGTACATGTTCATTCATGGAGAATTTTCTTAAGAACTTCTTGCCACAATGTTCACATTCATAGTTACGCTGTTGTTCGTGCACCAGCCGGCGGTGGTGTCTCAGCGAGGTATTTTGGGCAAAGGTCTTGCCACAATGTTCACAAATGTGTTCTTTGGCCAGATGACGTCTCTGTTCATGTACCTTTAAGTCCTGCTTGGTGCAATAGTACATTTTACATGGCACGCAAACATAGGGTCGTATACCCACATGCCGTCTCGAGTGACCAGCCGCATAGGCCCTTGTCACAAAATCATCTTCACAGTAAATGCATTTAAATCTTTTCGTTCCGGGTTTCAGGTGGGTCTTCAAGTGGGCATCTAATTTTGATTTGTGCATGATGTCAGGGCACACACCACACTCAACGGGTAACTTGTCAGCCTCCTTGTCATCTGACACCACAGAGAATTCCACAATCGGTGCACCATCTTCCTCATCGTAGTCCACAATCTCGGCACAAATACCATCAAATAGTAAGAATTTCTTTGGCACTTTGGGTACATTCAAACGCTTTCGCTTCTTCTCCAACTCCGACCATGGCAAATACGTTTGGGCAGGTGTTTTAGTTTCAACTTCGACAACTTCTTCATGCTGATACGTTTCCAACTGAACACCAGCGTCCGGATCATGGTCGTCCATTTCATCGTGTACCTCTTCGACAAACATCATTTGACCATCTTCACCAATCATGACGGTGTCTCCATGATCTTCAACAATTTCATGTCCCTCACCATCGCCCAGCACAATGATTTGCGATGAATCATCTTCCAAATCCTCGCCATCGGCCAACACAACATAGCCATTGTCAATGGTGATGTACTCGTCTTCAACGATGGATTCAGTTTCATCACTCATTTCGTGGATATTCAAAAAAAATCACAAAAATCACCGATGTTTTTTCGGTAGCCGAAGGAAAAAATTACCAACGCTGTTGACGAAGTGAACGTTTGCAAGGGATATGTTCACTGAACTGAACTAAAGGAACCTGGGCAGTTCTTTTATTTATTTTGTTCCTTAATATCATTAAAATGTTTGGTGTTTCTTTTAGTATGAATACAAGGAAGGCAAGTATTAAATATTATAAAAATCTAATATTTATTATTTTTCTGAGACACATTTGGTAACATTTATTCCCCTTAAAATGGAATTTTTTGGAAAAAATGAAAATTTTCACAATTATCAGAAATTATAATTTAATGTTCGAAAATGTCAACTGATTTTATTTTTTTCCATAATTTGGTAATAGTTAATCAATATAAATGGGAATTCCCAAGACATTTTATTTTGAGAATGGGAGAATGATTTATTTAGACTAATATCCATGGCAGAAGAATACAGGTATATGCATCAACGCTTGGGAACATTGATATGTCAAAAAAATTTAAATGTTTTTTTTCAAATATAAGTAGATTTTTATATATTTTCTTATACTACGTCATTTGGAGGCCATTATAATTCGCATTTTTTAACAATTTTTACAAATTTAAATAATTTTTCATTCAACATTTTCAATTCGAAAATTGGTTTGACAGTTCATTGTCCCCAGCAGCTGTGTCCTGTGTACCATGGTAATATCTTTGCTTGTTTTCTGCATCCATATTCTTTTCTGGTATATACGTGAAAGGCAAGTTAAAATGAAAACAAAAAAAAAAAAAAATAAGGTGCAAGTAAATTTGCCTACTCTAAATCGGGTTTCTTTCATTCCATTTATTTATATGTTTAGTGGGTTTAAATTGTCAATTTAAAGTACGTTTACATAGAAAACTTTAAAATGAATTTGCCTATGAAAAGCATACGAAAAATTTATTGTCGGCAGGTGATAACAACGAATTAGTGAAAACTCTTGCAAATGTCGCCTCAGTAAAATGTTCTAATTGCCTTCCCAGAAAAATAAGACAAAGGGATAATAATATTAAAAAGAACCTAACCAATTGGTATGCGGTAATAAAGTACAAGTCTGACGCACAACAAATTCCGAGGTTATATAGAAATTACGGACATAGAAACATAGCAATTAATTAATTTTCTCATAGGAATTGTGCAATTTTTTTACGCGTCCGAAAAAGGGAAGGGAGTCTTTTTGTTTTACTAGATCTTTGGGTGCAGGAACGGCTTTTGGTTTGCTAAATTTTAAAAATAGCCACCACAACGAAGCCCTGTTAGAAGAATACATGTAAACTTGGACTTGGAAACATTGATTTTCGAAATGTTTTTTTTTTCGAAAATTAGCAGATTTTTATAATTTTTCGTATACGACGCCAATCTGAGGTTGCAATGATGTATTGATGTGAATGTATTTTTCAAAAATTTTTACAAATTTTAATAATTTTTCATTAAAAATGTTCAATTTCAAAATTGGTTTGATAATTCATTGTCACAGCAGCTGTGTTGATCTGACTACCTGTATTCTTCTACCATGAACGAAGGCTAGAATAAATCAATTAAGGTGAGAATACATACATACGACAGGCGGTAACAACGAATTAGTGAAAACTCTTGCAAATGTTGCCTCAGTAAAATGATTTCATATTGCGTCCCCAGAAAAATTAGATAAAGGGGTAATAATCATCAAAAATAACCTAACCAATTGGTATGCGGTAATAAAGTACAACTCTGACGCACAACAAATTCCGAGGTTATACAGAAATTACGGACATAGAAACATAGCAATTAATTAATTTTCTCATGGGAATTATGCAATTTTTTACGCGTCTGAAAAAGGGAAGGGAGTATTTTTGTTTTACTAGATCTTTGGGTGCAGGAACGGCTTATTGTTTGCTGAATTTTAAAAATGGCCACTTCAACGAAGCCATGGTAGAAGAATACATGTAAACTTGGACTTGGGAACATTGATTTTCGAAATG
Organism: Musca domestica; assembly: GCF_030504385.1. NCBI lineage: Eukaryota > Metazoa > Arthropoda > Insecta > Diptera > Muscidae > Musca > Musca domestica. Next base: position 409,726 of record NW_026712292.1, read on the forward strand.
TTTTTTTTTTTCGAAAATTAGCCGATTTTTATTATTTTTCTTATACGACGCCAATCGGAGGTTGCAATGATAAGAATTTTTAACAAATTTCAATAATGATTCATTAAATATGTTCAATTTCAAAATTGGTTTGACAGTTCATTGTCCCAGCAGCTGTGTTGATGTGACTACCTGTATTCTTCTACCATGAACGAAGCGCAGAATAAATCAATTAAGGTGAGAATACCTAAAACCATGGTACAATAAGGAGGAGGAATAGCTTCGTAAAACTACAGAAATACAGCCCTGAGGCTATGCCAGCATCCTGTCAGACTCATTACATGCAATAAGTTTCCATTTTTTCATATTTCTCTTCATTGTTAAAATAAATTAAATAGCGCAAAAAATTAATGAAATTACTGGATTTGCGCTCAAAAATATTATCTAAACGGTTCAATCTTTCAATTTCATGGTTAAACTGGTTAATAGCTTTAATGCGCGAGCAATCTACGTGTCTTCCAATCATTGGTTTTGAAAATATTTTGTTTTCATTTTTTTTAAACAATAAATACATACACAAAATTGCCAGAAGACGGGCACACATAGAAAAAAATTTTAATTGGAATTGTAATTGGTAGCTCTGCCTTACCTTTTTATTGTACCATGCATAAAACGGTTTTTGGACTGGCTTAAGCTGGCCATAGACGAACGATTTGTTGGTGTGATTTGCAAATTTATTGCTGCGATTTATTGCATATCGTTTCTCCACACACGCTCGAACAAATCATAATTCGGCCGACGTTGAAGAGTAAGCATATGCTACGAAGCGGATGATGTTCATTTTGTGTTTGAACTTCGGTTTGTGCTTCTATTTGAATTTTGTGGCAGAAAATTTTTTATTTAACAATTGGTTTTTTCTGTTGATAGGAAACTTAAAAAAACATGTGCGACGATGCAGTGGCTGATGCAGCTGCGCTTTTAATTATATATACATGTTTCGACATGGAAAATAAAAAACAAGAAAAGAAAAAAATCGAAAAAAAAAGAAAAAGAAAATGGAGTGAAGAGTGGCTGCTCGAAAGAAAAAAGCATTCCCATGTAGCAACGCTCAAAAATATGGAAATGCTTACTCCAAGGGATTATAAAAATTTTCCATTTTGTTACGAGTTCTTCCCATGATTTTTGTTTTTCTAATTTGTCTTTATATTTTTCACTTTTTGTTTGCCAAATGGCATTTTCATTTTTTAACACATCAAAAAATTCTATCATAAAGTCTTTGCTTGCCATTTTTTGTGTGCACTACATGACCTTTCGTTACAATGGTTGAAGAGCAACTGAAATGGCAAAATGGCTTAAAATTTGCGCAGTAGCCCACACACGTATGATTTGTTTGCCAACAAATTGCAATTTTTTGAAAATTTTCAAAAACTTGCAATTAGTTCGCAATCTACCCCACAGACGTAAAAACGCGACCACAAACCCAACAAATTGCTCGAATTTATCGTTCGTCTATGGCCAGCTTTAAGTTATCGGCTGACTTCTTCGTATAAGAACAAAGAAGTTTAGGTAGCCGATGACTGAAGCCAGTCAAAAAAACGTTTTATGTTTCTCATCTTTTCAACGCATATGTAAATGTAGCATTAGCTTTAATTGACCAATGTCGATTTTCAGATCCCTATGATAATGTCAAAAGTCAGCTTACATATCCCTACTCTTCTGCAGGCACAAAACATCCAAGCACCAGAGGAACACTGCGCCGGGAACCCAGGAAACCCAATGTCTTCGATACCAGCAATATGTCGAACCTGTCTCGATCCAGAGGGTCGATATTTCCAAATTTCCGATTATGTGGATGAGAGCTTGAGTATCATCGAAATTCTAGATGTAATTGTGCCCCAAATTCGTATCATGGAAGAAAAGCACTCTGAATTTGCGCCACTTATATGCGAGGAATGTTTGGAAAAGTTGTTGCAGTCTTACAGATTTCAACAGCTTTGTATTGATGCTGACAACCAACTAAGGAAATTATTTGAAGAGGATGCAGAGAGCCAGGAAATGCAGATGGATACCAAAACGCCAATAGAATTTTTGGTAGATGAAAAGAACGATGTTAAAGTGGAAATTGAATATGTAATTGAAGGTAGCGAAGTTAAGGACATAGTAAATCCAAATGTGGAGACCTGGTAAGTAGGAATATTGAAATTATTTCATACTCAACTAAATTGAAAATTTGTTCTTTAGTATAGAGTTGGCAAATGGCTCCAATGAAGAAGAAACAGAAGAGGAACATGTTGAAGTCGTTGAAAATACTGAGGAAATAATTGACATCTTGGAATCAAATACACCTCCAATGTAAGTTCCAATCGATTCCATAGACAGAAGAAAATACAATTTTTTATTTTTAGCTCCGACACACAACATTTCTGCAGGAACTGCGATAAGAAATTTGAAAGCTTATCCTGTTTCAAAGCTCATTGTTGCTCGAAACCCGTAGTCCGTTCACTTTTCAATTGTGAAATGTGTCATATCACTTTTCCCAATGAAAAAACTTACAAAGCCCACATACTTGAGCACGAGGAAGAGGAAAACAATAACATCAATGTTGATAATAATGAAAATGTCCTGGGAGAAGATGAAGTAGAAGTTGACATAGACCAATTGATAACCAAAGAAGCAGAAGAGGAGCACTTAAAGGAGGACACAGCTGAAGAGGAGGTTGGAACAGAGACAATCATAGATAATTGGTCTGATCTTAAGTGAGTAAAATTTAAATACCATCCAAACTGATTTTTTTTTCTAAAAAATGTGTATTTTTCTTCCGTTACAGTGACAATAGTGATGAGTATACGATCACAAATGAGCAAAACTCTTCCGCAGGAGACTGTGAAGAAGCCCTGATAGAAAAGTAACTAAAACTGAATTATAAATTTTATACAATAGCAACATAATATCTCCATCCCTTCATTTAACAGGGCAAGCGATAAAAATCGCCGTAATTGTCGCTATCCATGTGAGGTGTGTGGAAAAATTTATGATCGTATATCGCGTCTACAACGACACAGCCGAGTCCATTCGCTGCATAAAAAGTATGAATGTGAAATCTGTAAGGCACGCTTCTCCACTGCCAGTTACCTGAAAATCCACCAAGATAAACATTTACAACAGGACCATGCTAACGAAACACCTCCGCCCGGTGGCTACAAATGTCCCGATTGCCCAAGACGATTTGAAAAATTAACTGCCTTATCCGGACATCGACGTTCACATTCCGATAAACAGCAGATAACCAAGAAATTACTCTGCAACTACTGTCAACGTAAGTTTCTATCAGAGAAAACCCTAACGGAGCACATACGTAACAAACATCCCGATGAGAAATACATGTGTGATCAATGTGATCGTACATTTGTCCTGCACTCGAAACTCATAGAGCATCTTAGCGTACATCGCGAGCTTATTTGTGATATTTGCCAAAAGGAGTTTGCCTTCGAGAGTCTGCTAAAGGAACACATGCGCACTCACAGTGGAGAATGTCCATTTTTGTGTCCACAGTGCGGCAAGACATTTAAATGTGGTGGTAATTTACGTCAGCACATAGAACGCCACTCGACCGTTAAGAGACATGCCTGCCCCAGTTGTTCAAGACGTTTCAAATGTCGCACCGACTTGAAGAAACACATGTCCACACATCAGGGGGTGAAGAATTATGTCTGTGATATCTGTGGTATTCGCTTTACCCGAGCATTTAGTATGGAACAACACAAACGTTTGCATATGACGAGTAAGTTGACTCATTCGTGCGATCTGTGTAATATGTCGTAAGTTTTGCTAATTTTGTAAATATGTAATAATTAATAAACAATAATTTTCATTTTGTTTGCAGATTTAATACCGAGACAAATTTGAAGCGACATGTGCAACAAGTACATCCTAATGAAAATGGGAATTAGTATGGAAAATTGCAAATGAAGTAAATAGTTAAACAAATATATTTGTGAATATAAAAGTAATTAATATTTCGCTGTAACTGTAATTTTGCATATAAGTTTATTTTTGTAAATTGTAAAAGGATATTTAAGTAGTGCTTCTTAAACTCCTCCGTTCTTTTACATTAAAAGCCAGCCAGAAAAGTCCTTTGTACTTTGTTTTTAGTTACACTTCTTTATTGCTTTAATAAGTTTCCAAAAAAGATACAGTTTTTTCTATAATCTCGTAATTAATAAACACCTCTGGTGTAAACGTGTCAACTTGCTTCTAATTAGCTATTTTCCGGCATAAATTGGTTATGGCAACTCTGTTACAGGTGTTTTCATATGATTATTCTTCTTTCTGCTCAATGTCAATTATCGATCTAACGAACACTATGTTGCCATATCGCTTCTAGGTTCCAGTTAATGAATCTTCCAGCTGATTGCGTATACCCCATGTCTTATTCGTAAACTCTTCCATTTCTCTTTCGCTCAGCATTCGTAAACTCTGTCATTTTGTTTTCTGCCTATGTTTATCAGGTGATCTCTTTTAACATTCTTATTCGACTCGTTGGGAACGTTTTTCGGTTTGGGTGGATATAGAGGAAATACGGACGCAGATTGCCCAAGTCCCACAAGTCCAACGCAGTAAGACTCCAGTCGAACCTTAGCCATGTCTACAATCCTATTGGGACGCATTTGTCGCACCTGCCTGCTGGAATCTTCGACAATGCACAAATTACTCGACACCAGAGGGGACCAGGCATTGCCAATTGAACAAATGCTGCAGCAAACTGTTCCAAACTTCGATTTGCCTCTGGATGATGTGGACATATGCCTGCCTGTAGAGATATGTGAAGACTGTTTGGAAAAACTAACAATAGCCTATGGCTTTCAGCAAATGTGTTTCGACAGCAATGAGAAATTGAGAAGTCTCATACATCAACAGCATGATGGGGAGGTGGAAGATGTTGTAATGGTGTCACATGTTGATAACGAATGTGACAAGGAAGATCATTTGAGCTTTGCTGGGCCAGGGGCACTTAAATTGGAACCCGGGGAAGAATTTTTACAAAAAGCCTTGGAACCTTGTGTTGAAACACAATTAGACGGCGACAAAGAGGAGGTGGTAGAAATACACAATTTGGATCAAATGAATGGTTCCGAAAATGGTGAGATTAAATTGGAGATAGAAGATTTCGAATGTGGAACAAGTGATTTTGGAGATTTTCACAATGCTGCTGAGGAGGATGATGACGAGTACTGGCCACCACACAATGAGGCAGAAGATACCGACAATAGCGCGAATGAGAAACACAAGGAAACCCCGGAAAATCCCAAGACCCGAAAATATAAAAAACGTTCGACATCAAATGATGCTAGTGATAAAATTTGTCCGCATTGCAACAAGCTTTTCAAAAAGAGAAATTTACTAAAGCGACACATGACTGTGCATAATGAAGAGTATGAATTTGTTTGCGATGCTTGTCAGTATCGCTTTCCTAGCGAAAAGTTACTTAAAGTTCATATATCGTATAAACACAATCGAGGTGTAACATTAAGCGTGTCCGGTGGGCCTTATCCATGCCCGGATTGTTCGATGGTATTTCAACAAACTCGGGCATTGGCTGCCCATCGAGTGGTACATGCCCAGAGGGATTTCAAGTGTCAGGTGTGTGATGTTATTTTGAAAACAATGTCGGCGGTGACACGCCACATGAACCACAAACATCCCGGCGTGCTGCCATACAAATGTGAAATGTGTGATCAAGGCTTTCCCGTTGAATCTCACTACAAGGATCACATAAATTTACACAAAGGATTTAAGAAACACAAATGTGAACAATGTGATAAGAGTAAGTAACCACATTCTATAGCTTCTTAAAATTGTTAATATTTGTTTTTTGTCCCGTTAAGGTTTTCCCAACAGCACTGCCTTAAAAGATCACGAAAGATCCCATACCGGCGAATGTCCTTATCTCTGTTCGCATTGCGGCAAATCCTTTAAAACTTCCAATATTTTACGGCAACATTTGCAACGGCATGGTGAAAAGAACTTCCAATGTCCCGAATGTCCAATGCGTTTCTATGTCAAGGTCAATTTGCAAAAACACATGTGCACACATTCCAAGGAGAAACCATTTGTTTGTGATACCTGTGGTTCATCATTTACCCGGGCAGATTCGCTAAAGACCCACAGGTTTAAGCACACCGGAGAGAGGCCTTTCAAGTGCGAAGAGTGTAATATGAGGTAAAGGAACAATGTTATTTAAATTGTCCAAACTAATGGCACATTTCCCCCTTAGCTTTGTTTTCAAACGCCATTTGCTACGCCACAAAATCACCCACACCGGCGAAAAGAAATACATGTGTACCTATTGTGATCGAGCCTATGCAGCAAGTGGGGACTTGGTGAAACATTTGAGAACTCATTTGGGTGAGAAGACATATCTCTGCGATGAGTGTCCCCAGGCGTTTAAATATCATTTGGATTTGAGAGATCACAAGAATCAACATTACAAGGAGAAGCATGGTATGGCGGCAATGCAAGTAGAGGATACGGAACCTACAGAGCTTGATCATAGTTAAAGAAAAAAATTGTATTTCTGAGAATATATTATTTTCTTATTTAAATAAATATAATTTAGTTTTGTATAAGAACAATGTATAAATATAGTATGTTATAGCAAAAGCATAGTGCTCGGTGGAGGTTATTTGGCAGTTCGGGTCATATTTTTGCAAGAAAAATCAGACATTTCATTAAATTTTGCGCCATTAGAACCATTTTAAAAATGAAGAAAAATATCAAATAAGAGAAAACAACAAAGGAAGCGGGCGGCATAGCCTCAGGATGTATTTCTGTAGTTTTACAAAGCTGTTCCACCTCCTTACTGTACCATGGTTTTGACTAGTGTCTCCACAATTGAATTTAAAAGTAGAAAAATACAAATATGTATTGAAAATATCAACAATTTGCGAAACCTAGGTATTCCCTGCCTTACCCCCTGGTAAACATTACCATCGTTCTCCACTCATAAACAAACGTTGTTTTTATAAAAACAACAATAATGGGATTTTGCCTGACGATTTTGCAACATCAAAATACTATGGTATCCCAAACAAGCAAGCCAAACACTGTTCTATTTCAGAAATTAAAAATATCTCTATGCACTTACACTGCCTTTACACGGTGACATTTTTTAACCATGCCATTTTTTTTTGTTGGTAAAAGGTGTAGAGAGACAAGGATAGAAGAAAAAATGGCACGATAAGCCACCGCACAGGGTTACATGCCATTTTCTTTGCATTTCTCTTTTTGCTTCTTCCGAATTTTTTATGATTTTGACATTTCATATCGTTTCTTTATTGTAATTTTTGATGCGTTTCTTTTATTGTGATGTTATGTTTTTAGTGATTGAATTGTATAGTGAATTATATGAAAATTAAAAAGTAAAGTATTAAAAAGTAAAAACGAAAGTTAAAATAAAAGTTAATAATGCAATATTTAACACCTCAATAACTTTTTCCATCATTTCTTCTTTAGATTCACACATTTAATTTTAAATCACTTCTTTATAAATATCTGTTACAAACAATTAGCTCTATACGAAATACTGAATAAAATAAAATGTCAGAAAAAATGTCAAGCACTATTATCGTAAAATGCCACCGTGTAAAGGCGCGAAGATTTACGCAGAAATTTTAAAAGAGAATTGATAAAAATGCCAGCTAAAAATTGCACCGTGTAAAGGCAGTGTTACACTGCCTTTACACGGTGACATTTTTTAACCATGCCATTTTTTTTGTTGGTAAAAGGTGTAGAGAGACAAGGATAGAAGAAAAAATGGCACGATAAGCCACCGCACAGGGTTACATGCCATTTTCTTTGCATTTCTCTTTTTGCTTCTTCTGAATTTTTTATGATTTTGACATTTCATATTTTTGATGCCTCTCTTTTATTGTGATGTGATGTTTTTAGTGATTGAATTGTATAGTGAATTATATGAAAATTAATCGGAAGTATTAAAAAGTAAAAAAAGAAAGTTAAAATAAAAGTTAATAATGCTATATTTAACACCTCAATAACTTTTTCCATCATTTCTTCTTTAGTTTCACACATTTAATTTTAAATCACTTCTTTATAAATATCTGTTACAAACAATTAGCTCTATACGAAATACTGAATAAAATAAAATGTCAGAAAAAATGGCAAGCACTATTATCGTAAAATGCCACCGTGTAAAGGCGCGAAGATTTACGCAGAAATTTTAAAAGAGAATTGATAAAAATGCCAGCTAAAAATTGCACCGTGTAAAGACAGTGTTACTCATTCCGTCTAATAGCGTCTTTAGCAATTGATAAACTGCTGTTATCGTACTACTGACATGCAGACAAAAGTCGATTTATATAACCCTAATATAGGACATTTGAATTGTTTTGATTTCTCCATTACCGGGTTTTTTCCCATTGACTTGCAATTATCCCTGTGTAGGATATAAATGATCCAATAAATATAAATTATAACAATCAAGAGATTAAATGCATAAAGAAAACATTTCCATTTAGATGTAAACAAAGATAAGAATTGAAACCGGTTAAAGGATAGTTCGAAGGGAACTAGTTCCTTTATACTGCTGTTTGTTCTTCTGAAAGCGCGCCCCTGATAGAGTGAAAGAAATTGAACTAGTTCACTTGGCTCTGCTCAATGAATATTTTCATTGAAGTAGTTGAAGCCGACAGAACACGTAAACAAAATAAAAAAATCTTTTAAATCCTTATAATCTTTTAAATTAAGATTATTCCAAGTGTTATACACTTCCATTCTTGTATATAATTAGATCTAAGGTAGGTTACAGATTAGCAGCGCCTGGAAATTGCCAAAATGTGTGTATAGCCGGTGACTCTATGACATTCATTATGCCTTTCCATTTCAGATTTAATTAAATGAATAACTAGTTCCAACCGGGAAGAAGTAGACATGTCAGCTACATTAAGGTATCGTGGCAATAAAAACAATCTCATAGAGATTGCCAAAACCTTGGACGCCTTCAAAAAAGTTCCAGAGAAATACACAGAGACAACAGAAATTGGTGGAACACGTAAGTAGACTACTGATCAGTAAATCGATAAGCAAGATCTTTGTGATAACTTGAATTGAAGGCAAGAACTTGTATATTAATCAGATTCCACTTCTTCATTACAGTTTCTCTAATCAGTAGACTATTGATTGTATTTTTGATCTACAAAGAGATCCAATATTACCAAGATGCCAATTTGAAATATGAATTTGTGCCGGATACAGAAACTGAAAAAGTTCAAATGCATGTCGATATAACTGTAGCCATGCCATGTGGATCTTTATCGGGCGTAGATTTAATGGATGAAACCCAGCAAGATGTCTTTGCCTATGGCACCTTGCAGCGACAGGATGTGTGGTGGAAAATGGACATTGAGGCGAGAGAAGAATTTGAGCGACAACAACATTTAAACCATTTTCTGCGTGAACAGTATCATTCGGTAGCTGATGTTTTATTCAAAGATGTGATTAAATCACATGAAGTTACTAGCCAGCCCGAGAAAGAACATAGGGGACATGGTCTGCCTGATGAGAAATATGATGCTTGTCGTTTGCATGGTACTTTGGGAATACACAAAGTAGCGGGGGTTCTACACATGGTGGGTGGGGCTATGCCAGTCGTCGACATGATTGGAGATCATTTGATGATTGGTTTCCGGCGCCTACCGTCGAATTTTACACATCGCATTAATCGTTTGAGTTTTGGCCAGTACTCGAAACGTCTAATACAGCCCTTGGAGGGTGATGAGACTTTTGTGGCCGATGAATCGACAAGGGTACAATATTTTCTTAATATTGTACCCACTGAAATACACACAGCCTTTTCAACCATAAACACTTATCAGTATTCGGTTACGGAAAATATAAGAGTTTTAGGTATGTAAAAAATATGAGTAGTTTATATGTAATTATTCCAATTTTTATTATTGCTCTCAGATGGCGATGGCAGTTCCTATGGTTCTCCGGGGATTTATTTTAAATACGACTGGTCGGCATTGAAAATTATTGTGCGCACCGATCGTGAAAATATTATTAATTTTACTATACGATTATGTTCCATAATTTCGGGTATTATAGTAATATCAGGTAAGTTCTTTATTTCAATGAGAAAAATCGAAATCAATAAATAAAAATATGTCTTTACAGGAATATTGAATTTCATTTTAGTTTCGGTACAAAAGAAACTACTGTCCATATTTGCTCCCCAGCTGTTGCACATAAGACTGAAAGAATCTCCCGAGAATACGCCCTTGGCAAAACCTCATCTGTTTAAGGAAGCTGTTGCACCACCAACTCAATTGGTCGTTAGCAATGACTTGATAACCAATGCCAATATAATGGCAACCAAAGTGGAGGCAATTATTCCTGCACTTAACAAAACAAATGAACAATAATTTAATTGTAGAACATATCTGTAAGCATTCCAAAGAATCTCTTGTTTTATTATTTAAAATAAATGACGTTTTTTCTAAATAATTCATATGATTGGGTGGTATTCGAATGCAGAATGTTTATTAAAGGAATGCCTGCAGAATTCCTTGAAAATATCACTTCGTACCCATTAACTTAGGTTTCTTTTTTAAAGTATTGATTATGCTACTCCCAAGAGTGAAAAGCGAGCATAGCTTTGGCATTGAGAAACACAGGTTTCTTTTTATTTTAATAAACTGTCCATACGATTACTCTTAAAAGCTTTATTATTATTATTTAAATAAAAAAACAACAAAATATAAACATTAATTTTTTCATGTTCACTTTATTATCATTCATTCTTTAGCAAACTTCCATCTACTTGCTCATATGTCCCCCTACGCCGGTAGCCACCACAGGCAATTTTCAAAATCTCCATAGACGCCGATAATGTGTTGTTGACATCGGCCTGAGTGCCCAGACTGGGATTTACTTCGACCAAATCAAAACCTTGTACTCGCTTTGTATCACACAGTGTTTCAACGACATAGATGCCTTCACGCAACGACATGCCACCATAGACAGCTGTTCCAGTACTGGGAGCAATTCTACTATCCAAGGCATCAATATCAAAACTGATGTGGATTTTATTTTTCACGTCCAGGGCATCCAAGGTCATTTCCATAATTTTCGATATGCCAAATTTATCGATGGACTGGAAAGGAATAAATTAAGGAGATTAAAACTAAAGGGAATAAAATGGATATGTATGTGTGTATGTATAGTCTATCCATTTATGGGGAAGTCCTACTACTTCTCACTGAAAGATAGGTAAATAAAAAGCCATCTTAAGTCCTTCATCACATTTTCTATAGCATCTAAGCTCAGAAATACCAGTAACCAATTGATTCTGGTATGATGAATCAATGTTATTCTCATTAGCCTAACGAACAAGCCTTGAGTTCAGGAAAAGTCTTAGGTGTTTGACCCCTAATGTATCTGTGTATATGGGAAAACTATCAAGATATTACAGACGATATTCCTCTACAAGAGATATAAAAAAAGGAACCACAATGGGATCAACAGCATTTTTATTTGTTTTTCTACTATTGTCTAGAATTAAACATGTTTTTTTTTTAAAATATTTGTTCGTAATACTTTCCAAGATTGAGGTTATGATGGAGAAAAAACTAATCAAAATATCTTTAAAACAACTTTACAATTTTATTAATCTGTAAAAAATGAGGTTATGTCGACGTTAAATTAAAACCTTACAACTCTATCAAATGTAACTAAATTAAATCAAATATGTATAGATTTCTTGAGAATTAAGAAAAACTGCTAACCTATAAAGAAAGAAAATCCCTCATAACTTTTCTGAAATTATATCTTGTTCCCTGATGAGACCCATCCTCAAAATGTAAGGTTATGACTAAAGAAGCAATATCAAAAGAATTTGACGGAAGAAGCGTCTTCAAGGCATTGGTATTTGATAACTAAGAAATGGCTAAGAAAATGGTTTTTTAAATTTTCAAAATTGGGTTTATAATTAAAAGAGAAATCAAACGGAAAATCTAAAACTATTGAGAAACAAATAATTAGGAAGTACCATAACATGATCTTTGTGCGGTAAATATCATAAATAAATAAAAACTGCATTATTATCAAATAAAACTGCATTATTTTTACTTGATTCAATGAAAATGTTGAGGTTATGTTCAGGTTTAAATTGAAATTTGAAAATTGACTCATCATAAATAAAATTAGATAAAACATTGGCGATTTTTTGAAAATAAAGGATATTTGATACCTTTTAAATCTAGAAAGTCTTTGAAGTCTTTTGTAACATAACCTCGACTTTTGAGTTGGGTGGAATTTTTATACCCTACATCACAAGGTGGTTAGGGTAGACCCATAGTTCCTTTTGATGATCTGCATAGAATCACAATCTGAGTCGATTTATGCATGTCCGTCCGTCCGTTCGTCTGTCTGTCCATGTATATTTGTAAACAAAGTACAGTACGCATTTATTGCCCTATCCAGATGAAATTTTGCACAAATCATTTGTTTGGCCCAAGGACGAACCCTATTGAAATTGGATATAATCGGTCAAAATTTAGATATGGCTCCCATATATATCTTCGTCCGACTTGCTTTTATTGTGCACCAAACGTGTAATATCTGCCCGAATAGTATGGAATTTTGCACATACAATCAAATTAGGCCTGAAAATAAGTATGACAAATTTGATCGAAATCGGTTTAGATATAGCTATAGCTCCCATATATATTTTTCATCCGATTTGTTATTTTTTGTCCTCTGCAGTCGTAATATGCACTCTGTAACAACAATATTTGGGGAAATATATCAAATACGGCTTAGAAATACCTTTTCTAATTTTTTTCGAGATCGGTTCAGATTTGGATATATCTCCTATATATAATTTCGTCCGATTTACCTTTTATTGTGCACCAAACGTCTAATATTTGCCCAAATGGGATGAAATTTGGCACTTACGACCAAATTGAGTTTAGAAGCTAGTATGTCAAATTTGGTTCAGATATAGCTATAGCTCCCGTATATATTGTTCATCCGATTTATTATATTTGTTACCCCTTAGCCATTATATGCACTCCGTAAAAACGATATTCAGGGAAACATATGAAATACAGCTCAGAAATATCTTTGCCAAATTTTATCAAGTCCGGTTCAGATTTGGATATAGCTCCCATATATATATATATATATATATATATATATATATATATATATATATATATATATATATCAAATGCATCGGCATATTTAGTCTTTTGAATTTTAAATTATAATTATAATTATAATCATAGCGTGTATGTTTGAATTCTGCCATAAAACCTTTTAATTGTTATGTAGAGCTCTACTAAATTAGCAAAGTGGTGTAGGGTATCATAAAGTCGGCGCGCCCGACTTTAAGGCTTTTTTTACTGGTTTATATTTAAAGAAAGCTTTTTTAATTAATAAACAAACGTTGTTTTTTTTAAACAACAATAATGGGATTAAGCCTGACTATTTTGCAACAACAAAAAGAAAGCAAATAGTATGGAGGGTACATAAGGTTTGTCATTCCGTTTGTAACTCCCCGAAATATACATTTTAGATCCCACAAAGTATATATTTAGCGATGTCCGTCCGTCTAACCGCCTGTTCGTCTGTGAAAATCACTCTAGCTCCCGATCAAAATGAAGTAGATTGATAAAATTTTACTAAAATGTATATTATGTCTTCAGGACGGAAATGGGCCGAGAAGGTTCACGTTTTTATATAGCCTCCATATAATGGTATCTCCCGATATTCGGTAATTTGATGATTTTAGCGACACTATTCACCGGAAATGTTTCAAATTTGGTATTTGAAGTTCGTAATGGATACTACAGCCTAAGGCAGGAAATTGTATGTGCAGGTTCACGGCTTCGTATAGCCGCCATATAACGCCACCTCTCGATTTTCGGTATTTTGTTGATTTTAGCGACATTATTCACCGGAAATGTTTCAAATTTGGTATTTGAAGTTCATATTGGATACTACAGCCTATGACAGAAAATTGTCTGTGCAGATCCACGTCTTCGTAAAGCCCCCATATAATGGTACCTCCCTATTTTCGGTATTTTGATGATTTTAGCGACATTATTCATCGGAATTGTTTCATATTTGGCATTTGAAGTTCGTAATGGATACTACAGCCAATGACAGAAAATTGTCTGTGCAGGTCCACGCCTTCGTATAGCTCCCATATAACGGTACCTCCCGATATTGGGTATTTTGGTGATTTAAGCGACATTGTTCACCGGAAATGTTTCAAATTTGGTATTTGAAGTTCTTAATAGATACTACAGCCTACGACAGAAAATTGTCTGTGCAGGTCCACACCTTTGTATAGCCGCCATATAATAGTACCTCCCGATATTCGGTATTTTGATGATTTTAGCGACATTATTCACCGGATATGTTTCAAATTTGGTATTTGAAGTTCGTAATGGATACTACAGCCCATGACAGAAAATTGTATGTGCAGGTCCAGGTCTTCGTATAGGCCCCATATATCAGTACCTCCATATTTTCGGTATTTTGGTGATTTAAGCGACATTATTCACCGGAAATGTTTCAAATTTGGTATTTGAAGTTCGTAATAGAAACTACAGCCGTTAACAGAGAATTTTCTGTGCAGGTCCATGCCTTCGTATAGTCCCCATATAACGGCACCTCCCGATATTGGGTCTTTTGATGATTTTAGCGATATTTTTTACCGGAATTGTTTCAAATTTGGTATTTGAAGTTCGTAGTGCTATGACAGAAAATTGTTTATCACTGCCCTAACGAGAATTTATTTCTTCCGTTACAACATTCCTCCCTCTTTCTTCTCAACAAAATCCACATTTCTTCGATTTGCAAAGCTTCTAGGTATAATAAAACTCTTTGTATCAAATCCCCCGACAGAGGTACTAATTTTTCAACATTGCATTTTTAATGTGACAGTAACAAAATACTGATCGTAATTTATGCCAAAACAAAACACAAAAAAAAAGTATAAGCACGGGTGATACGATTCCATGGAAATAATGAACCATGTCCTATCCCACTGTATAAGGAACAAGCCAAGCAAAAAAGGGGACAAATAGAAACCCAGCAAATGCCCAGTAAACCCTAATTTAGAAAACCACCCCTAAACTCCCCTACTACTAAAGAAGACAACAACAGAAAAAAGGACATATGGAGAGAGGGGTTCATTAACATTTTTAGTGTGTGTGTGTGTGACTGGCTGGCCGGCCAAAAGTTACAGATGTTGTAACGATCACAAAGGATCATTAAAACCAAACATCAACAACCATAATAAGTAAGTAGAAACGACCCTCAACTTGGGGTGGTTTTGTGTTTGTTGCGATCCTGTGAGCATGTCCTTTAATTGTTAAGCCTGAATGCTACTAGGAAACCTGAATCAAATTCAAAGGTAAAATTTTTGATCTTTACACATACACACACATAGAGACGCAAACTCAACCCCACACTTTGGCCCTCAGGTCCTTTGTAACCAATACACCCAAACATACTTACATCCATGGCATATGCTCGTATTCCCAATTTATTCAGAATATACGCCTCGTAAGGGTCAATGTCCCGTAGACCAATGTATACCAACTGATCGGCACGCAAGCTGTAAATATACAAAAAAACAACACCAACAATAAGCAAGAATGTGAAAAAAAGAACAAGCAAAATGCATTTGGGACAAGAGAAACTATTGATGCATACAAAGTATTTTGTTGATAAAAAGGATATATAAGGACTTTTAAATAACGGTGTTTGCAGGAAATTGGTACGGTAGAACAAAAGAAATTTCATTCCAAAGCTATGGGGTTTTGCATATGAATGTAATCATTTTCAGGATTAAAAAAAGACAAAGTCAAATTTGAAAACCAAAAATGTGGAAATTTAAGGCAAAATAAATATTTTGCCGGGAAAATATCTCAGGTATTTGGTCAGATACATAAAAGAATTTTTGGGCAAAATTTTCAATGCGAGTGATTCTCTTTAATAATCAGGTTATTATAGTACAATACACCGTCTATTTTGACCCATGGAAAAGTAAGGTACTAAAAAATGTTTAAAAAACGTGGGTAATCCCTTGTACAATTTGTACGATATCTCGTGTATTTACAGGGTTACTTCCAACTGTCACGTATGTATTATATAGTATTTTGTGTTCTTTTGCTTTCAAAAGTTATAGCCTATTGAAATATTTCGCATAAAATTTTTTATAACTAATAAATTGCTAACATAGGTATAAGTTGTACGATATCTTGGGTATTATGAGAGATATTTAAGATATTCAAGTACACAATTTAAAAACTAGATGTCACTCTTCCAAAAACAATTTACTTCATGAAAATCTGTTGAATATATCTCATGTTATGACCGAAGGAAAGCCATGTCGGAAATTTTTCAAAAATTGTGATAATTGATACACTCTTGTTATTTTGACGATAACTCAGACATCTGAATGGTTGCTTCAACACAAAGCACACAATTTGAAAGCTAGATGTCACTCTTCCAAAAACAACTTACTTCATGAAAATCTGTTGAATATATCTTAAGTTATGGCCAAAGGAATGCCATGTCGGGAATTTTTCAAAAATTGTGATAATTGATACACTCTTGTTATTTTGACGATAACTCTGAGATTTGAATGATTGCTTCAATATCAAGTACACAATTTGAAAGCTAGATGTCACTCTTTCAAAAACAACTTACTTCATGAAAATCTGTTGTATATATCTCAAGTTATAGCCGAAGGAAAACAATGCCGGAAATTTTTCAAAAATTGTGATAATTGAAACACTCGTAATATTTTGACAATAACTCTGAGATTTGAATGACTGCTTCAACATCAAGTAAAGAACTTATAATCCAGATGTCACTCTTCCAAAAACAACTTACTTCATGAAAATCGGTTGAATATATCTCAAGTTATGGCCAAAAGAAAGCAATAACGGAAAATTTTCCAAAAAAGTGAAAAATGCAACTCTCGAGTATATTTGACCATAACTCAGACATCTGAATGGTTGCTTCAACACCAATTACACAATTTAAAAACTAGATGTCACTCTTCCAAAAACAACTTATTCCATGAAAATCTGTTGAATATATCTAAAGTTATGGCCCAAGGAAAGCCATGTCGGATTTTTTTTCAAAAATTGTGATTATTGAAACACTTGTGTTATTTTGACAATAACTCAGACATCTGAATGATTGCTTCAACACAAATCACACAATTTGAAAGCTAGATGTCACTCTTTCAAAAACAACTTACTTCATACAAATCTGCTGAATATATCTAAAGTTATGGCCGAAGGAAAGCAATAGCGGAAATTTTTCAAAAATTGTGATAGTTGAAACACTCGTGCTATTTTGACAATAACTCTGAGATTTGAATGATTGCTTCAACATCAAGTACACAATTTAAAAACTAGATGTCACTCTTCCAAAAACAACTTACTTCATGAAAATCTGTTGAATATATCTCAAGTTATGGTCGAAAGAAAGCAATGGCGGAAAACTTTCCAAACAAGTGAAAAATGCTCGAGAGTTAAATTTTTTTGACTTTTGGATATCTCCCGTATTTGGAGGTCTACACCTTAAAAACTTGCCTTAATATAAAGGACTAAAAATAATCTTGAAAAATATTCTATGCCAATAAATATTCTACTTCAAAAATGCGAGCGAGCGAGTCAGGAGCTTACCCATAGTGGTGAAACAGACTCCTTACATTTCAAAATATTTTAAAAAAGTTGTTCTGTATTCCGTTTTTTTGTTTATTGTCCAACAACAACAACTGCATGTGTACATGTAACTAGTCACCCTCGTGTCCACAACCAATGATCGTTAAATTTAAGGTTATGTATTTTTTTCTTATCCTGATCTACAGACCACAGATGTGTTTTTACGGCGCTGTTCAATACATGAGGGGGTTGAATTCATTGAAATGGTCGCGTATCAGGACACGTGTTATGTACATATGATTAGGAATGTCTCGCGCGAGTTGGATTTTTTAAAACTCCATATCTGCCCTCAAGCAAACAGCGTAGTGTAATGGACAGCTTATTGCAGCATCAATCATTCGTTACGTCTACGTTTTCTAAACTTCAGTAAGGATTGACAAGGGTAATATCAGCTGGTTAGGATCAAAATTACATGGATAGTATTGCATATCCATATTATATATCAATGATTATTATAGGGATACCAGAGTACTTTAGTGCAACCGCGAATATTTTCCCGTAATAGTTTTCTCGGGACCATAACTTTGGTACTAGATCATAACCGATAACGAAATGTAGCGATTTTGAAAGAAAATCATTTGTTTTTCAAATAGAGATACATTTTAATGATATAACCCATAAAGTACCAAAGATATTGCAAAATATACACAAGTACCTCAAAATGTTCAATTGTGAGATTTTTGTCCGTAGTCACTTTTTTGGGTCCATAACTTTTGAACTGGTCTAAGTTGTTTGATGATGTAATATGATTTTGAAATAGAAATATCTTATGTTCTAAGAGACGGAAATTCATTAGTCCAACTGATGAAATACCGGAGATATCCCAAAATTTTCAAAAATTCTTCATATTTTCATGTGGGGTAATTTTTTTCGTAATCATTTTCTACGGACCATAACTTTGGAACGGACACATGTACCTTAATGAAATAAAGAATGATTTTGAAAGAAGTATTCTGATCCTCAAATCGATATAAATATTAGCGATATAGGTAATGAAAAATTGAAGATATTCTAAAAATATTAAAGATACTTAAAATGTTGATGTATTTTAATAATTTAGGTAATTAGTTTCTAAGAGCTACAACTTGGGAACTATGATATGCATCTTCGAGTGACTTTGAAAGAAGAATGTCTGATCTTCAAATTGATATACATTTCATCGCGGTAGGTTATAAAATACCAGAGTTATCCTAAAAATTTAACAGCTACTCAAACTTTTAATACATGCTACCTTTTTGCGTAACCAATTTCAAGAGGCCATATCTTTGGAACCGGACTTTGTATCTTAAAAAAGTAGGTTATCTTTTAAAGAAAGATATCTAATCTTCGCTTTGAAAGAGGTTATTTTAATGTAGGCAATGAAATACTAGAGTTATGGACAAAACTTTGTAATTACCTAAAATCATAATTTATGCTGAATTTCTTCGTTACTCTCTCCTAGAGGCCATAACTATGGAAAGGGACTATGAATATTAATGTAATAAATTGAACTTTAAAGAAAAATGCCTGATCTTCAATTTGAAAAAAATATTTTATTGTAGGCACCGAAATACCAGAGTTATCGACAAGACTTTATAACTACTTTAAACTTTAATTTATGCTTAGCTTTTCCGTTACTTTTTCTAGACGCCATAACTTTGGAACTGATTAATAAATCTTAATGATATAACTTCATTTTAAAAGAAGAATGCCTGATCTTCAAATTGATATATATTTTATCGCGGTAGGTTATGAAATACCAGAGTTACCCTAAAAATTTCACAGCTACTTAAACTTTTAATGCATGTTAACTTTTTGCGTTACCAATCCCTAGAGGCTATGTCTTTGAAAATGGACTTTGTATCTAAAAAAAACTAAGTTAGCTTTTACAGAAAAATATGCAATCTTCATTTTGAAATCGGTTATATTAATGTAGGCAATAAAATACCAGAGTTATGGACAAAACTTTATGACTACTTTCAAATTTTGTTTATGCTTAGTTTTTCCGTTACCTTTTTCTTGGCGCCATAACTTTGGAACTGATTTATAAATCTTAATGCTATAACTTGATTTTAAAAGAAGAATGTCTGATCTTCAATTTGACATAAATTTTATCGATGTAGCCAATGAAATACCAGAGTTATCCCAAAAATTTCACAGCTACTCAAACTTTTAATGCATGTTGACTTTTTGCGTTACCAAATTCTAGAGGCCATAACTTTGGAACTGGACTTTGTATCTTAGTAAAGTAACTTAGCTTTTAGAGGAGAATATGTAATCTTCAATTTGAAGTAGGTCATGATCACGTAGGCGTTGAAATACCAGAGTTATGGACAGAAATTTATAACTACCTAAAATAATAATTTATGCTGAATTTCTTCGGTTCTCTCTTCTAGAGGCCATCACTTTGGAACTCATCTATGCACCTTTAAGTAATGACTTGATTTTGAAAGAAGAATGTCTGATCTTCAAATTGGCATAACTTTTATCGATGTAGCCAATGAAATACCAGAGTTATCCCAAAAATTTCACAGCTACTCAAACTTTAAATGCATGGTAACTGTTTTGCGTTAACAATTCCTAGAGGCCATAACTTTGAAACTGGTTTTTGTATCATAATAAAGTAGCTTATCTTTTAAGGAAGAATATGTAATCTTCAATGTGAAATGGTTTATATTAATTTATGCAATGAAATACTAGAGTTATGGACAAAATTTAAAAACAGCATAAAATTATAATTTATTTTGATTTTCTTCGTTATTCCCTTCTAGAGGCCATATCTTTGAAACTGGACCTTATATCTTAATAAAGAAAATTAGCTTTTAAAGAAAAATATCTAATCCTCATTTTGAAATAGATTATTTTGATGTAGCCAATGAAATACCAAAGTTATGGGCAAAACTTTATAAATACATGAAATTATAATGATGAAAAAACTGCAACCAACTTCAGACTTCTGCCATTTCTAAGCCACTCGACAGCTGTTAAAATTATTCCAGTGACAGCTCATTATATTGTTTACAAGCGTGCAAAAGCATTTTGATGAGAATTTTCCAGAAAAAAAGTTATTCGTGATGGAATTCAAGCGTGTATTTCTTTATATTTGGCTGGAAAACCACCCGACGTCAAGGAAGTAGACAGAAGAAAACAGCAACATCAGCAGAAATGGTTCGTGAGCTGAACATATCGCATTATTCCATTCGGCAAATATTGAAAAAATGAGCTCGGGCTAAAGCCATTGAAATTCCAAAAAGTGCAAGAACTTACACCGCTACTGAAAGAAAATAGACTCAAAAGAGCTGAAGAGTTGCTTCGCTTGGCCAAAAGTGGTGAAGTGCCGAATTTGGTTTTCTCTGATGAGAAAACATTCGTTGTCCAGCAGTTTTTTTAAACAAACAGCTGAAAATGTGCACCTTTGGTTGGCCACCAGAACTCAAGCGCCGGCCGTGGTGATGGTGGGGGACGCCCTAACAGCCGATGGTCGCTCTCCGTTCGTATTAACCGACCGTGGCATCAGAATAAATGCCGAATATTATCGAAGATATTCTGGAGGATGTATTAGAGCCTTGGGCACGCAAACATTTTGGCAGCAGACTTTGGACATTCAAACTCCGGACTCAGTACCATCGCAAGAATGATTACAAAATGAGGTTCCTCTTTTCATTTCCAGCGCACAATGGCCACCAAAATCTCCGGATACCAATCCGTTGGACTAATGTGTCTGGAGTATTTTGGAAAAAATACCAAAGTGTCGATCACCTCAAGCGCTTCGCCGGGAATGGGCCAAAATACCGCAGACCAACATTCGGGCAGCGTGTGACGGTTTCATTGGCCGTTTGAAGGCCATAATTCGTGTCAAAGGTGACCAATTGAAATAAATCTAAACTTATTCAGAAATTTGATGCTATTTCCGACATTTTTTGCTTAAAATCAATAAAATCGAAAAAATATCGAGAAAAAAACTAAAAATAGTAAATTCTTGCACGTTTTGGAACAGAGCAAAAATGTTTTGAGTTTGAAAGGTTTTTAAATAATCAGTTAGTTTTTTAAAGTTTGTTATTTTTCAGAAGAAAATTTACCTATAGAATCCTCCCCTTCTATTTGTTTTTCCCCCTTTTTTGTGTCGATAGAAAAGAGATTTGACAAATATTTTGTTGTTATTTCTGCCCTTCTTTTATCTCTCTCTCCAAGTATTGGGTGAGTTTTGTTTAACATTTTCATCTGCCGCCCGAGTAATGACATCATGTAATAAATTATAATTATTTTAGTTATAAACAATAGCGCGACAACGACGACGACGCATGCCAAACACCGGCGCACCACCCTCAGTCCCCTTTTGCCGTACGTGTAAAACAAAGGCATTCTTAATTCGTCGGTAGTAGGGCAATTCGTCGCTTGTAGAATTCGTATTGTTTTGTTGGTGGAAACTAGCCAATCTGGTAGATTTTTGTTATTGTTGTTGCTGCTGCTGCTGCCGCTGCTATTTTACAACAACCCCCTGATATCAAAAGTAAATCACTTTTATTTCAACCACCAACACTAACAAGAACAACAACACCACCATCAACCTCGCCGCCACCACCATCACCTCTAGACTTGGAAGCAAAAATGAAAACAATCTGAAACAATTGCGCCCAGACATTCAGGCACCAGGCATTCAGTCCATACGAGAGAGTGTGTGCGTGGTTTTTGCAATGAGTGCAAGATACACTTTCTATGCCATTGACACATTGATAACTGTCACTACAATGGAAGATTGTGATAAAAGCAAAGAAAAAAATCTCTTTATTTTCACACATGCACGCATGCTCATCTCTCATTCGCCTACATCGAATCATAATGACATTTCTCGTTCTATCTGCTCTGTGTAGCATCTGTCAATGTGCGAATTGCATATGTCGGGTTGGGTTCGCTTGCTATTTGGAACATTTGTTCTATTGTTAATTGATTTAACAAATAATTGGCCGTAACATTTGCCGGGATAATGGGTGGGAGCCTAATCATATGATCCATGCAATCAGCTGTTTCGTAAATGACCATAGACAATTGGTTTTTTTTTTAATATTTTCCATATGCGATTTGTTACAGCTTGGGTTTTCAGATGTAAACACAATTTCGATAACTGTTCTTTTATATCTAGAGAAGTAGAGAAATTGTTCCAGACAGCATAACTCCATAACATAGGTTTTATAGAAAAGTTGTTATCGATAACTTCTTACTAACGCAAATGTGCTGTCGTCTAATTTTCTTCATAGAAAAGTTTTGTTATCGATAACTGTTTAGAATAGCTTTTATCATTGACAACTTTTCTTTTAAAATCGTTCCTTTTGGAAACTTTTTCATATAGTGTCGCTAAGACAGCATAACTCCATAACATAGGTTTTATATAAAAGTTGTTATCGATAATTTTTTACTAAGGCAAATGTGCTGTCGACTAATTTTCTTCATTGAAAAGTTATTATTGACTTCTTTTCTTTTTAGAAACGCGGCCACTTGGCCTTATAAAGAAGTTGTTATCGATAACTGTTTAAAAAAGCTTTTTATCATCGACAACTATTCCTTAAAATTGGTTACTTTTACAAACTTTTCCTATAGTCTTGTTAAGACAGCACAACTCCATAACATAGTTTTTATAGAAAAGTTGTTATCGATAACTTTTTACAGAAACAAATGTGCTGTCGACTAATTTTCTTCATTGAAAAGTTATTATTGACTTCTTTTCTTTTTAGAAACGCGGCCACTTGGCCTTATAAAGAAGTTGTTATCGATAACTGTTAAAAAAAGCTTTTTATCATCGACAACTATTCCTTAAAATTGGTTACTTTTGGAAACTTTTTCCTATAGTCTAGTTAAGACAGCATAACCCCATATCATAGGTTTTATAGAAAAATTATTATCGATAACTTTTTACTAAAGCAAATGTGCTGTCGACTAATTTTCTTCATTGAAAAGTTATTATTGACTTCTTTTCTTTCTAAAAACGCGGCCACTTGGCCTTATAAAGGATTTGTTATCGATAACTTTTAAGACGGCATAACTTCATAACATAGGTTTTATAGAAAGGTTGTTATCGATAACTTTTTGTATAACTAATGTGCTGTCGACTAATTTTCCTCATAGAAAAGTTATTATTGACTTCTTCTCTTTTTAGAAACGAGACCACTTGGCTTTATAAAGTATTTTTTATCGATAACTGTTTAGAATAGGGGTTTACCACCGACAACTTTTCCTTATAAAGGGTTCCTTTTGGAAACTTTTTTCTATAGACTAGTTAAGACAGCCTAACTCCATAACATAGGTTTTATAGAAAAATTATTATCGATAACTTTTTACTAAAGCAAATGGTTGTCGACTAATTTTCTTCATTGAAAAGTTATTATTGACTTTTTTCTTTCTAGAAACGCTGCCACTTGGCCTTATAAAGGATATGTTATCGATAACTGTTAAGACGGCATAACTTCATAACATAGGTTTTATAGAAAACTTGTTATCGAAAACTTTTTACTAAAGCAAATGGGCTCTTGACTAATTTTCCTAATAGAAAATTTATTATTGACTTCTTTTGTCTCTAGATACGCGTCCACTTGGCCTTATAAAGGATAACTGTTAAGACAACATAATCCGTAACTTAGGTGTTATAGAAAAGTTGTTATCGATAACTTTTTACTAAAACATATTTTCTGTCGACTAATTTTCTTCATAGTTATCGATAACTGTTTAGAAAGGGTTATAAAGGGTTGCCTTCGGAAACTTTTTCCTATAATCTAGTTATGACAGACAGACGGACATTGCAAAATCGACACAGCATTTTATGCTGATCATGTATATTTATATGCTTTATGGGGTCTACGATCAATATTTAGGGGAGTTAAGGTGAGAGTACATAAAAAGCTTTTTTGACTGGCTTACGTCAGCGATAGCTTTTCTCCACAGGAAATTTATTATCGGTCACTTTCCAATTTAATCGACGCCATTGCTCTGTTCCAGAACTGCAGGAATAAAAAAATGTTACTACGATAACCGATTTTCCTTTATGATATCGAAAAATTTTACAAAACCAGTAGTTCTGGAACAGAGCATATGTGCTCGCGGCTAGATTTCTCCCTAGAAAACTTGTTATTGAAATATATGCTCTGTTCCAGAACTACAAGAATGAAAAAAAAATATCAAAAGAATTGCAAAACTTGTAGAAGTAGTAGTTGCAAGTTCTGAAACAGAGCAAGTAGTAGTTATTGACAACATTTCTGTATAGAAAATATGTTACTGGGTACATTTCTCTACAAAAAAGTTGTCATTTGGCCTGTTCCAGAACTGCAAGAATGTAAAAGTTTTTACTACGATAACCGATTTTCCCATTATGATATCGAAAAAATTGCAAAACTAGTAGATTCTTGCAGGTACTGGAAGAGAGCACATGATGGCTTTTTTTGTAAAACAGTAGTCATCTATGGTCTGTTCCAGAACTGCAAGAAAAGTTTTTACTACGATAACCGATTTTCCGTTTATGATATCGAAAAAATTACAAAACCAACAGATTCTTGCAAGTACTGGAGCAAATCACTAGATGTATCCCTTATAAAAAGTTTGCTATTTTAAATATATAATTTTTAATAGCAGTGTTATTATCGATATCTAACTATCGAAAACCTTTCCGAACTTAAAAGCTGTTTTCGACAGATTTAATTTTGAGAAAAAACTGTTATCGATAACTAACTTAAGGTGATACATATGGTCTGTTCCAGAACTGCAAGAATTACAACGATAACCCTTAATGATATCGATTTTCCCTTTATGATATCGAAGAATATTGGAAAAATAGTAGATTCTTACAGGTACTGGAACAGAGCAATACACATAACGCTGTTTTGACTGGCTTGAGTCATTGGCTGGCTTTTTCATAGATAGGAGTTTTAGGTTGTCTTAGTTCGAATTTGTTCCTTTCCGACGAAGCCAGTCAAAAACCCGTTTTATGTGTTCTCACCTTTATTTTTGCTCTCTTCTTCTACAATAAATAAATGGACTGTTGCAAGAATATAAAAGTTTTTACTACGATAACCGATTTCTACTTTATGATATCGATAAAAATTGTAAAACTAGAACAGAACACAAATGTTTGAACGACCAAAGAGTTTGTTGCGTAAGAAATATTTTAAAGAGTAAATTGGAGTTTTTTTTTTTTAATAAATAAGAGAGTGAGTCGCATATTATGAGAGTTTAGAATTTAATACCATTCCATTCCGGGTTAATATTAAAATCCCGGCTAAAGACAATAGTCATGCGCATTGGAAACAGATGCTGGAAGCAATGTCTGGGTATCAAAGAAAGGATTTTTCCAATTCGGTTTTGGAAGTTTCATTCACTGAAACGTTGTCAATTGAGTTATGGGTTAGAAATAATTTATTCTTTTTTGGGAAAATATTAGGAACGTATAGGTTTTCAAAGTTTCGTTGGAAGAATGCTTGAGCCGCTTTAAAAAATCGGTATAAAAAATATTTTAATTTCTCGTTTCACTAGGGTCGGATATACAGCTTGGGTTTCTGTCCTTTGTTTCGACAAAAAATTCATTTCAACTTATGAAAGAGCAAAGCTTTGTTTCATTGTTTCGCTTGCCGACAACTACCATAAACAGGTTACTCTATTCCAATGGGAATTTGAATAGTAAACAAAAGAGAAAGGTCCTGAAATTGCGGGGTGGTTTGACTGCAACAAAACCCACCCTCATTTGTTGTTCTTGCGTTTGTAAAAGGGGTGTAAATCTGGAATATTTTACAAAAGTCTGCAGAAACGCGGAAGTAATCAGTCGCAAGGAAATAAAGCAAACAAACAACCCTCGAACATTGAATATTGCATAATGTACAAACAGGCACACACATACAAACATACGTATATAGACATACATACATAGACATAAAATGCAAAACAGGTATTAAAAGTTCTCAATGTTTACTTTCCATTTACATTTGGCTGCTGCTTCTGCTGCCGATGCTCATTTACACCACCCTTGTAAGGGAAACTTCAACATCCTCATGCAAGCAAGCCTTTACAACTACGTTCGCAAATGGTGGCAAACGGATGTGGAATGATGATAGCTGAATGCGGCACGTACGACGTACATATGTATGTGTGCATGTGCAGAATAAATCCTTACTCACGCATCTGGGATTTGTAAATGTTGTAAACGGCTAGAGCCTGTAATGTGGTGTATCATATTGCATTCATTTCCACCACAGGACCCTACAAAGAGAACACCAGAGAGTGTGAAAACTAGGCAGATGAAATGCTTCACCCTGAAGCGGAAGTCCAAGTCCTTTTGTAAGATAGGCATGGGTGCGGTTTTTCATTGAAATACAATAAAAGTTTACAACAACTCCATGGAACCAGATGTATATGATTTTAATTTATCACGGAAGATTAAATCCGTAACAAAGGTTATCGATAACAACGAAAAGTTCTCCATAAACACTTTTCTAAAAAATAGTAGTTTCCAAACACCACCCTCCTCCTACCAAAAAAGAAAATAGTCGATCAATAGGGAAAAGTGATCGATAACAATTTGTAAACTTTTATATAATAAGTTCTCTTATTCAAAAATATAACGAAATATTAGTTTTCCAAAGAGAAAACCAATTTTCTATAGAGAAAAGTTATCGATAAATATTTTTTTATAAATTTTTCATAGAAAAAATTTGGCGATAACCACCGGAAATTTTACAAAAACAGAAAAAAAAACGATTAAAGTGTCTTTATCAAACAGTTGTCGTTAACAATTTTTGCTAAATGCATGTTCGGGGTTTCGATAACATTTCATAGGTAATCATAGATAATAGGTTATCGTTAATAATTTTTAGATAGAGAAAAATTGTAAATACTACTTTTCTACAAAGGAATAATTGGGGATAATACTTCGCGAATAACTATTTAACGTTAACTAATTTTAAAAAATTGTCGATAACGACTTTTCGCTAGAAATAGTTTTTCCACACTAACTTTAGGTTAGTTCCAGAACTGCAAGAATGTAAAAATTTTTTTACTACGATAACCGATTTTCACTTTATGATATCGAATAAAATTGCAAAACTAGTAGATTCTTGCAGGTTCTGGAACAGAACATTTATTTAAAAAAGAATGAGGTCGATAACAGCCTCACTTTAAAGGAAAATACAATAACAGTTTTTCTATGGGAACAGTTGTCGATAAAATGAAAAAAATTTTCGATAACAGCACTCCCAAAGACTAAGTCGTCGATAACAACTTTTCCATAGGGAATAGTTTTCGATAGCAATGTTTTGAGTATTAAATATTTACGGTAACTACTTTTCTACAGAGAGATTGTCGATAACAGTTTTCTGTAGGGAAAAGTTGTCGATAACATATTTTCTTCCGAAGAATGTAGTTGATATCAACTTTTTGATGGAGAAAAGTTTTCGATAATACATTTCTGAAGCAAAAACTAGTTTTATAACTATCGCCGATAACAATTACTTAATAAAAAATATTTATCGATAGCAAAATCTCTATAGAAAAAAAATCATAGATAACAAGATATCTATGGAGAAATGTTTTTGATAGCAAAGTTTTAATACTAAATAGTTTTCTACAGAAAACTGGCGAATAATAGCTTTTGTGTGGAAAAAGGTTGACGATAACAACTTTTCTATGTAAATGAAAAGTTGCCGATAATAACTTTTCCATATGGCAAAATTGCCGATAATCAAATTTTGTCGGTAAAAGACTTTCTACAAGAAATTTTGTCAATAAATAATTTTCGAGAAATAAAAATTTTTGATGATGGATTTGGGGGAAGTCGATAACTTCTTTTCTTACAAAGGAACTTGTAAACAGTAGCAGTTGAATTAAGAAATTTTATCGATAATTGTTGTCTTATAAAGAAATTACATCGATAACTCGCTTTCATTTGAGAAATAGTCGATAATAACCTTTCTATGGAAAAAGTTGTAAATTTCTAAAGAAACAATTGTTTAACAATGACATTTTTAAAGAGGAAGCTCGAAGATAGCTTGTACAGAAAACCAATTTCAATAAATAAAAGTTATTGTTAACAATTTTTGCAATGGGAAAGTAAACTATGAGTAGTTTTCAAAAGGGAAAACTTGTCGATAAAAATTTTCTAGGGAAAAGGGGTTATCGCTAACTTTTAAAAGTCATTAGCAACTTTTCGATAGAAAGAAGTTGCTACTGATTACTACTCTACCGATAGTAATTTCTATAAAAAAAAACTATTGTCCAACGATAAACTCTTTAAAGACTTGTTTTTTTGTGAAATATTTAAGTCACTGATGGGCTATTTTGTGCATTTTTGCTAATTCCCATTGTTTTGTGTGAAAATCCCCACACTTTGCCATTTTCACCACACATTACTTTCACCTTTCTGAGTTTCTTTGTGTTCTCCCATTCTTTGTTGAATTCTCTCTGGCATTAAAATTTAAGAGAGTATATTTTTTTGTTCTCTCTTATTGTTGTTCTTCACCACACCGAAGAGAGGCCAGTTGTCGGCAATTGATTCGACGTTGGGTTAGCTAAATTTACCAGCCTTAATTCATTTTTATTTAATCCTAACATTTCGAACTGGAGAGACGTATCTGTTAACGTTACGCAGAAACGGAAAACACTGAGAACACAGAAAAAGAAATATTTTTTTGCACAGAAAATATCTAATAAAAACGGAAAAGCCATAGCTTTTAATTAAAAATTATTTATTAAAAATATTAAAGAAAACAAAGAGAAAAAAGTAAGTGTGCGAAAATAAACGATTTTAAACAAAAAGTGGTGTTGTTGGAGCAAAAAAGAAATAAAATGAAATGAAAAAATATCTGAAAGTGTAAAGAGCAGAACACAGAAAATGTATCTGTATCTAATGAATGAACAGAAACAAATGATGAAATGAGTTAAATGATTGAGAAAAAAAAAATGAAAAAAATAAGAAAAACATATTTTCCTTTCATAAATCGTATATTGTGTAACAATTTTGAAAAACGTTTCAAAGAAAATTTTTTTCTGTGGATTGTGGAATACCTACTACAACAAATACACGCAACGAAAAGAAAAACTATACGAAACGTCGTCGATACAAAAGAAAGCCAGCCAGTCAGTCAGTCAGTACTGCTGCAAGTACATGACAATAAAAGCAAACGAAAAAATAATTTACACATGCGAAAATCCATTCATATAGCATTTTTGTTGTTGTTTCTTTACAAGTACCCTTCCCTTTTCCTTCTTCCTGCAATTGAAATCAATAAATCGATTTTTCTTTCTTTACTCTTTTTGTTTTACGAAAAAGAACGCTAACCCCCTGCAAGTTGCTTTGCCGCCGCCACCGTCGACCGACGCTGTCGCTACATCTTTTTTATTAATATTAGTGTTAAAAATAGAGGAGGAAGCAGCAAAAACAGAACAACACAGATATTCCTACCTATTAGTACACACACACACACGTACATACATACAAATTGACACTCAGCCACACAGAGAACAAAATACACCTCATCTATAAACGCCCGCCGCCGTCGCCGTCATTATAAACGACATCGTCAACGTCGCCGCTAAAGGCCCAACATCATCATAGTATACACACAACGTCAAATTATATTTCGTCTGTTTTTGGTGTTTGTGTGTGTGTGTCAGGCTTCTCTCTAACAACCCAGTAAAAAAATTAAGCGCATTCTGATCTCAAAAAAAACTAAAACCCCGACAAACAAACAGTGAAAATAGAAAACTAGTCGTTTTAATATTCTCTATTACAGCGCGTATAGCTGGCGTCGTACAGCGGCAGTTAAACCCCGGAGACAGACAGACACTTTCAATACAATTTTCACGTACAACAAGCCCAAATAAAACAAAGTGAGTAATTGTTGTGTTGGGTTCTTCTTCTACCTAGCATTTCTCTCGTTTGTTTTCATTTTGTGGCCGATGATGATGATGACAACCTTTTTTTGTGTTATTTATTTTAACTTGTAATTTTCCTCATCCTGTCCTCTCCATTTTCATTGAGAGTACTAGATTTAATGAATTTTCATTTTCGTACGCAACTTATTGTTGTTTTTGTCATTCTATGGTGGGGTCAACTAGGTGGTACTGTGTGGCGTGTTAATAACATTTTTTTTTGGTGTGTGGTACAAAGTGTATAGCACACTCGGTGTGTGTGTGTGCGCGTGAATGTGTTCAGTGTAAATTTGCAGTCGTATTGTGAACGAAAAAATAAGTAAATAAAAAGAGAGGGAGCAAATTAAGTTTTCCTATGCGCGTTTTTATGTTTATAATATCAATTTTATATAGTCAGAGTTAGTAGTTCATATAAATAAAATCTTTTCATGTTTGCGCATTACCTATTCATATTCTTTAAGGTAAACAATAGGGTTGCCATGCTTTAGGAATAGTTAAGGGATATCGTTAATTTAGGGGAATAAAAATGAAATGTTTTTTTACGGTAAATTTGGCATAGCAAATTCACGGTTAACCCGCAAGCGATTTCATGAAACTTGGGGTATATAAAAGACAGACTACACGGAGGAGTTGAAATCTTCAAGAATTGTCTTAAAAATGTTATCGATTACATTTACAATCACCAATATTTATTTAGGTACATTTTATCACAGGGTTTTCCTCGGCAAAGTCACTTATCGACAGGTTTCCAGAAGCGAGAATATCAACTATGAAAATTCCAAAATAGTTATCGAATTTTTGGAATTGGAGTTATTGAATATCGACAACATTATATTCGGAAATTCTGTTATCGACTAAATGTTTCTGGGGAACATTTGTAACCTGTGATATATCTTTAATGAAATCTATAATGGGCTGTTCTGTGGTGAAACGAGTTTATTGACAAATATTCTTATATTCTGATGATTGTGGAAAACATTTCTTTATCGGATCTTGTAGTAGAAAACATTTCTGTGGGAGAAAAAATGTTATCGATAATATTTCTTTGTGAAATGTAATATTTCTCTACGCAAAAGACAAGATCCACATCATTTCTCTGTTGAAAAGTAATTATCGAAAAATTATTTTCTATTGCGATGCTTTCTTTATTGAAACTTTATAATCGATGAACTTTCAGAAGAGACAGTTCGTATCTGTATTCTATATTAAAGACGTGTTATCGATTATTCCTCGTCAGTGGAAAATAGTTATTTACACCATTTCTTTATTAATAAGTTATTATCGATAACAATTCTTTATTTTATTCCCGGCAAAGCTGATGCGAAAAACCTTTTCAGTCGAAAAGATTTTATCAGAAAGTGATACAAATTATTGAGGATCTTCCTTTCAATAACATTTATTACTTTATTTTTAATTACTAGCAAAGACTATTCACAGACTATTTTTCTTTTATAATTATTGTCAAGTTAATATCGATAACTTTTATTCGTTGAATGTGCCTTTTTTGCCATCTGTTTCTTACAAATACTGATCGGCAATTTTGATCCATAGAAAATCAACAACTTTTATCAATTATATTTAAGAATTATCGAAATTTTTTTATCTGTCGTAGATATGTTACCGATCATTTTTAAGTTATTATCGATGATACATCTCTATGGAAATGTAGATATAGTAATTTTTGCTACATATAGAACTTGGTATGAAGATATATATCGAAAATGTGTTTTTTCAATTATTAATTTTTTTAACATAGAACAATAGTTATCGAAAAATCGAAAATTTGAAACTTTACATAATAAAAATTATCTAAAAAGTACCTCTATAAAAATTATCGAAAAAGTACTTCTATAAAAATATGCTTTTGGAAGTATCGTATAGCAAAAGAGTTATCGATAACTAATTTATATAAAGTGAAATTGCAGATGGATCCGGTGAATATAGAAGTACTTGTCTTGTAAGAGGAAAGCAATAATGATAATCGTTTGTGTTACTATAATATTATTTCCTAATTCAAATGATTGACATGTTATCATTATTATTCAGTATCCATTAAGATCATGTGAATGCCACACAACTGGCAATATCTTTCTGAACTACAAACAAATTAATTATTAATTATTACAAAAATTATTAATTTGAAATATTAGTTCTAATTTCCATTAAAAAATCGATGTAAACTTGAGGATTTACCTAAAACATGTCCCAGGTAATTCTAGTTTACTGCCATTCTCTACGCTGGCCATTTTCAAACTTCTCATTCATTCTTTGCTTTGCATTGAAACAAACGAAAAAACACCCCCTGCTGATTTTGGAATATTTAAACAAGGCACAAAACCACTTCATTGGAAATGTGTTTTTTTTGTGTGTGGAAAAACACATGGCGTTCGTTTTAGCAAATGAAAGATAAGGGCGACGACATTTATACACCCTTATTTCTAGTTTTCCACCACCAACACCCTCCATTCCTCCCTTGTATATATAATGACTTGCAATAAGGGAAGTTTTGTGGGTGATATCCGAAGACACAAAGACACGGCCTAGAAACTCACCACTTTCATGGGATGGGTTTCCACAACAGGGTTTTGTTGTCTGTTGCCATAACAGAGAGAGAGGGGTAGTTCTATAGATGTTTTTCTCTTGGAAAGAAAAATTTTAATTATGACCCAAAGAGAAAAAGAAATAAAATGTCCTTTCTTAAATTTTTGGCTGGACAATTATCCTGATTTACATGATGTTTGCTTGATTGGTGTTTGTGCACCCCAAAAATTCTCCCTTCTTCGTCCTGCCTTTCTTGTAATTTCTCTTAAAAATGAATGGAAGTATTGCAATAAGGGTGGATTTTTTCATGGAATTTCCAAGCGAAAAATGCTCTAGTCTTGTAACAACGAAGACCGACCGACCGACACGACCCTTGTCTCCGTACATTTTGCAACAAAAATTTACTCTTGCGCCATTCAGGCATCCCGGCAGTACGCGCTCATAGCTTCCACATTTTTTACCGGGAATTCTCATAAAACTTACTGCAGTTTTAGTAGTGTATACATACTCGTTTGAGGTGGTTTAAATAGATTTCCGCATAGCGAAAAATATAATTGTGAATTTAAAATTTTGTGAAATACAAATCTTATTTGAACTTTAATATTTTTGGTAAAGTTTTTTGGCATTTGTTTTTTAAAAACTATGTTTTTATATTTAATTTGCAAAAGTTATTTATTTTTTAAATGTTTAAGGAAATTTTTTAGTATTCGCTAATTTGTTAAAAAACGGAAACAACTTTTTTTCTTACATTTCGTAGATATTTTTGGTTTTGAAAAAACATATTCTTATTTGAAAGCCATTTGTTTTTAATATCAAAAATTTAAAAGATTTTTTTTTGTCAAATTAAGTAATCATTTTTAGTTAAAAAGCAAATTATAAAATTATTTTTATACCAGGTTTATTTTATTCTAGGAAAATTTTCCTTGCAAAAGTTTTCCTTGTCCGCCCATCCCCACAGAAATTTCCCTTAAAAAACAAATTTACTTCCCCTTAATTTGTTGTTCTTCACATCCTTTCCGCATTATTACTTTTTCGGCGACGCTCCCTCGCTCTCATCCCACAAACAACAACAACAACGACAAAACAGTAACGACCTCATTTTTTCCAGGG
The DNA here is from genome assembly GCF_030504385.1 of Musca domestica. Taxonomy (NCBI): domain Eukaryota; kingdom Metazoa; phylum Arthropoda; class Insecta; order Diptera; family Muscidae; genus Musca; species Musca domestica. The sequence goes on from NW_026712292.1 coordinate 444,006, forward strand.
GTGAATGCCTTGTGCCCAGCCATATCCTCTTGAACATAACCTCTAAACCAAAAAAACATCTCATTTCTCAATCATTTAAAATTATTGAATATTTCAGTTTTTAATTTCATTTTCTTTGTTGGTTTTTTGTATTAATTTTTGTTTTTCCTTTTCCGTTTCTTTTTTTGATTTTCCAGTGGATTTCATGATGGCCAATCCTGGAGCAGCAGTCGATAATCAATCTGCCATTTTGCCTGGTGCCAATCCGGCAGCGGCAGCTGCGCAGCTGGCCGTATCACCAGCCGCCGCAGCTGCTGCCCAACTGCAACAGCAGCAGGTTCAGCAGGCCATATTGCAGGTACAACAACAACAGACCCAACAAGCTGTGGCTGCAGCCGCCGCCGCTGTTGCCCAGCAATTGCAAAATCAAACCAACGGCACCAATGGCAATACAAATGGCTCCAGTGAGACCCGCACCAATTTGATTGTCAACTATTTGCCACAGACCATGAGTGAGGACGAGATACGTTCGCTGTTCTCGAGTGTGGGTGAAATTGAATCGGTGAAATTGATACGCGACAAAAGTCAACCCTTTTTGGATCCCTTGAACCCCACAGCCACCAAGGGTCAAAGTTTGGGCTATGGATTTGTTAATTATGTACGGCCCCAAGATGCTGAGCAGGCTGTCAATGTTTTGAATGGTTTGCGGCTGCAAAATAAAACCATAAAGGTGTCATTTGCCCGACCCTCCTCGGAGGCTATAAAGGGCGCCAACCTATATGTTTCCGGTCTGCCCAAGACCATGACTCAACAAGATTTGGAGGCAATTTTTGCACCATTTGGTCAAATAATTACTTCGAGGATTTTGCAAAATGCCGGTAATGATACCCAAACCAAGGGTGTGGGTTTCATTCGGTTCGACAAACGTGAAGAGGCCACCAGGGCCATAATTGCATTGAACGGTACCACACCCACGGGTTGCACCGACCCCATTGTGGTGAAATTCTCCAATACCCCGGGCAGTACAAACAAGATAATCCAGCCTCAGATTCCAACCTTTTTAAATCCCCAGCTGGTGCGACGCATTGGTGGTGCCATGCACACGCCCGTCAACAAGGGTCTGGCCCGTTTTTCACCCATGGCCGGTGATATGTTGGACGTAATGCTGCCCAATGGCTTGGGTGCTGCTGCCGCCACCTCATTGGCCACTGGGCCCGGTGGTGCTTATCCCATATTCATTTACAACTTGGCACCCGAAACCGAAGAATCTTCGCTGTGGCAGCTATTTGGTCCCTTTGGCGCTGTGCAATCCGTGAAAATTGTCAAAGACTCGTCGACCAATCAATGCAAAGGTTATGGCTTTGTGTCCATGACCAACTACGATGAAGCAGCTATGGCAATAAGGGCGCTCAATGGTTATACTTTGGGTAATCGAGTATTACAAGTTAGTTTTAAGACTAACAAAAAGTAAATTAGGCAAGAACAAAAAAACAAAACACATACATAACATAATTTATATATATATAGTATATAGAAAGAACACAGAACAACAACACATTTCTTAAGCATACAATAGATGATAACTTGTCCCCTCTATTACTACTACTACTACTCCTCACAAACAGACACCCACATTTAATAATTGCAAGTAGGATCTGGAGTTTTAAACAATGCAAATGCTGACTATTTTTCTTGCAAAAGAAAAAGGGAGGAAAGATATTTGGTCTCCCTCTCTCTGTTGTTTTAAAACTCTTGCCCACCTGGCAACTGGAAATAATGCATGTCCTTTTTTGAAATTTGCATGATTGAGGATTCTTTTCTTATAAAGAAAATTGTCCTTTGCTTCTTAAAGAGATCAACAAAAGAAATGACAAGGCAATATTTTGATGAAAGAAGTAACAATTTTTTATTAAAAATAAAAAACGGAAAGAAAAACAATTTTAACATATAGGCTAAAAAGAATAATGAAGAACGACCGAACGATCGAAACAGCAAAAAAAGAAAGTAAAACAAACTAAAATTTGGGAAAAGCAAGCAAAACAAGTAAATCTTCCAAGAAATAAAAAAACGCATAAATTTAATTAAACAAAACTATTAAGAAAGTAAAACAATTTTCAAACACTCGCCAGTGAAAGAAAAACAAAAAAAAGAAACATTTTTAAAATAATAATTAATATAGAATTTTTTCTATATTTAAAAAAAAAGAAGAGTTAAGAAACGATACACACACAAACATAGCTATAAAGAGGCTTTTTACAGTATTACAAGATATTATGTTTTAGCAAAACAATTGTTCAGAACAAATTCAAAATGAGTGAAGAAAAAGCTAGAGGCCATCAGCATCATCGTCATTATTATTATTACCATTACTAAATTTACTGGTGAATGTTAGAAGAATACCTAATTAAACAAAACTCCTTTTTATTACTATTAATATAAATATAATACAAAAAAAAAAGGAAAAGAAAAATCGAAACAAACAAAAACCAAAACTAGTTAAAAATTAAACAAACAAAAAACTCAAAGTAACAAACAACAATAATTTATGAATATCATCATAGATCGGTTCCCCTAACCAGGAGAATAGCAAGTATTTATAATTTAAAATGTAGCGAAATTGGTAAAAGAAAAACACTCCGAAATACGAAATCCCTGGGGAGCTTTGGGTGCAAGGAAAATTTGCATTAGGTTTTTTTATGGAAAACATACAAAAATAGTAGGGCAAAGATATTAAAATTCAAAACTTTTCTTAGATTTCTTCCTATACAGAGGCCTAATAAATTTCAGAAGAAAACATTGTTCTTAAAAAGGCTAACTGAGTTGTGAGAGAGAACGAGACCTTCCTATCACATTTAGAAATAAAAATTTGTTTCATTGATGAAAATAATACGGTTTTGAAAGTCTCTCTCTTGCTCACCCATTGACATAACAAATTTTTAAATGGAAGTCCCTTCTGGCTAATAAATGTTACTAGTTACTATTCTTAAAAAAAGAGTCGTGGAAGAAAATCTGAGTTACTTGACAGTGAGGGCCTAAGGAAAAGAAAATGAAAAAGACTCAGTTTTCGTTAAGGATTTTTTGGGTGACTGTCTCCCTCTATAGATAGAAGACCTTCTGTAAAACTGAAGTGAAAGGTCTTGCATTGATTCTCAATGAATATAATACCTTACCGAGATAACGACAGCCAGGGATAGAAACTGTTTAAACTGTTTAAGGTTTTAAAAGCGAATGTCAAAGAACAGTTTCTCTCCCTTGCTGACCCATAGACTTAACAAATTTTTAAACGGAAGGCCCTTCTAGTTTATAAAAGTTACTAGTTACTATTCTTAAAAAAAGAGTCGTAGAAGAAAATCCGAGTTACTTGATAGTAAGGCCCTAAGGAAAATAAAATGGAAAAGACTCAGTTTTAATTAATGGATTTTTTGGAAGACTGTCTCACTCTATGGACAGAAGACCTTCTGTAAAACTAAAATGAAAGGTCTTGCATTGATTCTCACTGAATATAATACCTTGCCTAGATATCGCCAGTCAGGAATATAAACTATTTAAGATGTTAGCTTTTTCTTGCCCGCCCGCTCCCATCTCCTCTTGGATTTTTTTTGGGTGAAAACAAAAAGCAAACTTGATCATTTACAAAATGAAGAAACATTATAAAGCACAAATGTTTATACAATAAATCGTATTATGAAATAACAAATATATATAATTCTTTTTAATTGAATTTTATAATTTTTCATCTAAACTATAGATATGCTTTGAGTTGCTTTGTTTTGAAATTGCTTTTGTTTTTTTTTTCTTTTTGGTTTTTGGTAAATACATCTCTCCAAAAACTCCACCCTCTCTGTCCTCGTGCGCCCCCCATGAACCATCAGCAGCATTTCACTGGTTTTTCTTTTGCCCCCATCCTCCAGCAGAAGAAAATTAGGATTGCATTAAATTTTAGTTTGTTTTCTTTTTTTCAAAACTTATTGTTAGTGTTGTTTCTTTGTTTTTTCTTACATAGAGATATACATAAATATTATTATTAATTTCTTTTGTTGATTTCTTTAAGTTTTTCTTTAGAGAAGAAATTATTAAAGTAATTTTTCATATTTTATTATATAGAAAAAAAATGTATTTATTTTTAATTATATATAAAACTTGATTTTTCCGATTCTTTCTTCAAAAGGCAGGCATTATTTGTTTAAAGTTCAGTAAAGAAAAAATACTTATTTTTTAGTACCAAAAAAAGCAAAAAGGAGAAGGGAAAACAAAACAATTATGGCATCAAGTTTGAAGATCCATCTTCTTCTTCAACCTTAAAATGTTGGAGAAAAATTATTTTTATTTTCCCTTGTCCCCATTTGAAACAAATTTGTATTTCATTATTAGAAAAATATCATTACAAAACATCAGCGCATATGACCCCCCTCCTTTCTTCTCACACTCTATTCTCTCTCATTTAAATGTTTAAATATTTACATATACATATTTATTATTATACTATTTAATATTTATAATTGATTATTATGTGTATGCGATTTTAGTAACTTTTTTTTTAGTATGTATACATATATATATTTTAAAAACAACAATACACACACACAATTATAATTTTCTTAACAAAACACTTTAGTTCTTAAGCAACCAAAAACAAAAATAATTTATATAAAAAATTAGTATTTAAAAAAAACAAAACGTGAGGAAAACCAACTCCCTAATGAAAGATACAAGAGAAAGCAAGAACAAATCTAACAACAAAAAGTAACAAACAAAAATCTAGTCAGTGAAAAAAAAAAAAATAAAATATAAAAATATATATTTTTAAAATTAAGTTTAAAAACCAAGCAGCTTAATATATATATAAACATACAAGAAATGAAAAAAGAAAACAACTCTTGAAAATATCATAGGAGTTTTTTTCATTTTTGAACAACATCTCTAGCTAAACGTTTTTCTTTTAAGAAAAATATATATTTTTTCAGTTTTTCAATTTTTTTGTACACTAATTTCTTTTTTTTTTTCTTTTTATTTAATTTCTTCTCAAACTTGTTGTTATTGCAAGGAAGGAAACGTAACCTATATAATCCAAAGATTTAAATATTTAGTAAAATTCTATATACAAAAATAACACAAACATAGAAGTTTTCTATAGGGACTCGATGAAATAAGGGAAAAGGTTGTCATTCATTCAAATTGAATTTGAGGTTATGTTTAAGCCAAATTTCAATATTGAAGCTTTTCCAACAAAACACACGCAAATTTTATGTAGTAATCAAATTCTTTCCATGAATAAATGGTAATATATCAAAACAAGAAAAGTTTAAAAATAATATAAACTATTGAGGTTATGTCCGTTAAAAAAACATTTTTTGAATTCATATGAAACAAAGACATAAGACTTGTGTGTTCAATTCAAGTATTTTCAGAAAATACTTAAGAATACGAAATAAAAAAAGAAATTAAAGGATTTCGCATTGAAAGAAAGTCCTGGTTTTATTGTAGCCGCAACCAAGAATTTCTCAAATTATGGCATAATGTGGAAAAGAATTCTTGAAAAACTCAATTTTTTTCTGAAAACATTTTTCACGTGGTGTTTAACTAAAGAAAGAATTTTACATGAAAAAAGTAACAGAAAAAATTCACAAATTATGTATACATTCTGGAATTCATGTTCATTCCAGTAAAGAATTAAAGTATTTTCAAAATGTTTTCAAAAAAATGTTAACCCTAAAAATCATTAACAAATTTAATTCTTTCTTTAATTTTTTTCTTAAATTTAGAAAATAGAACATTATTTTGTACTCAATTCAAATAATTTCATAAATTAATAAGGACTATGGCAAGTTTTTTCGTTATTAATATAACTTCAAAAAATTGTTTTAAAAAATTGAGGTTACGTTAAACAAATTAATTTTTTTTGGCTTCAAATTATGCAAAATGTTCATATATTAAACACAATTACTTCAAATTTCGTAAACTGCTACAAAATATGGTTGCAATTTTCCTAAAAAGCCCAAAAATATTGATAACAATTTTTGAGGTTATGTTGAACAGAATTTAATTTTTCGTAATAAACCTATTATATTATAGAATATTACACATACGGAAATATATTTATGAAAAAATAAAGCAATATCAAAATTTTAAGGTTTAGATTTTTAAGATTTTTTCCAAAAAAATATATCTCATTTTTTGAGGTTATGTTGAATTTTTTTCCTTATTTTTCAAAATAAGGTAAAATTTTAAGGTTTTGCTACAAATATGAGTTCTGTGACAAACAATTCGGTATAATTAAAAAACTAAAATTCAAGACCTACCTCCGAAAGTGCGATATAAAGAAGACATCATAACCTCAAATAGACAAAAGCGTTTTTTTGAATGAAAACCCTTTCCCACTATCATCGAGACCCAAATTATATAAAAATCAACTATTCGTATATAGTCGAAAAGAGAAGAGTATAGATTTTTTTAATAAAATACTTTTCAATACTTCTTTTTGTTGTAAAACACAAAACCTAACCTAAAAAAATAATGCAAGCTAATGAAATTATGAAATTAGTAATGAAAACTAACTAAGATAATAACGAGAACACATATACACACACAAATTTCTGTGCAATAGAAGAAATGAAATGTAACAAATGAAGGCAAATTGCAAATTTTTTTAATAAGAAAATTAGGTATCTCATTTTTATACAAAAAACAATTGCTAACAATTTTTATGTAAATATATATATTTATGACAAAAATATATTTTAATTTTTTTCTTTTTTCATTATCTTATATTTAAAAAAAAAAACTTATTTATTACACATTTTATGTATTAAGAAATGAAAGAAAAAAAAACAAAACAATATAACAAAAGAATCCATTGAGAAGAATAACACAAACAAACAAATGGCAATGATTTTTGTGAATTTTCATTTATCTACACATATTTTCAAACTTCTTTTTTAATTTTTCAAATAATTTTAATTTTAATTCGTGAAAATACAACAAAATAATCATCACATTATGAGACAATTGAATAAAGAAAGTTTCAAGATCTGGCATCTTGACTTTCGCCGTTAGAGTAATTGATAATTTTTCTTTAACCCTTTCTCTTTTTTTTTAATTTAATTATAATTTATGTTCTTATACACACACATATACATGCATATTTATAGTATATAGTAAAAGCAACATGATTTTTAATTTAATTTTTTTATTATTTTCTTTTTGTGGTTTTAGGTTTTTTTCTTTGTATTTAGTTTAATTTTTTTTTAATTTTAATTTCACCATATTTTTTTAGTTTGTAATTTGATTTTGTTCTTAGTTTTTTTTTTTACATTTTTTTGTCAATTGCTATCTCTTTTTATTTTAATTCATTATTATTATTTTTTTAATAAATGCGAAAAAAATCAACTTTTGGGAAAGTCATAAACTAACCTCTCCCATTTGTAAACCAAAAAAACAAGTAAAGAGAAACCCAAATTCTGTTTTGTGTAATTCTGGGAGAATGTTTTGGAAAATTGGATAAAAAACAAATTGGAAACATTTTAAGCAAATATAAGAGGCTTTTTTAATTAAAAAAAAATACAGACTGAGATAAAAAAAAAACTGCAACAAAGTCAAACGCCATAATTTTTACATTTTTTTTTTAATTTTATTAAATGAAACCAAAAATGTTGGAAATAGCATCAAATTTTAGATTTGTTCGAATTGGTCACCTTTGACAAGAATTATGGCCTTCAAACGGCCAATGAAACAACCATCACACACTGCCCGAATGTTGCTCTGCGCTATTTTGGCCCATTCCTGGCGAAGCGCTAGTGAATCGACACTTTGGTAGTTTTTAATGGCAACCTTGCAAACAATTTAATGAGCTGTCACTGAAATAATTTTAACAGCTGTCGGACGAGTGGCTTAGAAATGACAACAGTCTGAAGTTGGTTGCAGTTTTTTTTATCTCATCCTGTATATAAAAATATTAGTAACCTCGTTTTGAGGTTTAAATTTTCCTTCATTGACAAGTTATTTCATAAAAAATAGATGGATGGTAATCTTCGGAATTTGGCAAAGCTCTATAGCTATCAGTCATGAAAACTTGCAATAAAAAAATTTCTTTTGTGAATTTTAGAAAATTTTCCATCGAAAGAATTGTTTTGTTTTCGCCTCTTTTTAAAAAAAGTAATTTTCAAGACTTGAGGAAAAGTGACGAATGGACAATAAAATTTTAAAATTTTGTCCAAATAATTAGAACTCTTAAAATTTTCCAATTTTTTATCCAAAATTTTCCCTCTCCCCATTGTCATGTCATAATTCTCATTTCGTTTACACACATATGTATATTGGTTGACTTAGATTTATCACATTATTATTTATATAATAATTTTATTTTATTTTTTTTTAATTACTACAACTTTACAAAAAATAACCTTATTATTTTTATCATTTTTTCCTGTTTGTTCTCTTTTTTTTTGTTTTTGTAATTATTATAATTTATTATGTAAAATGTAATGCAAAAACCAACAACAACAAAAACAATTTTTATTAATAAAACAAATATTTTATTTTTTTGACAAAACAAAAAAACTTTTGATTTTTTATTTATTTTTATAATTTCGTTTTTAGTTATGTTTTTCTTTTTCCATTTTAATATTCATATTTTTTTTAGTTTCGTTTGTTTTCGTAACAGAATGAGTTAGTGAGAAGAACAACCAGAGAAGCAGAAAGAGAGAGAGGGAGTGTGCTGCTAACCAACTTCATTTATTTTAACCCCTTCCATGTTTTGTAGTGCGTGAGAGAGAGCGAGAGAATGTGAATGGCTAGTAAATGAGATCTTTTGGGTGCTATTTACCAAGCCACTGTTTACACAGTTGGCGCATAACACAAGTTTCTTTGTGAAATTTTACTGGCATTTTATTTTTTTTACATTAATAGCCCTGTGTAAACAGTTGACTTATTTTATTTTGTGTCTTTCTGAGTAGATTTTTAGTATGATTTTTTTTATTGTTTTTTTGTAGATTTTTGTTTTATTTTTCTTTTTTTTGCTCTCAACATTCCACCAAACTAAACAACAAACAAACCTTTCACCTTTGACATTCCAACTGTTTCCAAACGATTCTAGTCATAATCTCTATTTCAAAACAAAATAACAAATGATCTCAAAACTTAATATTGTTTATAGTAACAAAAAAATATATATAATATTAAAACATTCCATATTCTTCTTGGAATATACAGACATACGAAACAAAAAAAAAAAAAAACTCATAAAATTGCTAGTCAAAATTTATTAACAAAAAAACAAGATCGAGAAAAAAATTATTAAAATTTCCTAAAACAAAAAATTGCAAACTAATTGAAAAGAATTCAAAAAATGGTATAGCTTAGTAAGCCAGAAATAATTACTTGTAAACCAAACCAACCACACACACATTTTGAAGACAAAACAAAGGTAGTATAACATAGTGTTTTATAAACATTAAAGTAAACAACAATAAGAACACTACAATTACCAAGAAGAACATTTTAATGAACATTTATTTCATTAAAACACCAACAGTTTTTGTTTAGCATATAAACTAAAAAAGTTTCAGGTCCATTCCCAGTCTTGTGCAATAGAATATAACAACAAAGGCTCAGAATATTTAGAATTTTTTCAAAATTTAAGGGAAACATGCAAGACCCCTTTTGTGTTTCAAATATTTTTTTTTTTCAATATAACCACCATTAATGTGTTAAACCTGGAACTTTTTAAGGTTATGTTTAAAATAAAAATTTATTTTTCTTTTTTTTTTTGCTCTTTTGAAAATTTTTGTTTTCGAAACAGTAATTTTTCAACAACAACAGAAACCAATTTAATACTCACATATATTTTTTTTAATTAAATGTACTTAAAACTGAATTTTAAGTTTTATTTTATATAAAAAAAAAACACATAAATCTCTTTCTAATTATTTTCTATCTATCTTTGTGAACAAAACCAAAACAAGAATGACAACAAAATATTCATTTAATTAATTTAATTGTATACGTGTGTAATTGTAATCAAAGCATATTTATTATATATCAAGATATTTATTTATTACATTTAGTTTAATTAACAACAAGACAAAATCCAAAAGCAACACAATGATTATTTGTTTAATTATTTATTGATTTTTTTTTTCAATTATATAATGATATTAATTATTGCAAAACCAAGCAAATTTATTATTATTATTACTTCTAATCTTATTAATTACTTATATTTATTACTTAATTATCATTAAAACCCAACAACAAAAAATATGCAAAAAAAAAAAAAACAAAAAACCAAAACTCATCTTTAAACCAAAAAAAAAAAAAAAAAACAAAATAATATTATAAATGTATTTAAAAAAAAATTAAAAATTATGAGTTTTTCATTTTCAATTCTTTTACGAAACAAAATGCAAACAAACAAAAAAATAACCAGGTTCATTTATTTTAAGTTAAATGATTTCGGTTTAGATTTTTGTGTTGTGTTTATTTCTATTGCTCTCTACCTTTCAAAGAAAATTTTCCTAAAACTTAAGAATTTTTTCATGTTTTAAACGAAAAACCTTAATTTTTTACAGAAGAGTGACTGTTTCACACTCTGTACAAATTAAATTTATGTACCTAACCAAATATTGGAGATATCGACAAAAATATATAATTTTTTAAAATGAAAAAATTGTTAGCCAAATTTTCATAATAGAATTCAACAGAGCCTAACTAGGAGATGTGACAAGTGTATCCACAAACAAATAACATATTTTTAAAGCATAGATTCTTAGCTTTAAATAATGGGCGAATATGTTAATATAACTAACCAAATACCAGAGATATCGACCGAAATACACAATTACCCAAAAAGACAAATTTTTTGGGAATTTTCCGTAATCAATTTATAAAGAACATAACTTTCAAAATAACTAAGATATCCCAAGAAAATTAATTGATTTTTAAAGAAGAAATGCTAAACTTTAAATAGACTGCAAATATTCCAAAATAGCTTGTCAATTGACATAGATATCGGCAAAAGTGCATGATTACCCAAAATTACATATTTTTCGGAATTTTTGCGTAACCAAGTTCAAGAAGACACAACTTTTAAAGTCAGAGGTGTATCTAAACGAAATAACCCAATTTCGAAAGAGGAGACTTAATTCTTTCAATTAAATAACATTTTGTTGAAATATCTAACCAAATACCCGAGATATAGGCCAAAGTAGACAAGTACGCAAAATTACCAATTTTTGGTCATTTTTGAGTTAACAGTTTTCAGAGGTCTATAACTAATCATTGTCTTGTTGCAAAATGATTACAGATAGAAAGAATATATTCGAAATATTCTAAAATAATAGAGTTATTTTATTATTAACGACCAAATACCAAAAATATCGACCAAAGTACACATTTACCCAAAATAATCAATTTTCAGTCATTTCTTTGCAATCAAGCTAAAAGGGCCATAACTTTGGAAAAAAACACACAAATTCAAACATTATTTTCAGAGATTATAAGAAGACATTCAGAGCTTTAAATGGCGGGTGGATATGTTAATATAGCTAACCAAATCGGGAAGATATCGACCAAAGTATAGAAGTGTTCAAAATTACCAACTTTTGGAACCATTCAATTAATTTGCTTCTATGGACCATAACTTTAGAAATAATAAAAGAAAGACAAACAAAATGAACAGATTTTCATAAAAGATAGTATAATTATTAGGTAGAACAAATTATGTTAATATAGCTCATTAATTAACAGAGATATGGGGCAAAGTACCCAAGTGAGAAAAGTGAACAGTTTCTGGAAATATTATCGTAACAACGTTCTAGAGGTTATAACTTCGATTATTATTAATCTAGAATAAAGATATACATTAATTTTGTGAGAAGAGAGTCCCACCTCTATAAAGACTCTAGATTTGTGGATATATCTGATCAAATACCTGAGATATGAGCCAAGTACGCAAATTATTAAAAAAAATGTTTTATTTTTTAAATGGTTGTAACCATTAAGAGGCCATGATCTAAGAAACTTATGCCATGTTTACGTTAGAGCTTTTTGTAGGGTTAACCTACTTTGAGAGGGTTTATTTGAAGTAAAAGTAATGGATATGACAATTTAAATCCAAATCCAGTGGGTTAACCCTCATATATATAAACGTACTATTATTCTCCACAAATGAGATTCTTAGCTTTGCATAAAAGGACTTTAAATTTATTCAACAGTTTGAGTTCCCATGATCTTCAGTTTTCATTAGAAATTCTCTATATTTGCATCATAAGCCTTTGATTGGTGGAGAGCATCATCATTTAATTCTTTATGTTACAGTTTTTTTCTTTTGTTCTCTTCTTATATTAATTCACATTTTAATTAATTTAATTAATATTTTATTATATTTTTTATATGATTTCTTTTACCTTACTTTGAATTTCATTGTAAAATTTTTATTATTATTTACACTTTGTTTAATTTATTCCTTGTTTTAACTTTGCATAGTTACTTAAAAAAAATCAATGTTGATTTTTTTTTTGATTTGGTATTCTAGGTTTTGCTAGGTTCTTTTTCCACCCATTCAAGAAGAGATTTTCTTTGTTGTGTATGTAAATTTTGTGCGTGGGCTAATCATTTTCAAAACTAAATATCTTCACTTTTTTTATTATTTAGCTTCATAATTTGGTCTTTGGAATTTATCACCAAAAACTTTTGTCTGAGCATTGGGTATTTTTTAACTTTAAAACACTGTTGTTTCTCAGTCAGTTATAATACGTTTACACTACTAAATCGACTTGATTTGAAATGTCAATTCCATACGTCACGTTAATCGTATTAATAAATCTGGTGTATGTTATTTGACTTTTGAGATCGAGTGGATTTCGTAAATCTAAACGTACCTTTACTCTCATAATTAATTACTAGTTTTAAAGTGGCCGGCCACATGACAACTTGTCATTTAGCATATTTTTATGTCGACTGAAGAAGGTGAGAATATATTAAACGCTTTTTTATCTGGCTTAAGTCATCGGCTGGCTTCTTCGTAGAGGAACAAAGAAGCTTTAGGTTGACTTAGTTCGATGTTGGCCATGGTAGAAGAATATAGGTAGACGCATCGACGCAGCTGCTGGGACAATGAACTGTCAAACCAATTTTGGAATTGAAAATGTTGAATGAAAAATTATTGAAACTTGTAAAAATTGTTAAAAAAAAACGCGAATTATAATAACCTCTGAATGACGTCGTATAAAAAACATAAAAATCTACTTATATTTGAAAGAATATATAAAATTTTTTGACATATGAATGTTCTCAAGCGCTGATGTATCTACTTTTACTTTCCTAATTAATTTCTAGTTTTAAAGTGGCCTGGCCACATGAAAACTTGTCATTTGGCATATTTTTTATGTCGAATGAAGAACCGTTTTATGTGTTCTCACCTTCATGTTTGCATTTCAGTCTTATTATAGAATGTTTGCATTAAGACTATTTACCAGATTAACTTCATAAATTCGAATTTCTTTTTTGACGTATATACAATGAATTTTTTTAAACAGTTAAACTTCAGAGATTAAAAGGCTTTTCTGACTAGCTTAAGTCATCGACAGCTGGCTGCTTCGTAGAGGAAGAAAGGAGTTTTAGGTTGACTTAGTTCGATTTTGGTCTTACGCTTCTTTGTTCTTTTCCGATGAAGCCAGTCAAAAAAGCATTTTATATATCCTCACCATTACTAACAGATTCTTAAAGTTAACAAATCCCATGCCAGACAGTTCCAAGTCTAAATTTAACTTTTTAACTTTCTTCATTCCAAAATACATGGAACCCTCCGTTTAGTTTAATTTTTTTTGTTCTGGTGTATTTAAGTGCTTTCCTTGCATAACTTCTGTTTCCTGTCCCCATGTGAAGTGTACAAACATTTTTTATGTTGGTCTTTCTTTTTCATTTCTTTGATTTGCCGAACATAACATGGATTTTTTTTGTTTTGATTTGGTTCTCGGATTTCTTGCAAATGTAGGATGGTACTACTACTGGCCTCAGCACTTTATTAGATTTTAGTTTTGTATATGGTGTGGTATTTTGGGTTCTACTCTTTGGTTCTTCTTCTTTTGCTCCCTGTATATGAGAAGTGATTATGATTTTTTTCGAAGCAAAAAAAAACATATGCATGGCATATGCAGACGTTTGCATACAATTATCATTATAAAGCTCTTCAATGTAAACGTGGCATAAATAATATAAAAAAACTCATAAGGAGTTTTGTTTTTATAAGTATCCCAAAAAATTGTCTTGATCTAAAAAATTTTGTAGTCAATTGGATGGGTGGCTGGGTAGCTTAAACTCATGACTATAAAAGTGGGGTACACACTATGAAACCAAATTTATTATTTTTGCAAATTGCAAACAATTTGAAGCATTTAAGAGTTATACTTAAAATAGAAGACAAAATTTAAAGTTTTCCTAAAACTTGGCTACGTTTACATGTAAGAATTTAATAAAACGTCTGGTTTAAATTGAAGACATGTCAATAAATGAGGTGTTTTCATAAAAATATCAGACCAATTTCATTTAAAAGAGCTTTTAATGCATATGTCACCATAGTAAGGTTACTAAAGGGTTAATTATTGCTAAATGTTATGTCCGCCAGAAAACCTCTTTATTTCAAAAAAATAAGAAGTACCTTTCGTTTTTGTGACAATAACATAAGTTTAATTTTGGTTTTGTAAAACTGCAAAGTTTTAGAAATTTTTGGTAAGTAATTTTTATATTTTTACATCTTTTTGTTTCCGTGAAAAAAATAAACATGCAAATCGGGAGAAAATTTATAAATTCTTATAATTTGTAATTTAAAAAAATCAAGATTTGATTTTAATTTCATTAAAAAATAGTACGCTGCTGTTTATATTTTTGTGATATATAAAAAATTATTTTTGTTTAATGTTGTGGTGTTGTTTTTACACACACACACACATTTATTATAAGTTTTTTGGTAAGTAAAATCAATGACATTAGTTTACATGTAATTCAATTGCTTGGCTAATCGTGAAATTTTAATTGAAACCAAGAAAAAAATGTCTACAAAATGAAGAGAGGGCACTGGTTGATTTGATGTGTGGCCAGATCACTTTAATACAGGGAAAGTAAATATGAAAAGTCAACTCATTTTTGACTTGACATTTTGTGAAAGCGAGCTGGCGATACATCAAATTAACTTGCCTATTTTTATTAGAGGACGTTTATTTAACTACCATTGGCTTTTGTCGTGCCTAAAGCGAAGAAAAAATATTGTAAGCTAATGTAGTTTATATATATAATTTTTATAATTTTTTTAACAACCCTTTCATGTATTTATAAAAAAAAAAGTAAACTGTCGATCACAACAATTTCATGTTTGAAAACAAAATCGCTCGTGCAGTTTTATAATTGATATATTCTTCTTTTTTTTCTTTCAGTGTACTATAATTACTTAAGTTCCGTTAAACAGATACTAATCTTATCTTGTTTTTATTTATTTGTAAGCCAGAAAAAGAAACAAAACAATTTAAAAAGGGAATAGCTATTAATCTAGGACGAATTGGTTTATTTGTATATTTTATTATTACAAAGCTACATGGCGACATATCAAATTTGGAAACTAAAAAAACTGATACCATGTTTATATGGCATATATTTTCAGAAGTTATATAATCATGAATTATCAGCCATGATGTTGATAATAAAATGCCAGACAGTAAAAAGTTTTAATTCCATAAAACTTTTGTAAAGAAAAAACAATTTAAATATATTCATAGAAAAAGAATTCAGCCCCAGAAATAAACAACTTTTTGTTCGATTTACTACAAATCCTAAGGGACATGACTTGATTAATCATCGGTTTGACATAACCTTTTTTCTCGAATTCCCTTTCCTGATGTAAATGGTTAAGAGCAACGAACATTTGCTGGGAGAGTGATAGGAAAAGATGACATTGTTCCCATGGTAGAAGAATACAGGTAGATGCATCCACGAACATTGATATGTCAAAAAATTTACATGTCTTTTCAAATATAAGTAGATTTTTATATGTTTTCTTATATGACGTCATTTGGAGGTTATTATAATTCGCGTTTTTCAACAATTTTTACAAATTTAAATAATTTTTCATTCAACATTTTCATTTCCAAAATTGGTTTGACAGTTTATTGTCCCAGCAGCTGTGTCGATGCGTCTACCTATATTCTTCTACCATGATTGTTACTCTATCTTAGATTTTTCTCCCACATGTAAACACTGTATTTTTTCAAATTTTTGTTATTATAAACAGTTTGATGTGTCGCCAGTCAGCTTTATGCGATTCAAAAAATTACTTGTGAAAATATTTAGTTTTTTGTTAATTATTAAAAGCAAAAAAACTATTGTACATTTTGAACATTTTTGGCTAAAATCTGCTTGATTTGTAAAGTATATATTTAAAAAAAAAGAAACACTAGAAAATTTTCAGTTTTATAATTTTTTTCCAATTAAGAAAAAAATAAAATAAAAACAAAAAACATTTGTTCAGCACACCATTCCGATACGATAGACTAGAATCATAATTAAATCGAATCTCTTCATTTTCTTTAATTAATGTTTTTTTTATAAAACTTTTTGTTTTATATGAAGATTTGTGATATGTTTTGTTGAGTTTTTTTATTTAAATTGTTTTAGGTTATGTTTACACTAAAGCCATTTGAATTCGCTTTTGTAAAATTTACATTTTTGCTTACATTTTCCAATTTTGAAATTGAAAATGTTGAATGAAAAATTATTTAAATTTGTAAAAATTGTTGATAAACGCGTATTATAATAACCTCCGAATGACGTTTTATAAGAAAATATATAAAAATCTACTTATATTTGAAAAGACATTTAAAGTTTTTTGACATATCAATGTTCCCAATTCAATTTCATCTACCTGTATTTTTCTCCCATGGGTAGACGCATCGACACAGCTGATGGGACAATGAACTGTCAAACCAATTTTGAAATTGAAAATATTAAATGAAAAGTTATTTAAATTTATAAAAATTGTTGAAAAAGCGCGAATTATAATAACCTCCGAATGACGTCATATAAGAAAACGTATAAAAATCTACTTTTATTTGAAAAAAAAAACATTTAATATTTTTTGACATATCAATGTTCCAAAAAGTTGATGCATCTACCTGTTTTGTACTATTATGATAATAAAAAGCCAAGTGTGATCATGATAGAAAGCCTAAAGGTGGGAATACATAAAACGCTTATTTGGCTGGCTTAAGTTATAGACTGGCTTCTTCGGAAATGATCAATTGACTCTAGGGCCAAAATCGAACTAAGATAACCTAAAACTCCTTTGTTCTTCTACGAAGAAGCCAGCCAATGACTTAAGTCAGCAAAATAAGCGCTTTATGTATTTTCACCCTTACTTCTAAACTCTTACGGATTGAATTGAATTAAATTACAATGATGGCCTGAGTGTAAACAAGGCTGGATCATATTAATTACACTATTATTTTTTATTTAAATTTTATTTTATTATTATTATTATTTGTAAATTATTAGTTAAAATTATTATTTACTATTTTAATTGATTGTTGTTGTTGTTTAATTGAAATTTTTTTGTAACCTATTTATATTTTTTTCACTAATTTTTTTTGTTAAATTTTATGATTTTTTTTACTATTTTTCTTCATTCAAGTGTTTTAAGTGATGTTACTAATTTAGATATTCTTTTAGTTTTTAATATTTATTTTATTATTTTTTAATTTAATTTCAATATTTTTTTCTCTTTTTATATATATTTTATTTTGTTATTAATTTGAATCTCGTTTAAAATCAACTCATTTTTCTGATTTTTTATTTTTTACTTTAAATTTTCATTTTTTTTCAATGTCTCAGAGTCTTCGGTTCCCACAATCTGCATTTATATTATAAACTAATTTATTATTATTTTTATAAATATCCCAAATGTAAATTAATGTTTATTATTTTTATGTTTTTTTTTATTAAATATTTTTCTTGAAAACTTTCCATTTTAACAGTCTTGTAGTTTATGTATTTGTTTATTTCTTTTTTTTTCGCAAAAATTAACTATTGCTTAGAAGAAACAACAATATAAATAAATAAAAAAATTAACAATTTGAGATGAATTAATAAAAACAAGAACAACAACACTTTATAAGACTGAAAACTCCAAGTAAACAAAGATCTAAATGGCTAAGTCATTACAAAAACGGCTGTGATATTTATGAAAATAATATTTTATACATTATTATATAAAGTTTTATTACATTTAAATAAATAATAAATAAAAACAATAAAAAACAACAACTTACCAATTTGGTGATATATCATCCAAATGGGCATGTTTCCAAAAGTCTCTTAATTCTTCTAGCAAAAATGATACCGGCATACCGTGAATGTTGCCCGAATTGCTGGTGGAATGCAGATTAATATCGGCATGGGCATCTACCCAGACCAAGGATAGATTTGGACTATGCATTAAATGGCCGGCGACTGAACCTAAAGACACCCCCACACACACAAAATATTTTAAAATATTAAGCAAATCTCCTGAAAAAGTAGAAGTAAGTATACTTACCAAAGCCAATGGCATGATCACCGCCCAGACACAAGAACTGATCTTGTTCCTTGAGTATTTCGGGGATTTTGGCAATCAGGGATTTATTGCAGCTCATAAATGTATTGTAATTTTTCATGTTTTTATAGTGTGGCGGTGTGTTTTGATCATCAATCAATTCGTAGCTTAAGTTGCCATAATCGGTAATCGATAAATTTCCTAAATAAATAAAAATAAAGAAATTAAAATTGTGTTTTTTCTTTGAAAATCTCTCACTTCTCTGGTAAGTATAAGTAAAACCCACCTCTTGAGGACTCCTGCAGCATTGATAGCAAACCATTTTGTCTTAGAAAGTCGGGTGCCTGTTCCACGCCACCCTTGCTTTGGCCCTTACTAAAGGGTACACCCAAAATACCCAATTTTGTTTTTGTCCCTGCCGAAGATGAAAACTGGCGAAATATTGTTTTCAACATTTTTTCAGAAGTTCTCCTCCAACGTCTTTAGTTTTGCAATGCTCTTTGACAACTAAAACCAAGCCAATCAATAATCCAGAAAAGACGCGGTCCAGCCTCCGCTTTATGGTTGCAACTGATAACAAAGACAACAATCATATTTCTGTCATATTTTGTATTTTGTTGTACGATGTCTGATAACCTTTGGGAAGGCAAAGACAAAATTCAAGCTTTTTATTTTTACAGAGATTTCAGGAAAAAATATTTTTCTTACGAGGGGGTATTCTTTATTATCAATGAATTTTATAAACCATTTGAAAACAAACTGATACGTCATAGTTTTTTTTTTTTAGTAATAAATACAATTACTTTGTAAATAATCAGTTGAGAGGGGTTTTGAAGTGATTCATTTAAGAAGACCAAATCATGGAAGATCTGTAATACCAAAATATGGTAAAATATTGGTAAAGCGCAAAAAAAATTGTTAAGCCTCAAAGAAAAAAAAACTGAAATCAGTTTTCTAGCCACTGGCAATTTACAGGGTGTGATAAATAAAATGCAACAAAGGCAAACGCCATAAATCTCACTTTTTTTAAATTTTATTGACTGAAAGCAAAAAATGTGGGAAATAGTATCAAATCTTAGAAAAAGTTTAGATTTGTTCGAATTGGTCACCCTTGGCACGAATTATGGACTTCAAACGGCCAATGAAACCATCACACGCTGCCCGAATGTTGCCCTGGGGTATTTTGGCCCATTCCCGGCAAAGCGCTTGCATGAGGTAATCGACACTTTGGTATTTTTAGTGAGCCAACCTTGCTTCCAAAATACTTCAGACACAATAGTCCAACGTATTTTGTATCCGGAGATTTTGTTGGCTATTGTGCGCTGGAAATGTAGCGAGGAACCTCATTTTGCAAACATTCTTGGGTGGCGCCCTTGCTGAGTGCGATGGTGCTGAGTCCTGTTGGAATGTCCAAGGTCTGCGGCCAAAATGTTTGCGTGCCCAAGGCTTTAATACACCCTCCAGAATATTTTCGCGATAATATTCGGCATTTATCCTGATGCCACGGTCAATTAATACGAGTGGAGAGCGGCCATAGGCTGTTATGACGGCCCACACCACCATCACCATGGCCGGCGCTTGAATTCTGGTGGCCAACCGAAGGTGCACATTTTCAGCTGACCTCCTCTTTGGCAAGTAAACACTATAATTTTGTTTGTTTACAAACTACTGGACAACGAATGTTTTCTCAAATTCGACTGTTCACCACTTTCGGCCAAGCGAAGCAACTCTTTTGAGTCTTTTTTTGTTCTGTTTTTGTTGCGGTGTAAGTTCTTGCACTTTTTGGAATTTCAATGGCTTTACCTCGAGCTCATTTTTCACTATTTGCCGAAGGGAATATTGCGATATGTTCAGCTCACGAGCCACTTCGACGCGGCTGTCGATCAAGTCGCTTCTTTAGTTTTCGAACTATTTCTGGTGATGTGGCTGGTTTCTTGCGTCCACTTCCTTAAGCTACCAGTATCGAGCGATGGTACGAGACACAAAAGATTTATTCACATTTAAATGCTGGAGTACTCTAACGATAGCCACTTGTGGGTTTCCAGCCAAATATAAAGAAATGACAATATCACGCTTGAATTCCATCGCGAATAACTTTTTTTATGGAAAATTCTCACCAAAATACTTTTGTACGCTTTTAAACAATGATCTGTCATTGGTATAATTTTAATAGCTATCGGACGAGTGGCTTAGAAATGACAGCAGTCTGAAGTTGGTTGCAGTTTTTTCATCTCACGCTGTATATTTCCTTCAACCACCTAAGAACATAAAATGCCGATTATTTAATGTAAATATGGCTAAGAAAATATCAGGAAATAAATGGAACTTATAATAAAATCTACATTTCTATGTGGATATTGTTCCGAATTGTTGATTTACAGGCGATTTGATTGCGAGGACTTTCAGCCTACAAGTACAAAAAAGTTTATGTAATATGGGTACATATTTTAAATTCATTTTAATTCAACTGCTCCACGGAGCCAAAAAAATATAAAATATTTTTTATTAAAACACAATTTTTTAATTTACATTTCTATTTTTTACAAATTTAAATTTTAAATTTACATTTCTATTTTTTTTTTATAAATTTAAATTTTTAAATTTAAAATTTACATTTCTATTTTTATATATGTATATTTCACTAAAATATTGCTTTTATTTCTATAACATTTTAATTTCTTGCATCATCTGATTTTGTTTGCGATTGCTGCTCGGCCGCTTCTTTTTCTTTGCGATAATGTTCCCATTCATGATTTCTTAAATCCGCTTGATATTTAAAAGCCATAGGGCATTGGCTACACATATAGGTATTTTCACCGACATGTGTGCGTAAATGTTTATTCAAATCATTGCTTTGGGCATAGGCTTTGTCGCAATATTTGCCTGAAAAAAGAAAAAATAAAACTTAAAAAAAATAGATCCAGGGGAAATTTTAGCAATCTATGATGGAAAAATTTCAACAATGGTTTTCTGCAGAGGCTCTTGTTCTATGAAAATATGAAATGAAAATACAATATTTTTTGCCTCCATAAAAGTTTTCATTTCAAAAGATCATGGAATGAGAATTGAGCCACAGCTGTGGATTATGGGCCTCATAAAAGATTAAAAAAAATAAAGGGTGTGATGAAAAAACTACAAACAACTTCAGACTGCTGTCATTTCTAAGCCACTCGTCCAACAGCTGGTAAAATTATTCCAGTGATATCTCATTATATTGTTTACAAACGTACAAAAGCATTTGGAATCAGGAAAATTCAGAGAATTTTTCAGAAAAAAAGTTATTCGCGATGGAATTCAAGCGTGATTTCTTTATATTTGGCTGGAAAACTACAAGTGGCTATCGTTAGAGCACTCCAGTATTTAAATGTGAATAAATCTTTTGTGTTTGTACCATCATCGCTTGTTACCGTGATACTGCATAGCGTAGCCTGACGTCAAGGAAGTGGACGGAAGGAAACAGCAACATCAGCAGAAATAGTTCGAAAAGTAAAAAAGCGACTTTATCGTAACCCACGTCGCTCGTGAGCTGAATATATCGCCATATTCCATTCGGCAAATATTGAAAAATGAGCTCGGGGTAAAGCCATTGAAATTCCAAAAAGTGCAAGAACTTACACCGCAACAGAAAGAAAATAGACTCAAAAGAGCTAAGGAATTGTTTCGCTTGGCCGAAAGTGGTGAACTGCCGAATTTGGTTTTCTCCGATGAGAAAACATTCGTTGTCCAGCAATTTGTAAACAAACAATACTTGCCAAAGAGGTCAGCTGAAAATGTGCACCTTCGGTTGGCAACCAGAACTCAAGCGCCGGCCCATGGTGATGGTGTGGGCCGCCACAACAGCCGATAGTCACTCTCCAGTCGTATTAATCGACCGTGGCATCAGAATAAATGTCGAATATAATCGCGGGTGTATTAAAGCCTTGGGCACGAACATTTTGGCCGCAGACCTTGGACTTTGCAACAGGACTCAACATCATCGCACTCAGCATGAGCCACCCAAGAATGCTTACAAAATGAGGTTCCTCGCTTCATTTCCAGCGCACAATGGCCACCAAAATCTCGGGATACCAATCCGTTGGACTATTGTGTCTGGAGTATTTTGAAAAGCGAGGTTGGCTCTAAAAAATACCCAAGTGTCGATCATCTCAAGCAAGCGCTTCGCCGGGAATGGGCCAAAATACCGCAGAGAAACATTCGAGCATCGTGATTGGCCGTTTCAAGGCCATAATTCGTGCCAAAGGTGACCAATTCGAACAAATCTAAACTTATTCTAAAATTTGATGCTATTTCCGACATTTTTGCTTTAATTCAATAAAATTTAAAAATTATGGCGTTTGATTTTGTTGCAGTTTTTTTATCTCACCCTGTATATATTACAATTAACAAAGTATATTTGGATCTAACATTACAGGAGAGATAGATGCAATTGCTCCCTTTTTCTTTACAAATGTTATCAATTGCTAATTATCATAGTTTTTCAGAATATCATTTTAAATACCTACACTTATATGGTTTCTCTCCCGTGTGGGTACGACGATGACGATTGAGATTCATTAGACGTGGGAATCTAAGAAAAGAAAACATAATAAATTTAAAATTACAAAAAAAAAACAAAAATCCAAATTTCTCTTACGCCATTGGACACTGATCACACTTGTAGGGTTTCTCGCCTGAGTGCAGAACTTTGACATGCTGATGTAACGTATCCACTCGAGAGAATCTTGCCCCACATGTTGAGCATACATGATTTTTACCCTGCTGGTGGGACATCAAATGTATGTAACGATCTGAGGGGCATTTAAAACGTTTCGGGCAATGTGGACAGCTATAGGGTTTATCATCACCGTGGCGTTGCATGTGCTGTCTTAAGTTACTGGGCCTATAGAACTTCTTACCACACAACGTACAAAGATAATTCAAGTCTCCTGTATGTATCCTCATATGTTGTTTCATGGCGAATTTAAAGGAAAATGCTGAAAGGGGAACACTGATTAGTATTGGAATTGGAAACACTTTTGCTACATACATTTATCACAAAGTTCACATTGGAAATTTTTAATGCCCATATGGCGATTGGTGTGTATCTTCAAATGTTCCTCAACCACAAAGGTCTTGTTGCATTTGTCACATTTGAAGGGCACTATTTCGCTATGTTTTTTACTCATGTGCTGTGCTAGTCCTCCCACATTTGTATATGCAGCTGGACAATGGTTGCAGGTATATGATTTATTTAGCGGCTCCTTTTTATCTTCCATTAACCGGGTTTTATTCTTATTTTCATCGGGATGATGTTTTTCGTTGTGTTTTTGCAGCATAAAAGGATATTTGAAGCGATCATGGCACACCATACACACGAAACGATGAGCGTCGGTGTGTTTTTTCATGTGTCGTTCCATTTGTTTTTCAAAACGAAATGTGGCTTTGCACTGTGGACATGGATGGGGTGCTCTTGTTTTGTTCTTTTCGACAATAGTATCAGTTTCTTCTTTCTCCGAGGACGTTGGATCCCTGGAAACAAAAGGAAATTAGTTTTATTTTACTTGACCTAACATTTAACAATAAACCTGCTGCTAGAGTCCAATTGGTCTAGATCCAAATCACAATTGTCTAGTGAATTTTCATCCTTAGAGAGCCTGTTATCGCTTTTATCTATCTCCGACTCCTTGTGCCTATTGCGTTTGTGTTTTTGCAGCATGGTCGAATTAGGAAAATTCTTTAAACATGTATTACATTGATGTGTCATTGCACTGAGCGCTTTTTCAGAGTCACACGTTAAAAATGACACATCCAACTCCTTCTCAACTTGATTTCTATTAGAAAATGGTATATTTTTATCAAATATTGTAATGTCCATCCCAGCATCACTCACCTTCCAAAAGTCTTTATGATAGCTTCCTCAATTTGATTACATTTGTCATTTATAGACTTTTGTAATTTCCTCAAAGAACTCAGTGGTATGTCCTCCTCATCATTGTCACTGCAATTTAAAGAATCAACGTTTTCAGCAGTAGCAATTGAACCTTCTTGCTCCTTGTCGTTGATGTTTCCAGGAATCTGAAAGAAGCAAATGGTTAAAATTTCAGTATTTCATGCGTCTAACAACTTACATCTTTATGAGTATCAGTCTCAATGTTGTTCCCTGTATCACTTCCATTTTCCCCAACGGGCACTTCAGATTGGGAAAAGTTCCCCCTCCCACGTAATACTGACGCTGACCACGTTTTATATAGCATTTCATGTGTGGTCAGACATAGCTTTTGGAATTTAAAAGTTTTAAATAACTGATCCATACATCCTTTGCAAATTTCCTGCGGCACCGGAAATAGGTGTATTTTTTGTTTTTCTAACAGTTGTGGTGTGGTTTGTAAAAGCATTTCCTCAATGGTCAAATCAGATTCTTCATATCTCGTCGATTGGGTATTGAACATGTTTTTCTTATTGAACATACACACCCTACAAATCCTGCCGTATATTTTATGTGAGTGCATAGCATTTAGTTATTTATTTGCTTAATTTGTTTAATTTGTGGAATCTTATTATAACCACGGAGTTGAGACGAGTAGCAAACCAAAATAAAAAACGTCCCCAGAGAAACAAATAACAAGACAAAACATAAAACCCAATAAAAAATTAAAGCAAAAGGGAGGCTATGTTGTTTACGAATGTGTGTAATGCATAACACCGAGAAACTTTGTTAACGAATTAGACATAAGGACAGCGCAATCAGCTGAAACAATCATTAAGGCTCTATTAGACGAAATGTTTTTTATTTATGTATCAAATTCTTGGTACAATAAAAAGGTAAGGTAGAGCTCTTAGCTGATTACAATTTTTTTCTAAGTGTGCCCGATTTCTGTAATTTTTGTCTATGTATTTGTTGTTTTGAAAAATAAAAACAAAATATTTTCAAAATCTGTGATTGGAAGAAAGTTAATTTGCGCTCATTAATATTATAAACGAGACTTGCCATGGAATTGAAAGAATGAACACTTCCAACACTGTTTGAATTGTACAGGGTGAGAGGAAAAAACTGCAACCAACTTCCGACTGCTGTCATTTCTAATCCACTCGTCCGACAGCTGTTAAAATTATTCCAGTGACATCTCATTATATTGTTTAAAAGCGTACAAAAGCATTTTGGTGAGAATTTTCCAGAAAAAAAGTCATTCGTGATGGAATTCAAGCGTGATAGTGTGATTTTTTTATATTTTTGGCTGGAAAACCACAAGTGGCTATCGTTAGAGCCCTGTAGCATTTAAATGTGAATAAATCTTTTGTGTCTCGTACCATCGCTCGTTACCGTGATACTGGTAACGTAGCCCCCCGACGTCAAGGAAATGGACGGAAGAAAACAGCAACATCAGCAGAAATGGTTCGAAAAGTAAAGAAGCGATTTGATCGAAGCCCGCGTCGCAGTGGCCAAGAAATGGCTCGTGAGCTGAATATATCGCAATATTCCATTCGGCATATATTGAAAAATGAACTCGGGAAAAGCCATTGAAATTCAAAATAGTGCAAGAACTTACACCGCAACGGAAA
Source organism: Musca domestica (assembly GCF_030504385.1). Taxonomy (NCBI): domain Eukaryota; kingdom Metazoa; phylum Arthropoda; class Insecta; order Diptera; family Muscidae; genus Musca; species Musca domestica. The sequence goes on from NW_026712292.1 coordinate 470,095, forward strand.
GAAAATAGACTCAAAAATAGAGAGAGAGTTGCTTCGGTTGGCCGAAAGGGTTGGACTGCTGAATTTGGAGAAAACATTCGTTGTCCAGCAGTTTGAAAACAATCAAAATGATCGTGTTTTTACAGCTTTTTTACTTTTTAATCTTATTAAAATGTCTTAAGGGTTTTTTTGTTAAACATACAAATAAAACTAATTTTCAAGTCTTTCCTGGAAGTAACTTTACTGAACAATTCAGAGAGCAAATCAGGCTCAATCAGGTTTATTTCTAAAAGAAGAAGAGGTGCTCTTAATACAATTTTATTAATTTTCAGATTAGACTGTGTTATTCGCAAAAAAACTCATTTACAACGCACTTACTTTTATTACAGGTTCCACATTTCAATGGTAAATTTGTAAAAAAAAGCCCATTCAAAAAATTCCCCTTTCCTGTTTGTAACATTTGACCTATATTTACAAAATTGTCCATTTAAGCATGTTGTGATTAGTCAGAAGTGATAAGAAATACATTTTTGCTATAAAAGCAAATCGAATTCAATTACTCCGTGTTATTCTCTAAATCAATCTAAGCTTGAAATAATGAAACTCATTGTGGTATTAGTTGTACTTTTGGTGGTGGCACAGGTAATAAAAATATATATAACTATTTTTTTTTTTTCATTCTATAACCGGTTTATTTACTGCAGTGCTATGCTCGCTCAATTCATGGAGACTCCTTTGCCATAGAAACACCCGATTCTGAGGTAAGATTATAGTTTTATGCATGGTAAAATTAAGAAGGTAAAGTCATTTCAAATACGACTATCCATTTCTGCATTTTCTGTGATTTAGCTCCTCAAGTTTCACTGAATCTCTCTGATTTCCATCTCTGATTTCTGTGTATACAATGGATTTATGAACATAAATTTTGACAATGAGTTGCTGTCAAATGAATAAATTTGAAAAAAAAAAAAAAAAATTGTAAACATATGATTGCATGACTTTACCTTCTTAATTCTACCATGGTTTTATGTATATGTTTGAAATCTGAAAAATCTTTTCATTCCGCAGCCTTTATTTTCCGTCGAGCCACAACAACAGGACTCATCTTTGGTGGATTCGTTTACACGTTCCAAACGCGGTGGAGGCACAGTAATAATTATAAAGACAGCTAATAATAAATTGTAGAAAATCAATTTGAATCATTTTATGATGCCAATGTGATATTATTTAATAATAAAAGGAAAATGAAGAAAATAAAAAAGGACAAATAAACTTTAAAATTTTAAATAAATAAGGCTGTAAAGGTGCAAGTACATAAAAGGGTTGAAGTCATGGCTAGGTATATTTTGTGACATTTCATAAAGAGATTACAGAGCCGCAATAAAATCCTGCCGTCGTTTTCCATTATAATTTGACATTAATATGCCTAGCCATGACTTCAAGCTTTTCATGTACTTCCACTCATGGTACAATAAGGAGGAGCTTCGCAAAACTACAGAAATGCAGCCCTGTGGATATGCCCGCATCCTGTCAAGTTTGCATGCAAACAAGTTGTTTTCATTCAATTAATATTTTTCTACTTTTTTAAATCAATTAATCAGAGCGAAGAATGATTGAAATGCCTGGAATTCCTTTCAAAAAATATATCTTAACAGTTCTATCTTTCCATTCCATGGCAAATCTGACGAATATCTACGATGCGCGTCCCGTGATGTACGTTTCTTCAAATCATTAATTATAAAAATATTTTGTTTTTATCTTTCAAAACAATAAATACATACACAAACTTGGCAGAAGTCGGGCACACTTGTCTATCTTAGGTCTAGGTAGGTCTATCTTACCTTTTTGTTGTACCATGCTTCCACCTTAAACGTGGGAATACATAAAGCGCTTATCTGGCTGGTTTAAGTAATCGGTTGGCTTCTTCGGAAATGAACAAAGGAGCCTAGGGCCAAAATCGAACTAAGTCAACCTAAAACTCCTTTGTTGATTAACATTTTATCAACCTACTTCATTTCGTTCGGGAGCTAGAATGGTTTCCGGACGGACATCGCTAAATCGACATAGAATTTTATGCTGATCAAGACTATATATACTTTGTGTAATGTATATTTCGAGGTGTTACAAATGGAATAACAAACTTAATATACCCGCCATACCATGGTAGAAGAATACAAGTAGATGCATTAACGCTTGGAAACATTGATATGTAAACAAATTTTTAATTTATTTTCAAAAATAAATAGATTTTTATCAGTTTTCTTATACGACGCCAATCGGAGGTTGTTATGATATGCATTTTTCAAGAATTTGCACAAATTTAAATAATTTTTCATTCAACATTTTCAATTACAAAATTGGTTTGACAGTTCATTGTCCCAGCAACTGTATCGACTCGTCTACCTATATCCTTCTACCATGCTCCATACTATAGGGTTAATTTTCGGATTGGTTAACTTCAAATAGGCCATGATACTGGCGATACTGGAGAAACTACAAAAGAAAGTTTGGCTCATAATTTTTTTGGCTTTTTTGGCTCTATTGCCTTTTTAGGGACATGGAAATCGATAAGTGACTTCTGTAGGGTTATACAAATCAATACATTAACTATTGTGAATTGTAGAATTTGGTGTTTTGTACAGTACACAACAGTTGTAAGTGACATTCGTAATAACGGTAATTGTTTTTTAAAACTTAAGTGACTCAAATTAATATCTAAAGCTACGTTCACAAGGATACCACCATCAAAGTAACACCTAAACATTTGTAATAAAACACAAATTGGTTTACATATTTTTTTTTGTTTTTTATTATAAATTTACTATTAAATTGTCTTTCTTTTCTTTTTGTTGCACAATAAATAAATTTGTATAATATATTATTTTTTTTTAATTTGTTATATAAAAAACACTAAATTATTAATTTGTTTTTCTTTTCTCTTTTGTCATTTCATTTCTTAAAAATTTAAAATACAGCTAAAGCTTTTCGTTTATCATGTGTGATGATGATATTGTGTAAATAAAATATTATATATATAGATGTATATTTTATGTTTATATATATATATATATATATATATATATATATATATATATATATATATATATATATATATATATTTATGTAAGATTATATAGAGTTTGTATAATATTAAATTGAGCAAGAAATATTAAGGAAATTGTTTTGTAATTAAAGAGATAAAATTTATGTAGAAAAAAATAACAACTCTTTGTTAAGGAATGTTTTAAATATTACAAAATGTTTTGTTTATCTACAAAGAGATTCGAGTTGCTTTGGGAGGATACTTGGAAGAAATCGATGTCTTAGGCTTTAAAACAAATAAATGTTTTTATACGCAAACATTAAACTTGTCCTTTCATGACATCAAAGTTGATCATAAAATTTCCTTTTTTAAAATAATTTTATATATTATTAAAGAATATTTTACAAAATCATTATTATTTTGGCTTAACTTTGAAATAATTTGTTTTATGTGTAAATATTGCAATTTTTTTGTGGTTAATTTATGGAATATTATTTTCTTAAAAATAAATGATACAGAAATAAGTGTGTGTGTGTGTTGTTTTGTAATATTCGACTGGGCCGAATAACATTTTTTGAGGTATTCAACATTTGTTGTGTTTGAAAATAAGGGACAATTTTTGCTCTGTTCCAGAACCTGCAAGAATCTACCAATTTTCCAATTTTTTCGATATTATAAATGGAAAATCAATTACCGTAGCAAACATTTTTACATCCTTGCAGGTCTGGAACAGCCCTTTTGCATTAATCTTATTTTTGGTAGGGGAGATTTTTTTCTGACGGTGGATGGATAATCTAATTTTCGGAAAAAACATTTATGCGCGTTAATTATGATAAAATCACAATAATTTTGGCTATGGAAAACATGCATTAAATTTATTGTGAATATTAAATTTATGGTAGAATTAAGAAGGTAAAGTCATGCAGTCATATGTTTACATATTTTTTTTTCAAAATTTTCTTATTGACATTTGACAACATCTCATTGTCGAAATTTAAATTAATAAATCCATTCAAAGGCCAGCAAAGAAGATTACTTTTGACAATAAACTTAATAGTTTTTACACTATTGTGATTTGACTCTTTGTTAATTTCAAATCACAATTGTATCCTTTGACAGCAAACTGCACAACCTTTTATAAACACAAATCAGAGATGGGAACCTGTTTTCAATGCACTTAAATTTGACAAGGTAAATTATAGAAAAATACAGAGCTGGGAATGCTTAAGGTTTCTCATGGTTCATACTTTAAAGGTGAGCAACATAAAACACTTTTTTAAACAACTTAAGTCAAAGGCTGGCTTCTTCGTAGAGCAACAAAAGAGTTTTAGGTTGAATTAGTTCAATATTGACCCACCGCTTAATTGATATTTTCCGAAGAAGCCAGCCGTTGACTTAAGATAGTCAAAAAAGCGTTTTATGTTTTCTCACCATAAATTTAGACCAAGGTCCATTAAAGAGGTAGTTTAAATTACTGCCAAAAAGTTTGTGTACGTTTTCATACTTTTAAATCACAATAGAGTGCATTTTGACAGTTCGGGTGAAATCAGTTTGTCTTGTCGGATGTCCTTATAGATAGGCCATGACTCAGACCAAATTTCAGAATTTGTTTACGTTTTCACTATTCGTACGGTATTTTCGTTCACAATAGGAAATAAGATTTTTTTTATCAGATTTTGATAGTGTGGTGCATGGCGGAATTAAAGGGTGTTACACCAATCAGAGTAAATGTCAAATGCTTTTGACGTTTTGCATAATTTTTGTTTATCTTTCGTACTGTGATTCCATTCACAATAAGTGTTTTGACAACTTCGATGCCTATTGATTGTGCTATAATCTGAAGCAAGACCCATTAAACAGGTCGTGTTCGCCACAATAAAAAAACTACAAATGTGATCGGATAACCCTCATAATGTCAAAGTGTTTCATAGGTTTAATTTACAATGGCATGTATTTTGACAATACGGGTGAAAACGGCTGGTACTACCGATTTACCTAATAGATGTGCCATAGTCTGAAGCAAGGCCCATAGACAGTTCGTGTAAATCACAATAAAAAACCTCATAATGTCAAAGTGTTTGTTTACGTTTTTATACAATTCGGCTGAAACCAGCTGGTCAGAGCCAGCTGATTATAAGGGTTTTACATATATGCTGCTTTTATTATCCATGCGTATTTCCTTGTGTATGTCAAAATTGAAATTGAACTGAACTGAAATTTCGTCCATGTATCACACGATGTGTGCAATTCTAAAATGGAGAATTTGACATTACATATCATGGTAGAAGAATACAGGTAGACGCATCAACGTTTGGGAACATAGATATGTCAAATATTTTAAAATGTTTTTTTTTTTTTTTCAAAATAAGTAGATTTGTACACATTTTCTTATACGACCCCAATAATTTTAACGAATTTGAATAATTTTTCCAAAATTCTCAATTTCTAAATTGGTTTGACAGTTCATTGTCCCAACAGCTGTGTCGATGTCGTCTACCTATATTCTTCTACCACGACCTGTCTATTATTAAGTCATACGATAAGACCAGCTAATATCCCCTGTATTGCCAAAATATATGGTAGAAGAATACAGGTAGATCAGCATCAACGCTTGGGAACATTGATATTTCAAATTTTTTTCAAAATTACGTAGATTTTTATATTTTTTTCTTATACGAAGCCAATCGGAGGTTATTATGGATATGCATTTTTTAATAGATTTTATAAATTTCATTAAATGTTCACTTCCAAAATTAGTTTGACAGTTCATTGTCCCAGTAGCTGTGTCGATGCGACTACCTGTATTCTTCTACCATGATATATGATTTATTTCAGAACCTACAAGAATCTACTATTTTTGAAATTTTTTTCGATATCATAAATGGAAAATTGGTTATCGTTGTAAAAAATTTTACATTCTTGCAGTTCTGGAACAGAGCAATTGCCAAAATGCACGCAATTGTGAATTAATAGCGTAATAGCATCAACAAAAATGTATGAGTTGGTTTCAATCACAATAGACCGCTTTGTTTGCATACCTGACATAATCGATATTATCGATAAAAAAATTATAATTCACAATAACCTTGCCAATCCCTAAGGCTAGGTTTACATGGGTCTCAATACATTTTTTAAGTAGAAATGTAATGGATGTTCTCCAATAATGACATTTCCCCATGGCCAGGCACCTTTTCATTTTAAAATCTATATTCCTCTGTTTTCCATTCTCCACTTCTTCCCTATTTTCCTAACCAAAAAAATGTTGAATACCTTTTAGCATACCAAAATCACAGTTCGGTTATCAATTTTGTGGCGGCTAATGATGCCGATGATTGAGGGCCTTGTCCAGCATAACAATTTCTTCGCCGCTGTCGTCAGGATCTATGCCAATACCCGAATGGATATCCTCTTCCTCCTCATCATCATCGGAATGGATGATACGTTTTGTGTCATCATCGTCATCATCAAAATAGGGTTTAATGGTCATGCCCTCTGGAAAATGGATGGAAGAAACATTTAAAATTGCACACCAAAGAAAAATATCCTCTCTTACTCTTAATGGGCGATCTAAACAGCTCCGTTTCCCCATCATCACCATCATCTTCGAAAAGTTCTTTACCCTTTTGTGGCAGTAGAGAGAAATTGTAATAAGGCTTATCGGTACGTCGGCGTCGGGCCAATAAACACTGGGTACAAAGGATGCACATAACCACCGCCGTAATAATCACCAAACTGGCCAGCAGAATAAACACAAATCTTGGCATACCCATGACATGTTCGTTACGGGTCAAACGGAAGACCACATTTTTCACCTCTTTATTCGCAGAGATGACATTAACCAGTCGCACCGTTTCCATATAACGTGGCGCCTCCACCTTCAGGGTTATCTCTCCCAAGGGGACATTTTTCAAAATATAACTACCCATGCTGTCGGTGAAATTCTTTACGAAATATTTCACAATTGGCTTGATCACCGATACCTTGGCATGTTTTATGGGATGATTGGACATGTCCAGAACAAAACCTGATATCATTGTAGTGTCCAAATCATTTCCCAATCTACCCAAAGGCTGGATTTCACTGTGACCCACAATCAGGGTGTAGGGATTTAGTTTTATGATACCCAAATTGTTAATTTTTCCATGTTTCACCTCGGCCTTAACCACTTGCGACTCATAATTCGGAGCACTCACTTCCAGGGCATAAAGACCCTCGGGCAATATCAACTGGAAATGGGCTGCATTTCGACTAACATTATATACCGGCTGATGTTCAATTATCCGTATAAAGGCCTCCCTCAGCGGCTGGTCCTCGCGATTGTGTACAAAACCTGCCACTCCCGTATCGACCAAATGCAAAAAATTCTTTAGTTTTTCGATATTTTTACGCCACACCGAAGTGATGTCCTTCTGCACGGGCATACTACAGCATGACAAGCCCAGTGTGAACATGGGTATATTATACATTTTATAGAATAAATTCGTCAGACGTTCGGTAATGTCATGGCGCAGGGTATGGGTCGATGTGGCGGCACATTGCAGGGGAGAATAATTGAATTCGGTATTTTCAATATTGTGGGCAAATTTCTCATAGATTTGTTCGCCCTTGGGATAACTGAAAAAAAGGGAGAAAAGCAAATTTGAATTGAGGTTATCTTGAATTTGAGGTTATTTTGCAAAACTTACTACAACTCTGAGGAACCTGTACTGAAGGTAAGCATTAAATCAAATCTTTGATTTTCCAAAAATGTCAACAGCAAATCTCTTCTCTTTTCCGATTCCGGACTTAAAATGCGTTCTCCCAACTCATTGCCAATGACTGGATCACAAATGGTATTGCTAGAAAATAAATGAAAGAGAGTGAATAAAACATATTATTACACATGTAAACATCAGCTGTTAAAGCTTTCTGTTTAAAGAAAACGGGTTCTATCCAGGGTTTAGTTTTCCTATAGGAAATATGTTAAAGAATATTTCCTATAGGAAAACTAAACCCTGGATAGAACCCGTTTTCTTTAAACAGAAAGCTTTAACAGCTGATGGTTACTTTTTCCAAAAATTAACAGCTGATAGTTACTTTTCCCAAAAATTAACAGCTGATAGTTACTTTTCCCAAAAATTAACAGTTGATGGTTACTTTTTTCAAAAATTAACAGCTGATGGATATTTATTCCTTAAAAAAAGACATATCATTTTTTTGACTGGCTTAAGTCATCAGCTAATTTCTTCGAGAAAAAAGAAAGCAGCGTAGGATCAAAATCGAACTAAATCTACCCAAAACTCCTTTGTTTCTCTACGAATAAACCAGCTGGTGGTTTAAGCCAGTCAAAAAAGTCTTTCATGATTTTAGATTAAGATTTTTTAACGAAGCGTAGGAACATAGCATCACAAATAAGAAAAGTGTCTTTACCATCAACTGACGAATATCTTTCCCATGGGAACATGGTATCCTCAACAGCTGACGATTTCTTTTCCCACATAGAATTGGCATCACCAACAGCTGACAATACTTTTTTCATGGAAATATGGCATTACCATAAGCTGACGATCACCTTGCCTTCTAGAATCTTCCAGTTTGATTTGCCGTTGATGTAATTGAAAATCTTCTTAGCAGCTGATTTCTTATCTTGGCAAGACAAACAGCTGATTGATTCTTTTCCGTAGAAACATAGCATCACAAATACTTGACGATAAATTTTCCCGGAAAAATGTGACATAAAAACAGTTGACGATTTCTTTTCCCGTTGGAACATAGTATCACGAATAAGAAAAGTATCTTCACCATCAACTGACGAATATCTTTTTCTTAAAAACATGGTATCATCAACAGCTGGCGATTTCTTTTACCACAGAGAATTGGCATCACCAACACCTGACAATACTTTTTCCATGGAAAAATGGCATTGCCATCAGCTGACAAGGTGATCGTCTGAATCTTTTAGTTTGAACTGCAGTTGATTTAATTGAAAAGCTCCCTTTTAGCTGATTTCTTACCGAAAGAGAAATTTTCTCCTCATTATATGGTGCTCAGTTTGCTTTGAGACAGGTCGCATTCATTTTTTTTAAATTATATTTTTACAAAAAAGCCAGCACCACCAATGACTGACACATACTTCTTTCAAGGAAAAGTGGCATGACAAAAGTCTGACGATTCTTTTCCCATAGAAAATTGTTGTCGTCAATAGCTGACTATAAATTTTCCCAAAGAAATGTGGCATCACCAACATCTGCCCATAACTTTTCCCATGGGAACATGCTTTCATTTCGCTTTTATTTTTTACAAAAAACCCGGCATTACCATTTGAAAATTGTTTCTTCAATGGAAAATGTAAAGACAAACAACTGACGATTATTTTTCCATAGAAAATTGCCATCGCCAATAGCTGACTATAAATTTTCCAAAAGAAATGTGGCATCACCAACAGCTGCCGATAACTTTTCCCATGGGAACATGCTTTTATTTCGCTAACATTTGTCTAGACATATATTTTTTTACAAAAAAGCCGGCATTACCAATAGTTGACATTTTTTTCTTCAATGGAAAAATGTAATGACAAACACCTGACTATTATTTTTCCATAGAAAATTGCCATCGCCAATAGCTGAATATAAATTTTCCCCGAGAAATGTGGCATCAACATCAGCTGCCGATAACTTTTCCCATGGGAACATGGCAGCACCAACAGCTGACGATTACACCAGACAATTCTTTTTCCATAAAAAAATTACATCATCAATAGCTGACGATTACTTTTCACATGTGAACATGGTATCACCAACAGCTGAAGGTTACATTATTTTTCCCTTTCAAACATGACATCACACACAGCTGGCGATTACTTTTCTTGTGGGAACATGGCAATAGGTTATAAATTATTCATGGTAGAATTCAGGTAATCACATTTACACAGCTGCTGCGACAATAAACTATCAAACCAATTTTAGAATTGAAAATTTTGAATTAAAAATTGTTCAAATTCGTTAAAATTTTTGAAAAAAAAACTTTTTGACATATCAATGTTGCGTTGATGCATCTACGTGCATTCTTCTTCCATGAAATTATTTCTCTGGCTGAAAAGTGGCCATCAGCGACGATTACTTTTCCCATTGGGAACATGGCATCAACATCAATTGACTATTACTTTTTCCCTTTGGAACATGACAATAGGTTATAAATTATTTCTCCCACTGAAAAGTGGCATCACCATCAGCTGACGATTACTTTTTGAATAGAAAAATACCTTCACCATCAACTGACCATTACTTTTCCCATGGGGACATGACATCATCAATTGACGATTATTTTTCTGATGATTACTTTTAGAATAGAGAAATACCTTCACCATCAACTGATGATTTTTTCCCATTGGGAACATGGCATTACCATCAGCTGACGATCACCTATAATAGTTCAAATTTCTTTCAAAACTTACTTATTATTGTATAGCTTAAAGACGGCATCGAAATTCTCCGTTATGGGTAGGAAATATAAAACACTGGTCTGCAACAGCTTCAAAATCAAGGGTTCGCGCAATTTATAGCCCTCAATGACGTGACGAATTAAATTCATTGAAATTTCACGACCCAGTGGTGAGGCCGAATCGAAAAAGGAACTCATTATAAGAATTTTGTATTTACTTTCTTCGGGAGCACCGATCTGCAAAAAAAGAGGTTCAATTAATATGCTTCGTGGCGGAATAATTTCGAAATTTGAAATCTTACATCAGCTGTTAACTTTATGGAATTATAATAGAAACCAAATTCCGATTCAGCATAACCAAAGGTGGCAATTTGGCCATTGCGTGCCTCAAACTCGGCCAAGGTGGCTCTCAGTTCGGCATTGGAATGATAACGGGTGTGGACGACATTCTCAATGATGCGATAATCATTGGCCGAGGCCCAGTGTTGGGGATCGTCACGCATTAGGGTTATGTCTAAATGGATTTGGCCCTTGGCCGGCACCTCCACCAACTCACGTTGGGGTGAGAAGCTACAAAAAAGAGAGGAAGAGAAATTTTTTTTTAAATGCATCGAATTAAAGAAATTCCGCCCACACTTACCCATCCGCCAATATGGTAACATTGTGTACCCCTGGCAATGCCAATTTCACATAATCACCATACACACCACTGTAGGTGGCATGCTTGGCATCATCCAACATTATGGCAGCCCCTGCCACAGGGTGACCTATTGAACTCCTTATGGAGCCCCGTATGCCATTGTGTATCTGCTCGATGAACAGCAACAAGGGTTCTCTATTATCTTGCCAGAATTTCGGTAACTCCGCGGCCATGGGGAATTTATCACAACCCAATTCCAATGTCAATTCCATAACTCCAGCCTTAATGTAGTTCCAATCCTGCATACCACCCGTGACACTGTACCATTGGGCTCCATTTGTAATGCCGCCAGGGAAATGCTCATTCTTGAAGAGCGGACAAGGGTTGCCCAAATGCATTGTGGGATGGGCATCGGCATACAGTTTGGCCAAATGCTGGAACAAGGCATTATCTTCTGTGGGATTAAGTTTATGGGCCCCATTGGCCATGCGCAGCCTTGTCATGGGATCATTGAAATCATTTTCATTGTCATCAAATGGATAATTGGCCACCAACGAACCACCATGCAAATTGGCCGACAACACAAAGGGTATGGACAAGGTCCAATTCATTACAGCGGCCACTTCGGGTTCCGTTATTTTGTTATACTTATCCGTTCCGTACTGATCGGGGAAATTACGATTTAAATCCACATTATGGGCATTGGCACGACCCAAAGCACTTGACTTATCACCTTCTTTGGACATCTCATAACCATCCGGATTCATGGAGTACAGGAAATGCATGCGAGTGGTGTTGACCATTTTTGTTATGCGATTATCGAAATTATAACGTTCGCAAATGTATTTCGTGAGCAGGAGCAACATTTCCTTGCCTACCACTTCATTGCCATGCATATTGGCAACATACTTGAATTCTGGTACTCCTGGCACATGTTGTCCCGGTGTGGCGAAAATTTCCATAACCCATAGATCACGATTTTGGACGGATTTACCAATGGAATACAGTCTTGTTATGGACGGATATGAATCGGCTATGTCACGTAAGAATCTGTTGGAGGAAAGTGAGATGTATTAATGGGACAAATAGAATATAAAAAAAACGCTTGATTGGCAACACTGAACATTCACAATGGCTAAGGAGACAAATTAAAAATCTTAAGTAACTATCTAATTTTTACCATATCTCTGTTATTTTTGGGGCTACATCAACAAAATTCGATATCAAATGAAAGAGGAGATTTCACTCTATCCAATTCTTTTTGTTTTATTAAGAAAGAAATAATATTTCCAAAGTTATGGGCTCAAGAAAATGATAACAGAAAAAATCCTACAAACATTACATTACGATCCCTAGTGCAATTTTCCGGATATCTCTGGTAGTTGGTCGGCTTCAAATACAAAATTGGAAATAGAAGTTTAGATGGGATGCCGCCTTCTTAATCTAAGTGGATTTCACAAAGCTAAACATGTTACATTAATTATTAAAGACCCAAGAAAAAGATTACAAAAGAAACCTAAATTTTTTTATTTTTAGGCATTGGATATTTTTTACTATAACTCTGGTATTTGGTCAGCTATGTATAAAAATTTTACACCGATCTAAAGAGGAGAACTTCCTCTCTTATAGTAAAAGATTATACTAAAATAGTTCCATTACGAAAAAAGTTATGGCCTTTAGAAAACAATTACCGAAAAAATGCTAATTTTAAATTTTGACATTGATGTATAAATGGTAAGATATCTCTGGTATTTGTGCAGCTATATCAACCGAATTTGACAATTTTTAAGAAAATAGGTCTCTCTCCATTGTAATTCATTTATTTTATGTGGAAAGAACAATTGCGATAAAAGTTATGGGCTCTATAAAATAGCTACTGAGAAAAAAACAAAAATGTTAAATTTATATCAATTGTTAACTTTGTAGGATATCTCTTGTATTTGCTTAGCTATAAAGACAACTCTTACATCAAATTAAAGAGGAGATGATATTCTTTCCAAAAATGTCAAATACCATTGAGATAAAACCATAATATCTGATAATATGGCCTCAAGAAACCTATTACTGAGAAAAATCAAGAAATTATAATTTTCGGGCCCTGGTTTTATTTTTACAATATCTTGAGTATTTTTACGGTTACATTAATGATGTTTGGTATTATTGTAAAGAGAAGACTTCCCTGGTTCTAAATCATTTTTGTTTATCCGGTCTAGACCTATTATTTCCAGAGTTACGACCTTTAGATGATGATTGCCTAAAAAAACCTAAACAAATAAAATTTAAGACACCTGTTGAATTTTGGTCATATCTCAGGTATTTGGTAAGATAAATCAACAACATTTGTCAACAACTTAAAGAGGGACCATGCTTTTTAAGATATTAATTCGTTTCTATGGGCTAAGAGTATAATTTTACAACTTAGAACCTGTAGATTGAGATTACTGAAAAAATCCCAAAAATTTTCAAAACCAAGGTACTTGTTTAAATTGGACATATCTCGGATATTTGACCAGCTAAAACAACAAAGTTGCACAGCAATTAAAAGAGGATATTTTGCCTTTTTAAAATCGGAAAATAAATTGAAAATAAACGCTCCACTGCCAAAGTTATGACTCCCAAGTAATGTTGTCTAAGAAAATGCAAAAAATTGCACGTTTAAAGCACTTCCTTAATTAATACAATATCTCTTATATTTGATGACCTATATCCTCTAAATTTGTCATCAGCTGAAGGAGAATATATCGTTCTTGCAATATTACTTTATTTTGTAAGGATATCTCCACTACGTAAAAAGATATGCATTCCGAAAAACGATTACGGAAAAAATTCGAAAGACTTTTTATTTTTGTGCTTTTGTTAATTTTGCAGATATCTCGGGTATTTGGTAAGTTACATCAGTAAATTTCGGCTTCAAATTAAACAGGAGATGTCCCTTATTTAGAATCATTTTAATTTGTTGCAATAACCCCATTACTTGCAAAGTTATGACCCTTCAAAAATTTGATCTCGAAAAATCTTAAAACTTTTTAATTGTTGTCGATTCTCCATTTGATACGATATCTCTGGTATCTATTTAGCTACATTAACATAAGTTGTCCTCAAATTAGAGACAACATGCTCTTCTCTTAAAATAATTTTTTTGACCAAGTTTAACCTATTTCTTGCAAAAATATGGCCACTTGAATGTTGTTACTTAACTTAACCTCAAAACCTTTGAACTTGACATACCTATTCTTTTTTTTACAATATCTCTGAGATTTGTTTAGTTATATATGACATATTTGACATTACTTGAGAGAAAACATTATCTTCTTCCAAAATCAGAAAATTTAATTCATGGAGATCGAATAAATTTAAAAGTTATGACCTCTATGAAGACACCTCCCAGTATTTTAAACGAATTGCAATAATATCTAAGGCAAACACGATGTGTGGCCAGTTACCTTGATAAAGAGAAAATATCCCCACCGTGTGAATACAGCTAATTATAACAAATTGACTTAAAGTGGCCTAGCCACACATCAAATTGTGATTGCTTCATAATAACTTATTTTAAAGTAAAGTGTTCATACTAACTTTTCCATGGCAGTAAAATTGTGATGTTCAAATTTGGTTGGCGTTAAAAAGCCGCCATTTTTTTCAATATTTTCCGCATTATCGGCACGAATAACTTTCAGCTTGCGAAAATCACCTAAAATGATGAAAGAAAAAGAAAATAAAAAAAATCGATGATGATTGATGATAGAAAGAAAAATTAAAAATAAAAGAAGAGAACTTTGATTCCTTGTCTCTCGCCCCCTCAACTCCAACCACAGTTTTAGTCTTTCGAACCCATAACATAAAATATATATAGAAACAGGTGAGCTTAGATAATAGTGAGTGCATATGCAGTGCATTGAACATAAAATAGATGAAATGAGTGATGGATGCAATAAAAAAAACTTATAAATAAATAAATGAACACCTTCCTCCATTCCGTCCATAAAACACAGTTTAGACTAGGCTTACGTTTGCAGTTTTTTGCTAAATAAATTTTATTTATTAGCTTTATTTAGATTTAGTATACATTTACATCAAATCGTTTTAGAGAATAAAATATTAAAATTATTTACGTTTACATTTAGGCATATACATATATATGTAGGTATGTGATATATCTTGTTAGTTTAGACTACAATTTCATAAAATAGTTTTGGGATAAAATTATGTAAATATATTTTCTTTATGTTTTCTCTGTTCTATAAATGATATTAAGTATTTAAAATTTCATAGGATTAAATAACAAGATTTTAAATCTATAGATTAAAAAAATATAATTAAATATTATTTATTGTGAATGTGTAAATACGTTTTTAAAAATTGAGTTAATAAAATTACGAAAAAAAATAAATAAAAATATCTTGATACAATAAAGAAGATTTTTATAAATTAAAGCTATTATCTTCTATTTTCAAAATTATTTTAAATCATAAAAATACTTTAATTATTTCAAAAGTTATGGCCTCTGTAACATGTTACGAAAAATATGGCAATATTTTGCAAATTTTGGGTAGTTGTGATTTTTTGGCGATAATTCAGACATTTCATCAGCTACATCCACATAATTACAGCGGCTCAAATTGAAGTCTTTAGTCCTTCGATAAAAATTAAGTTCAATAAAATACAACGATTTCTTCCATAGATATGGCCACCAGAAATCGATGACGGAAAATATAGTAAAAATTTGAAAGTTTTAAGTAACGTACAATTTTGCCGATATCTCGTTTACTTAGTCAGCAACATCAACAAGTTTTTGTGAGCTTATTGATCAAGTAATGCTCTTTGAAAAATGTACTTATTTATACAGTTGCGCCGTTTATTTTTAAAGTTACAGGCTTTGGAATGTGATTACCAAAAATATTACCAAACATTTAATTTGTGGGTCATTTCATACTTTATACAATATCTCTGGAATTTATTGAGCTACGTCATATTAAATCTACGTTTAAATAAAGATCAGGTTGTGTTCTTTCATAAATATTTCAATTTGCTGTGATACGGCGTTAACCTAAAAAGTTATGGGCTCTGGAGCATGATTACGCAAAATATCATAAAATTATGGACATTTTAGGTAATGTTGAATTTTTTGCAAATTCTTAACAATTTTATTAGCTACGTAAATAAAACTTTATCCTCTTGAAGAATAGACTTCTCTCTTTTATGAGTATACTATTTTAAGAGGATATTCCCATTTTTCGTAAAGTTACAGCCTCGAGAACATAAGTGCGAAAAATATGATCAACTTGGTAAAACTCTGAGATTTGTATAAATTTTCCCATATCTCTCATAACTCGAGTGCTACATCAACAAAACTTAGTGAATTGAATGATTGTACTTTGCTTTCTCATAAACATGTGACTTTTAGGTTATACGCCGATCACATACAAAATTATGGCCTCTGGAATTGAATTGCGGAGAAAATGCAAAAAATTGGTAATTGTGTGTCATTTGGTATTTTCTCCATATCTCCGTAAGTTTTTAAACTATATAAACATAACTTTGTAAATTTAAGGAAAAGGCGATGTCCTTCCATGGGCAATTTATTTCAAGGCGATATTCCGAACACTTAGTTATTGCCTTTGGAAGAACTGTAATGAAAAATATTTTCAAAATAATTTTTTGCGCTTTTTTTACAAGGTAAGCTACTCAAATAAATCGATTGTCGAATTATAAAAACAAAACATTGAGATTTTGGAGATCATCATTCTTTTTTAGATCTAATTTCTTTTATTTCAACATATTACGCCAACTAGTTGCTAAGTTATGGCCTCTGGAATGTGATTACCGAAATAAATCCCTAAGAACGGGAAATTCGGGTAATATTGCATATTGTCCTATATCTAGAGAATTTTATTATTTACTCTAACGAAACTTTACCAATGCAAAACTAAGATATAGCTCTTGACAAAATATGCAATTTTAATCTATTTAAAATTTATTTAAAAAAGATATGGCCTCTGGAATTTAATAGCAGAAAAATTACTAAACACCGAAAAACTCTGACACTTGAGTTTATTTTCCAGTATCGTTCGTAAATGATTAGCTACGCCAACAAACCTTCACAGGATTAAATATTAGTCGGTGCTCTTTCTAAAATAATTGGAATTATTTTAAAACCGCTATTATTTAAAAAGTTATGGCCTCTGGAGTTTCAATACGGAATGAAAAACTATGTGCTTTTAATTTGCTGACACTTGCTTAGGTTGTCCCATATCTCTGGTAGTTAATTAGCTACAGAAATAAATCTTTGGAAGATTGAAGCTCAGATTTTTTCTCTTTCAAAAATATGCTGTTTCATTTTAAAACGCCGATTATTGAAAATGTTATGGCCTCTGGAATGTGTATGCAGACTAAATGCTCTATAGTGAGAAATTCTGAAGCCTGTTTACATTTTCCAATATCTCTGAGAGTTAATTAGCTACACAAATAAATCTTTGCAAGTTTGATGCTCAGTCTATGCTCTTTCAGAAACATGCCGTTTCATTTTAAGACGCCGATTTCTAAAAAAGTTATGTCCTCCGGAATGTGTATGCTGATAAAATGCTCTACAGTGAAAAATTCTGACACTTCTTTTAATTTTCCAATATTTCTGGTATTTAATTAGCTACACTAATGAAATTTTGCAGGTTTGAAGATCAGTTGCCGCTCATTCAATAGCTTGTATTTTTATTTTAAGACGCCGTTATATAAAATAGTTATGGCCTCTGGAATGTGTGTGCAGATAAAATGCTCTATAGTGAAAAATTCTGACACTTCTTTTCATTTTCCAATATTTCTGGTATTTAATTAGCTACACTAATGAAATTTTTGAAATTTTGAAGATCAGTTGCCGCTCTTTCAGAAACATGCTTTTTCATTTTAAGAGGCCGATTTCTGAAATAGTTATGGCCTCTGGAATGTGAATACAGATAAAATGTTCAATAGTGAAAAACTCTGAAGCTTGTTTTCATTTTCCAATAACTCTGGTAGTTAATTAGCTACACTAATGAAACTTTATAGGTTTGAAGTTCAGTCCTCGTTCTTTCAAAAAGGAGATATTTTATTTAAAAATGACAATTTTTTAAAAAGTTATGGCCTCTGGAATGTGAATGCGGAAAAAATGTATCACACAGAAAAATACGAATACTTGTTGAGATTATCCCATAACTCTAGAAGTTGATTAGTGACACCAACCAAATTTTGTGAATTTGCTAAAGAGTCGCTGTTCTTTCCGAAACGTGTATTTTAACTTTTCAACGCCGTTTACTGTAAATATTGTGGCCTCTGGAATGTGGCAACGCAAAAAATATTCAATCTTTCATAATTTTGGCACATGTGTAGATATGCCGATATCTCTGGTATTTGGTTAGCTACAAAGATGAAACTTGTTGGGATTTTAGAACACTTGTTCCTCTTTCCTAAGCAATTTTTTTCTTGTCATTACAATAATTATTTCAAAAGTTCTGGCCACGAGTATAGCTTTACAAAAAAGAAATCTAAAATTATTGAAAATTGGATGGTTGCATTATTTTTTAGATGTCTCTGAAATTTTTCTAGATATATTTACTAAACTTTGGAAAATGGAAGATGAAATGTTGGCCTTTAAAAATTAATTTATTTTATATTGATATTATATTTTTTTTTCCAAAAATTGTTGTCTTCGAAAAACAAATCCCAAAAATTTCTAAAAAATAAAATTGAAAAAATTGTGCAATTTTTTTTTAAATTCTGATTTAACACATTCCATATTCAACAATACTTGGCACCACTTTAACCTCATAAATTAAATTACATATTTTCGATGCAATATTTTAATCAATGTGCAACAGCTGTTATAATTGACAACAAGTGCAAAAACAGGCGCATACACACATGAAACTGCTGGCATAAATGCATTTCCATTATCATCATCATTAACAAAACAAACAACAACCCCAACACTGGCATGCATCGTCGTCGTCGTCCTCTGCGAGTGATTGACATTTGCAGTGTATGCCAGCCAGCCAGCTAGCACCAGCAGACAGACAGACAGACCCACAACCAGCCACCACCAGTATGTACTTATTCCACAACAGAATTGCCTAATTCACTGCTTCACATTGGAATTAAACCTGATTCGGAATTAAATGGCTATGTGAAGGCATCTGGTTTTTGGTTTAATTTCGATTTTTGGACAAATCGAAGTAGGTCAACTTTCATGGGATGTTTGGTGCATTTGTAGAAGGGGATTGACTTATGAATGTCGTTTTAAGGCTTCATTTAAGGCGGTTGTCCAAAAATAGAGTGGTTTGCAGCTTGTAGCGATCACGGGTTTGATCTCTCTCTCTTTCTCTCTGTTTTTGGAGTATGACAAGGTAATCAGTTCCTTGATGCAGTAAAAATATGTATGAGAGATAATTTGCAAGAGAAGAATATTGAGAGAAAGAGAGAGACGGAATGCAACATGCCCGTTATTGGCTCTTATAAACAAAGTCATACTCCGTTTACATTCCCTTTGACAAGTAAAGCCTTTGGCCCACATTTTGAATTGCCTCGTTTGTTAGATAATTGCGTGATTTTTTTTATTAAAGTTGAGGAAGGAATTTTCTTATGCTTACTATTGGCATGTTTAGACAGCCAATTATTAAGTATTTAATTTCTCATGAACTTTTCCTATATTTTGGATATTTGATCAATTAATTTGCCATATTTTGTTGAGAATCAGAAGTAAAAATTTGCGAAACTAATAATTTCAATATGAAAATCTTATTTATTTAATTAGAAAAATTTTTATGCGAAAAATGAGCTGCATAAAAACACATTTGAGCATTTGTATACAAATACCGATATCTCAAGGATTTCATGAGTTACAACAACAAAATCTTTGCAATTCAAAGAAGGCACTCTTGGTTTTTCCCGATCAAAAAATTTATTTAAAATATTTCACTGTTACCCAAAGTTATGGGCCATGGAAAGTTATTACAAAACATATTAATGAATGGGTAAAAGTTAAGTGATATCTCCTTAACTATTGAGCGTACATCAAATAAACTTTGTTTTAATTAAGATAAAACATTCTCTTTCGGAATCATGTTATTAACAAAAATCCACCGAATATTTCACAAATTATGATCACACGAAAATGCTTGCGCAAAACTTTTAACAAAACTTTAACAATTTAACATGAATATATTTTGCTTTTTCTCTGAGTTTTATACGGTGATAACAATAAAGCTTGCCATCATTTTAAAGCATAGAGTATCTTCTTCCAATATCAAGTTAATTTATGGAAATACACCGAGTAATTCCAAAGTTATGGCTCCTATAACTCTGTGACGCAAAAATACTATAAATTTGAAAAATTTAAGTATTTGAATATTTTTTCCTATAACTCTGGTATTTTATAAGCTATGGCATACAGTTTGTTTACCAATATAAACAGAAGATGTTGCTCCTTTAATAACAAATTATTTCATAGAAATACACTGAGTACTTCCTAAGTTATGGCCTATAGAACTCTGTGACGCAAAAATACTATAAATTTAGAAAATTTAAGTATGTGAATATTTTTTCCTATAACTCTGGTATTTTATCAGCTACGGCAAACAATTTCACTATCAATATAAGGAGCAGATGTTGTTCGTGTAGAATCAAGTTAATCCATGAAAATACACCGATTTCTCCCAAAGTCATGGCTTCTAGAACTCAGTGACGCAAAAATTCTATAAATTTGGAAAATTTAAGTATGTGCATATTTTTTCCTATAACTCTGGTATTTTGTCAGCTACCGCTTACAATTTGTCTGCCAATTTAACGAATAGATGTTACTCCTTTAAGAACAAATCATTTTATAAAAATAGACCGAGTACTTCCAAAGTTCGGTCCTCTAGAACTCTGTGACTCAAAAAGGTTATACATTTGAAAAATTTAAGCATGTGAACATTTCTTTCCTATAACTCTGGAATTTTGTCAGCTACAGCAAACAATTTGTTTACCAATATAGGCAGTAGATGTTGTTCCTTTAGAATCAACTTATTTCATGAAAATATACCAAATACTTCTAAAGTTATGGCCTCTAGAACTCTGTGACGCAAAAATATTCTAGATTTGGAAAATGAATATTTTGTGAATATTTTTTTCTATAACTCTGGTATTTTGTAAGCTACAGCATTAAATTTGTTTAAACATTTAAGCAGTAGATATCGCTCTTTTAAAATCAAGTTATTTTATGAAAATATACCCAATACTTCCAAAGTTATGGCCCCTAAAAATAGATGACGCAAAAAATACCCCAAATCGGTACACGGATATTTTTTCCTATAACTTTGGTATTTCGTCAGCTACAGCCTATAATTTGTTTACCAATTTAAAGAGTAGATGTTGTTTCTTTAGAATCAAAGAATGAAAATATACCGAGTATTACCAAAGTTGTGGCTCCTAGAAATTGATGACCCAAAAATACTATGGATGTAGAAAATCCAAGTACACGGATATTTTTCCATATAACTCTAGTATTTTGTCAGTTACAGCATAGAATATGTTTACCAATTTAAGGCGTAGATTTCATTCCTTTAATATAAAATTATTTCAACGAAATATACTGAGTACTTTTAAAGTTATGGCTCATAGAAACTAAAAGCGCAAAAAATGCCACAAATAGGAAAATTGCGGTTAATGTATATATTTCCCTATAACTCAGGTATTTTGTCAACTACAACCACAAAACTTGTTGGCATCTTAAAAAATTAAATTGTCTTTTCTCAAAATCCAATTATTTTATTAAAAAATACCGGTTACTTCGGTAGTTATGGCCTTTAGAATGAGGTTACCCAATAAATGCAGAAATTTGGCAAATTAGTGTACCTGAGTAATTTTTGGTGATATCTCTGGTATTTGGTTAGCAATAATAGCAAAATTTGATATCATTTGTAAAAGAAGATGATTTTCCTACAATAACCGAATACTTTATTTAATTACACCGGCTACCTTTGAAGTTTTCAACACTAGAAAACAAATACGCAAGTCTTTTTGAAAAATTGCCATTTGAGGTGTGTTACTTATTTCCTCCAAATTTTTGTTATATTTCTCAGCAGCAATAACAAAATCTATTCACGTGTCAAGGACTGAAATATAGTCTTCTTAAACGGGTTATTTGATGTAGATATGACAATAAAATTTTATGTTATGGCCCTTGGGACTGGGTTACGGAAAAATTTTCAGATATGAAAAATATGAGACATTCGAATAACTTTAGTTATAACTCTGATATTTTGTGACATAGATTAACAAATATCAATACGGATTTAAAGAGGACATTTTCTTCTTTTCTTAGCATGCTATTTTATCGCCATATCTCCTGTACTTCCAAAGTTATGGTCTCCAGTCAATAATGACGCAAAACATTCGAAGAACTCTCAATACTGAGAGTCTTGATGTTTTTCTTTGATATCTTTGGCATCGTATTAGCTTTGACATAAAACTTTGGCATTATTTTAATGTTTAGAGTTTCCTTTTTAATAACTAGATCAATTTTATTAAGATTCTGTGCATTTTTACAAATCTTTGGGCTAACACACACGGTTACGAGAAAAATGTTCAATACCAATAATTTCGGGTCATTTGAATATTTCGGCTATATCTCGGTTATAAGGCTAGTTACATTAACATATTCTGATGTGGTTTTGAAGATTGCTTCTAATACTCTCATAATAAATAATTTATTTTATAACTTCACTCTATGTTTTGAAAAGTTATGGCCTCCTGAAAATAATTGCCCAATTTTTTTTTAAATTGCTGCAGTTAAGTATTTATTTAATTTTTAGATATCTCTGGTATTTTGTGTGGTACACCAATAAAACTTGAAAAATAAGAAATTTCGATGCTTTATCCTAAAAACTTACAGTTATTATGCAATTGCAACGGTTACTTTAAAAGTTATGGTCCGGTGGATATGATTACTAAAATTTTTTTTTTAAAAATAGATAGTTCAGTTGTTTTGTAATTTTGCTATATCTCCGGCATGTCGAAAGCTACATCGATAACATTTTATATTGATTTGAAGTTGACATTTCCTGCTCTAATGGTATGTTTACATTGGAGATTTTTGCCGGGTTAACCCTCTTTATGGGTTTTTATTTGTCCAATAAATTTGGCAATTTAAAGCCTCTGGTTCTACGTAATCCGGTAAACTGTAAGCGGGCTATAAAAATCGATTTATTTTTATCATAATAACAAAGGGTTTTCTTTAGAGTTTGTGGTCATCAAAAAAAAAAAAAAAAATTACCCAAAATGTGCCAAACATTGCCAGATTGTTCGATGACTAGATCAGATGGTTTAATGAATGGTGGATTTATGACCCATTTAATTTAAAATAATTCGAGTTCATAAAATAATTAATTTCCATTACGCAAAGTGCTTGGCCACACATCAATTTTCTCCAAGAGCCAATTTACTATCGTGCCATGTCGCACACAAAAATTTAAGGTGGCTTTTCTTCTAAACCCCTTAGAAAACGGTGATATTTTGAGAGTCCCATGCATGTGATGTGTGGCCAGTTAGTTTTATGGAATTTTAAACAACTATATAAAAATATAATTTTTGCATTAAAAAAAGACAACTTAAAATAAAACACAAATAAACCAATGTGAATAAAAGTTACATGTAATTTTTAGGTTTGTTTTTTTACAAATACAAATGAACAATAATTATAATTTTAAATTTTATTATTATTATTCAATATGGTATGCATATGATAGGAATTTACGTTTGTTTTATAATTATGTGCGTAGGATCTTTTAGTTATTATTACAGACAATTTATTTGATTATTTTTTTTTTTGTGCTTTTGTTTGCTATACAATTATTTAAGCCGTAGATTTGAAATTAATCCATAATTATAAATAAAAAACAAAAAAAAAATACAATATTTTACAGAACAGCAGGAAAATAAAACAACATACGATAATAACAAATACAAACAATATAGCCAATCTTGTATGGGGAAATAAAATAACACGGAGGGAATGTGTTGAAAATTATGCTTAAATTGCCACAAATGTTCAGTTTCTTAAAATGCCTTGGCCACGTTATTAATTAGTTTCCTTAAATTCATATTTTTTACATTTTCCACGAAAAAAATGCTATAAAAATATAATATATAGAAACCAACTTTATGTGTGGCCAGCCACCCTTAAGAAAATGATGGCAATCAATATGAACATAACATAAGACAAAGACAACTAGTCTTCCGACTAGTTTCCACTTTGATCAAACAGTTGTTTTTAAAGGTATGAGTTAGTGTGAGAGAGAGAGGGAGAGGGATAGTAGGTATTTCTCTCTCCTGTTTTCCGTTATAGAATACTCTATGATAGTAAATGCAATAGTAGTGTTGTAGACAGTAACAAGTGTTGCAGTGTGTGATAGATAAATAGGTGAGAGTACAATGCATGTGCCATGTGGGTTCACAGGGTGTGATAGAACATACAGTGTAGGAAATGAGGTAAATTAGTAAAATGTAAAAATGCTTTAGGGGGGTTCAGTAGTGTTAATTTGTATTATTTTGTACTAATCTTGGTTATGTATTGAAATATTGAAAAAATTTTGTTTAATAGTTTATTTAATAGTTGCATCCATTAAGGGCTCATTCCAAAAACCTTTGAAAATATCATTTGAAACGTCGTTTTCAATTTTTGACTCATTTTAAACTTTTATAAAAAAAGTTTAAATAAAAAAGTTTTGATTAAAAGATCATAATGATGAAGCATTAAAAATCTCGCTTAAAGCTCGTAGCATACTAGTTGTAATCATAAAGATCTCATTCCAGAAAACCTTTGAAAATACTATTTGAAACGTCGTTTTCAATTTTTTTGCTACTTTTAAAATTTAATAAAAAAGTTTAAATAGCAAAATTCTTAAAAACACCAATAAATATTATTCAGCCGATACATATGACTTTTTCTAAATACCTCATTAAATAATTAAAAAATGATAAATACTTTTCTAATCCTGATATTTTATAAAAATCCAGATCTATCTTGCAATATCATAAAGATACACCGACTACTTCAAAGATACAGCACCAGAAAGTCATTACAAAAAAAATCAGAAATTTTATATTTGAGAATATTTTTAATTCTGCCGACCTTTTCCAAGCAATCAAGAGAAAATTTGGCAGCATCTTAAAGATTAGCTTTCGTCCTTTCGTAATTAATTTATTTTATAAAGATAGACCGATTATTAACAAAGTTGTGGTTCCAGAAACTCATTACGCAAAAGATCTCGAAACCTTAAATTTTAGGTTATTTTACTTTCTTCTGAAAATCACGAGCACTATTCCAGCGGCATCATTAAAACTTGGCAGCATCTTAAAGTTTAAACTTTTTTCTTTATAAATCACTTTATTTTGTAAAGATACCTCAGCTATTTTTTGAGTTATGATCTCTAAAAGGCGATTATGGAAACATTATACAATCTTCACAATTGAGATAATCGTTTCATTTTTCCGATATTTCAGTTATTTTGTTGGTGACCTTTACAAACCGACATATTAGTTTAAATATCTCATTTCCTACTCTCAAAATCAAGTTATTTTATAAAAATATACGGGTTATTGAAAAAGTTATAGCCAATTGAAATAGACGCACAAAAAATACACAATCGTGAAAAAATTGAAGAAGTTGCTAAATTTTTCCGATATATCCGGCCTTTTGTTAGCAAAACCTAGGAAACCTATACGAAATTTAAAGATGACATATTCTTCCTTCCAAATCCTTTTATTTCATGAAAATGCACCGCTTGCAACCAAAGTTATGGCCTCTAGAAAATGATTACGGAAAATTTCTTAAGTCCTAAAAAATTTAAGTAGCCGCTTTCCTTTTTGGATACTGATTTCAGTAAAATTTGTTATAAATTCAAAGATAACATAATTTTCTTCCTAAATCAAGTTATTTCATTAAAATATACCAGTTATTGAGAAAGTTATGGCCTCTAGAAGGAGGTAGCACAAAACGACTTGAATACCACAAAATTTAAGTAGCTGCCTAATTTCTCCTATATATCCGATATTTTCCCAGTGACATCTGAAATTTCTCGTACCAATTTAAAGCTCACAATATCTTCTTTCCAATTCAAGTTACTTCATAAAAAACCACCGGCTAATAAAAAAGTTATAGCTAATAGAAGAGGAAGCGCAAAAAATTCCAAGTTGAGAAAGAATAAAAGAAGATGCTCAATTTTTCATATCTCGGGTATTTTGTTAATAAAACCTAGGCAACCTTTTAAAAATTTAAAGATGACATATTTTTCTTTCCAAATCAAGTAACTTCACGAAAATATTCCGTTTACATCCAAAGTTATGGTCTCTAATACATGATTACGGAATTTTTTTAAATCTTAAAAATATTAAGTAGTCGCTTTCTTCTTCGAAAATTTCCGAAATTTTTTTAGTGACTTCAGTAAAGTTTATTATGAATTCAAAGACTTCATGTTCTCCTTTCTACACAAGTTATTTTTTTAAATCTATGAGTTATTACGAAAGTTATGACCTTCAGAAGAAGACAGCACAAACAAGAATCCAAATGCATGTATACCACACATTTGAGTAGCTGCCTCATTTTCTCGATATATCCGATATTTTGACAGCGACATCTGTAATATTTCATATCAATTTAAAGCTCACAATATCTTCTTTCCAATTCAATTATTTTCATTACAATATATCAGATATTGAGAAAGTTATGACCTTCAGAAGAAGGTAGTACAAAAACTGCTTGTATACCCAACATTTGAGTAGCTGTCTCATTTTCTCGACATATCCGATATTTTGAAAGCGACATCTTGCAATATTTGATATCAATTTAAAGCTCACAATATCTTCTTTCCAATTCAATTTATTTCATTGGAATATATCAGGTACTGAGAAAGTGATGACCCTTAATAGAAGACAGCAGAAAAACTATTTGATTACAACAAATTTGAGAAGCTGCTTCATTTTCTCGATATATCCGATATTTTGATAGCGACATCTGCAATATTTCATGGCAATTTAAAGCTCTAATTATCTTCTTTCAAAATCAAATTATTGCATGCAAATCTACCTGCAAATAAAAAAGTTATGCCCAATAGAAGTAGAACCTCAAAAAATAACCAAAAAGGTCAAAACTGCAGAAATTTCCTATTGTTCCGATATCTCCAGTCCTTTGTTAGCAAACCCTAGAAAACCTTTACGAAGTTTAAAGTTGACATATTCTTCTTTCCAAATCAAGTTAGTTTATATATCGGCTAATAAAAAAGTTCTGTCGAATTATATAATATACATTTAAAGATCGTATTTTCTATTATCTAACTCAAGTTAGATCATGAAAATATACCGCTTTTTACAAAAGTTACGGACAATAGAAAATGGTTAAATGGTTAAAATTAAAATTCAAGCAAATATTCTGGGGCTAAATTCTTGTTCTATGAAAATATGAAATGAAAAATTTTATAAAGTAAATATTTTTCATCTCATATTTTCATAGAACACGAACGCAGCCACTGGATCATTTCATATTTTCCAGGGGCTGGATTTTTGTTCTATGAAAATATGAAATGAAAAATATTTCTTTTATAAAATTTTTCATTTGACATTTCTTTCCTTTTATGAAAAGTTTTCATTTCACATTTTCATAGAACAAGAATTGAGGACCTGGACTTTCGACTTTTATGTTAATTTTTATTTTTTCCCGTTATTTTTGCCACAAGAGATTGATTTATTTGAGGTGTGCCCAGACCCCTTGTTATTACATGATTTTCCAATCACACCGTGTGAGCATGCCTTATGACAGATGCCGTTAATTTGTTCAAGTTGGCTATTCCCTTAAGTGGCCTGGCCATAGGTTAAGTAAAATTATTCATTAAAATCGAAATTGTTTAGACTTTTTTCGACATTTATGTTAATTTTTATTTTTCCCGTTATTTTTGCCACAAGAGATTGATTAATTTGAGGTGTGCCTAGATCCCCTTTTATCACATGGTTTTCCAATCACACCGTGTGAGCATGCCTTATGATAGATGCCGTTAATTTGTTCAAGTTGGCAATTCCCTTAAGTGACCTGGCCATAGGACAACTTAAGGGAAGTTATTCATTAAAATCGAGATTTTTTAAACATTTTTTTTACTTTTCTCAAAAATTGGAATGTCATAATAAAACATAAGAGATTGTATACATTTGGTTAATTTGAGGTGTGCCCGGACCCCTTGTTATCACATGATTTTCCAATCACACCATGTGAGCATGCCTTATGATAGATGCCGTTAATTTGTTCAAGTTGGCAATTCCCTTAAGTGGCCTGGCCATAGGTCAACTTAAGGGAAGTTATTCATTAAAATCGAGATTTTTTAGACTTTTTTTAACTTTTTCTCAAAAACTGGAATGTTATAATAAAACATAAGATATTGTATACATTTGGTTATTTTGAGGTGTGCCCAGACCCCTTGTTATCACATGATTTTCCAATCACACCATGTGAGCATGCCTTATGATAGATGCCGTTAATTTGTTCAAGTTGGCAATTCCCTTAAGTGGCCTGGCCATAGGTCAACTTAAGGGGAGTTATACATTAAAACCGAGATTTTTTTTAGACTTTTTTGTAACTGTCTCTCAAAAATTGGAATGTCATAATAAATCATAACCAAGTATATAATAGAAAAAATGAAGAAATACATAGGTATGAGTGAGAGTGATAGATTCCGTGTAGTTGGTGGTTTTTGGTGCAAATGCCTTTTGCGGGTGTATGTGTGAGGGAGTGTGTACATATATAGGTGTGTGTTTTATCTTAAACAACAACAATTAAAACGTAAACGTTTGATTTTTTTCTTTTTTGTGTAAATACAAAAAAAAAAAAACCAAAACAAATAGATAAGTAAAGACTAAAACCATGTTTGGAGTCCAAATTAGAAAAAAAAATAAAACGAACAGACTCAAAATTTAATGTCTAAAAAAGTATGGACTATAAAAACTGCTTATACCATCATAGTTGGTCTCAATCGGCGACAAGGTAAAGTCCAAACGTTGAGCCACATTTTTATCGTTCGTTACATGAATCTGTTGCGGTGCACTGGCCTGGTAGCTGCAATGAGATCAAAACAAAAAGAGACGCAGACAAGTTTCCCCGCACACAAAACGAAAGGAGAAACAAGTTTAATTCATTCGATTAGTATTCATGGTTTTTGTTTCGCAAAATAATCGATACATATAAGGAAATTATCAACACAACCACCACCACAAATCTTGGATATCTTACCCGAAAGCCAATGCTTGGATGTTATAGATTCCTGGTGTCAACAGACGCCAGTATTCGCCGCGCCGTGTCGTACGTATGGGCTTCTCCTCCAAACCGGAAACCACAATTGTTGCATCATGTATGGGATAACCGTTGACATCTTTAACCACACCTTTCACTCCGATATGGGCCAATTTGAGGAGTTGCAACAGACTTTGTTTGTTGCGTTGCCATTCGCCGGGCAACGTCTTGGCGGGTGGATATTTGCAGCAGGACAGCTCAATGGTTAGTTCGAAACAATTGCTAAAGGCATAATTGAAATCTTGCATGCCACCGTTCAACTCATACCAATGGGCACCATTGGTAACGCCATCCGTAAACGTGTCATTGCAATTGTTGCCCTTGCGCATAATCGGATGATTGTTGGCATAGGTGTGGGCCATTAGCTTGAAGACCCGGTCGTCGGGGGTCAAACTATCTTCGCAGCATTCGTGATGGGCCCTGCAAGGAAGAGAGAAGGAAAAAAAATGAAATTATTTTGCCTTTAACAATGAGTAATCGGTTCTAGTTCAAAACTGTAACCGGTTTCAAAAGGGACGATAATGAGGGAATAAAAATCTAATTCTAATTCAAATTTTATTCATTTATTAAATATATTAAAAATGAGATATTTGCCAAAAACCGGTTCCATTGAATCGGTTTGTAATTAACCGGTTTTTTGAAGCAAAATAGGAAGGTAGAAAGTACCCTAGAATCATAAACTAGGTTAGAAACCCATTAAACCTCTTATAATAACCTTTAATCGTTTCCATGGAACCGATTACTTAGTTTTTAACTCGAGTAACCGGTACCAAAATTGCAAAGAACTTAGTAAAAATGTTCAGGAACATTTTTTTAGCTATATTGATATGCACCGCAATGCCATTTCATGACGATAATCGGTTACATGAACCCGATTACTAAGTTTTAAACTCAAGTAACCGGTATCAAAATATCTAAAAACTTCCCAGAAATTCTCCTAGAGATCAGGAAAGTTCCCCTCAATATAACAAAAAGTAGTATTTAATAATGAGTTATCGGTTCTAATTCAAAACTGTAACCGGTTCCAAAAGAGGCGATAATGAATTTTAATGTATTAAAATTTATATATCTGCAAAAAAACCGGTTCCATTGAACCGGTAATCGTTTGTAATTACCCGGTTTTAGAAGGAAAATAGTAGGGTAGAAAGTACCCTAGAATCATAAACTAGGTTAGAAATCCATTAAACTTCTTATAATAACCTTTAAGCGGTTCCATGAAACCGATTACTTAGTTTTTAACTCGAGTAACCGGTAACAAAATTACTAAAAACTTCATAAAAATGTCCAAGAACTTTTATCAGCTGTTGATATGCACCGCACTGCCATTTTATGACGATAATCGGTAGTATGAAACCGATTACTAAGTTTTTAACTCAAGTAACCGGTACCAAAATTGCAAAAAATCTCTCAATTTTTTTTTTTAACTGAGTTTAAATACACCATTGTTCGCTTTCAAAGTGCCAATATACGATTCTAAAAGAACCATAGTTGTTGGGTATTTGCTTTCGGGTACCCATAACTTTTAAAGTAATCGATGTAATATCCTGAAATAACTTGAGGATGAAAGGAAAACAAATGGTCTTTAAATTTATATACCCTATAACCATGTATCTAAACAGAAATCTGAGATATTGCATTAAGGTAAGAATCCCAAAATTGTTCTATCTTTAGAAAATTTCGAGTAACCATGTTCTCGATAGCATAACTTCCTGAGTAATTGGTATATACCCATGAAATAAATTGATTTTGAACGAGAAATATCTGAACTTTAAATGTGAGTACATATTTCCAATATATCTGGGTAAATTCCTGAGTTATGGCAAAATTCTTAAAAATCAAAAAATTTTCTATGTTTACAAAATTTTGAGTAACCATGTTCTTGATAGCATAACTTCCAGAGTAATCGGTATACACACATGAAATAAATTGATATTGAGCGAGTAATATCTGGGCTTTAAATGTGGTAACATATTTCCAATATATCTGGGTGATTCCTGAGTTATGGCAAAAAGTTTAAAAATTCAAAGTTTGTCAATCCTAACAAAATTTTGAATAAGCATGTTCTCGATAGCATAACTTCCTGAGTAACCGGTATCAGTGTATAACCGGCATGAAATACACTGATTTTGAATGAGAAATACTTGAGCTTTAAATGCGTTTACATATTTTCAATATATCGGGACAAATTCCTGAAATATAGCAAAATGTTCAAAAATCTAAACATTTTCTATGTTTACACAATTTTGAGTAACCATGTTCTGGATGGTTTAACTCCCTGAGTAATCAGTACTGACACATGAAATAAATTGATTTTGAAAGAAAAATACCTGGGCATTAAATATGTGTAAATATTTGTAGTGTGTCTGGACAAATTCTTGTGTTATAGCAAAAAGTTTAAAAATTCAAAATTTGTCAATCTTTACAAAATTTTGAGTAACCATGTTCTCGATAGCATAACTTCCTAAGTAATCGGTATATTTACATGAAATAAATTGATATTGAACGAGAAATATCTGAGCTTCAAATGCGTGTACATATTTCCAATATATCTGGACAAATTCCTGAGTTATAGCAAAAAGTTTAAAAATTCAAAAATGTTCTATGTTTACAAAATTTTGAGTAACTATATCCTAGACAGTATAACTTCCTGAGTAATCGGTATATACCCATGAAATAAATTGATTTTGAAAGAGAAGTATCTGGCCTTTAAATCTTTGTACATAACTTCAATATATCTCAACAAATTCCTGAGTTATAGTAAAAAGTTCACATGCTCTCAAAATTTCCTAATGTTGAAAATTTTTGCGCAACACCATTTCTGAGGGCATAAGTTCTATAGTAATCGGTATTTTTTCAGGAAATACACCGATTTTGAAGGATTAAAACGTAATCTTAAAATTTTTCACATGTTTTGCCATTATATCTTATGCAATACTAAAAACTTGTCCAAAAGAACAACAATACCCAACATTTTCCAGTTTTTAATATTTTTTAAGTAATTGTTTTCTAAGGTCCCTAACATCGGAAGTAATCACTGTATATTCATAAAGTTGCTCAATTCTGAATAAGGAACATCTTAACTTAAAATGAATGTGAGCTTTTGGTGAAAATTCCTGTCATTTGCTGAAAAACTGTCTAAGATGAAAGTGTGAATTTTGGAACCTGAAGAAATTCTTCTGCACTCATTTTCTGTCGTCCATATCTTTTTAGGTATTCGGTCCATTCACATGAAATAAATATCTTGCCCTTATCGATTTTGTAATTAGCTATCTTGATACCTCTCACATTGTGTGTATTTGTCCTAAAAAAGAAATTACCAACCCGTTTTCCTAACTTTTCATAATTTTTATATGTAGGATGTTGAATTGTCAATTTATCGTACATGTTATCGTTTTTATTAATCGATCTTTTAAAATTTAGATAATTATAATCATGTTTATGGCTACTTACAATGAATTATCGTATGGATAGCTGGCTACCACAGCACCGCCATGGAAATTGGCCGACAAAACAAATGGTTTATTCAATACCCATTCAATTATGGCTGCAGTTTCCGGTTGGCGATTCAGCGATTTTTGTTGTATTTGTTGCTGGGAATCCAAGCGATCAGGAAAATCACGATTTAAATCAACACCAGCGGCATTGGTGCGACCAATATAATGGGGCAAAGATTCACAATTACCTTCCTGGAAAGACAAAACAGACAAAGGATATTAATAATCATGAAAGAGATTTTAGGAGGAAATTAAAATTGTTAACTAAATTTAATTAATCTTTCCGGGGAATTTTTAAAATCCCCAAATAGTTGAAGCGTATAAACATTTTTGCATTGTCATTTAAACAAATTAGCACTTTAAAGTTCAGAGTACGTACTCCCATATTGTTTGTTAATTTTTTCATCAAAATTAAGAGCAAGGCTTCAGCTGCAAACAATTAGCAACGATATTAAATTTTTATAGAAAAAAATATCCGCAACAACAATAAAATCTAAACAATCAGAATTGTGATGAAGAACAAACTCAATTATTGTTTTAGAGTTTTTTTTTTGTTAAAAGATTATTTGCTAAACAGAAAACTTGTCTGGGCATTACATGCCAGTGAAATCTTTAAAGCCGCCAATGCTAAAACCCAGCAGAGGCTCCTTCTTGAAACGACGTTCATTTGAAATTATGGTCACGATTTGTGTTATTGTCACATTTTCTTTGTTGTTTATTAATTTATGATGGGAATTTTGTAGGTAAATTGAAATTTGACACAGTTTTTGTATTCGAAACCGTTAAGGTTAAACTATTTAGCACGTTTGATTGAGATTCGACCATAGAATTGGGGATTCAATGATCAGGGTTTTAATGAACCAAATGCTGGCCTTGTGGGCTATGGAAATTGAAGAAAATCTGGTGTTAAAAATCCTACCAAAGCCAAAACATAATGAAAGCTTTAGCTTGATGATGATACATTTGATGTGTCGAATTGCTGGAAGAGTTAATTCTTCATAAAAGATCTACAAGGCAAGGCGTTTGGGATACCCAAGGCCTTTGGAATAACCAAAGAGTTTGAGATACCCAAAGATTTTGGGGTACCCAAAGAGTTTGGTATACCCAAAGATTTTGGAATACTAAAAGATTTTGGGATACCCAAAGCGTTTCGAATCCGCAAAGGGCTTGGGATACGAAAAGCGTTTGAAACTCCCAAAGCGTTTTGCATTCCCACGGCCTTTGGGATACCCAAAGAGTTCAGAATGCCCAAAACGTCTGGGATACACAATGCTTTCGTGATATCCAAGCCATTTGGGATGCCTAAGCCATTAGGGATTCCAAACCGCTTGAGATATACAAATAATTTGGGATGCCTAAGCCATTTGGAATTCCCAAATCGTTTGAGATACCCAAATAATTCGTGTTAGAATCCAAAACAAGTTAAAAGCTTTGCGTTTTTTGTAGAAAAAATATTATAGAGTGTCCTGCAGTAACACATTTTTACATTTCGAAAATCCGTAAATTTCAAAGTGCTCATAAACATTTTGATACTATTATAAATTTTTGACGATTTCTATATTATTTGGTAAGTTATATCAACAAATTTGCACGAAATAAAAGAGTTCTTGCTTGGATTATTAAAAGCGATCATAAGTTGGAGGATTGAGAAAGCTCAAAGCATACAGAAAATATAGGTAGAAAAACGACTTATTATTGATCTTGAAATTAAATCCTGTTACAGTTCGGACAACAATAAAATTCTAAATTCGGATTAAGGCAATCAAACGGTTAATGAAACCGTCACACGTTGCCCGAATGTTGCTCTGCAGTATTTTGGCCCATTCCCGGCGAAGCGCTTGCTTGAGGTGATCGACATTTTGGTATTTTTTAGTGCCAACTTTGCTTTTCAAAATACTCCAGACACAATAGTCCAATGGATTAGTATCTGGAGATTTTGGTGGCCATTGTGCGCTGAAAATGAAGCGAGGAACCGAAGGTGCACATTTTCATCTAACCTCTTTGGCGAGGCCACTGTAACGTGGGTTTCGATCAAGTCGCTTCTTTACTTTTCGAACCATTCCGTCCACTTCCTTGACGTCGGGCTATGCTACCAGTTCCACGAGACACAAAACATTTAGTCACATTTAAATGCTGAAGTGCTCTAACGATAGCCACTTGTGGTTTTCCAAACAAATATAAAGAAATCACACTATCACGACGCTTGAATTCCATCGCGAATATGTTTTTTTCTGTAAAATTCTCACCAAAATACTTTTGTACGCTTGTAAACAATATAATGAACTGTCACTGGAATAATTTCAACAGCTGTCGGACGAGTGGCTTAGAAATGACAGAAGTCTGAAGTTGGTTGCAGTTTTTTCATCTCACACTGTATTTGTAAATTTATGACTATATCTCGAGCATTTGGTAGGTTATATCAACAAATTTGCACTCATCAAAAGAGTTCTGGTTCATTTTTTTAAATTCAGAGGTTTTAAAACGATCTACAGACTACATCCAAAGCTACGATTCATTGAGCATCATGATTCAAAATTAAATAAATTGCAACACTAGCCATCTTTTGGCGATATCTCTGGTGCACGGACATTTATATTCAATTTAGGGTATTTTTCAGATAACCCACTCCTTTATCAAAATCAATCTTTTTAGAGAAATCTACCGATTCTCAAAAAAGTTATTGCTCCAACAAATTGTCTGCGTAAAAATTCTACAAAAATGGCAAATTTGGGTACTTAGAAACTTTTGATTATATCTTCAGGATTTTGTCAGTGATATCGGTACATCGTGGTATAAATTTGAATCCAAGACCGTCTTCTATCAAAATTATGGTACATCATTAAATTATGTCGAACACTTTAGAATATTCTTTTCTAAAATTTAAATAAGCTTTGAGATTTTGGGTAGTTTGTAAGTTTTACCGATATCTCCGGAATATTGTCAGCTACATAATAATTTTTACTATTAATTTAAAAGGTTAAAAATTACTCTATCACAAATATCTCATTTCATCCAAATACACCAACTAGTTTAAAAGTTATGACCTAATGGATTTGATAACGAGAAAAAAATTCAAAATTTAAAAACTTGAGCACCTGCGTACTTTTTGTGATATCTCTGGTAATTAACGAGCTACGTTTTTGGAAACTTCTACACTCTAAAGAGGAGATGTTGTACTTTCAATATCCTGTAATTTTATAATGATCCTAAAAGAATTTTAAAAGTTATGACCCAAAGAAAATGTTTACGGAAAAATCAATCAATAAAGTTGTAAAATTTGGGCACCATTAAATTTTTGCGATATCTCTGGCACATTAACAGTTATATTAAGAAATCTAGGCGGTATTGGAACAGTAAAATGCTCTTCTTAAAATATCACAAAAATTTAGTCCAATCCATCCACAAATTGAAAAGTTATAGCCTCATTGAGGTGTTTACAAAAAACATGTTACAATATCCACAAAATTGGACATTTGTATACTTTTCGCTATATCTCAGGTATGTGATTAACCGCGGCAATATAAAGTACATTCATTCAAAGGCGGATTATATTTCGTTCGTAATTGTGTCATTTGCCCACAATATCTTGACTCGTTTAAAAGTAATGGGTCTAGCAAAGGATTACGGAAACAAATAACAGCTAATTAAAATTTCCGGTTATTGTCTTCTCTTGGCGGTATCTCGGGTATTTGGAGGGCTACATCATTGTAATGAACCTCATTTTAAAGAGGAGCTCTTGCACTTTCCCTGTCGTGTAATTTTGTAATGACCCAAAAACTATTTCAAAAGTTATGACCCCTGGAAAATGTTGACGGCAAAAATCAACAATCTTGTAAAAGTTAGGTACTTTCGAATTTTTGCGATATCTCTGGCATGTTAACAGTTATATCAAGAAAAATATGCGGTATTGGAACAATAAAATGTTCCGCTTTAAACATCAAGAAACTTTATTTCAATATATCGACTACTTGAAAAGTTATGGTCTCATGAAAGTGTATACGGAAAAATGTTACACTAACCAAAAAGTTGCAGACTTGCACACTTTTGACGATATCTCGGGTATTTCATAAGCCATGCCAACATTAATTACCTGAATTTGAAGGTAGGATGATTTTTCGTCTTTAATTAATTTATTTGGATAGAATATCATGACTATTTTAAATGTTATGGGCCTAGGAATTGATTGCCAAAAGTAGAGAGAACTATTTAAAAATTCCGGTCGCTGTATTCTCTTGGCGATATCTCAGCTATTTGGGTAGCTACATCGAAATTTTTTAATTTAATTTAAGCCTCAAAGGTTCTTCATTTGAAATCGAACGAGTTTTTCTGTAGTCCATATAGCATTTAGAAAGTTATAGCCCAGAAAAGAAACCGCGCAAAAAATTTAAGAATTTTCCAAAGTTCTGAAACTTGTATATTTTTTGCGATATTCCTCGTATTTGAGTAGCTACATCGACCTAACTTACTTTAGGTTAGAGATGAGACAATATACTTTGAAGGAGAATGGTATTTAATAATGTACCATAAAGTATTTGCGAAGTTATGGTCCCCAGAAAGTCATTATCAAAACTTTTTAATATTGAGAAAATTTGAATACTTTAGTATTTCCTATCTCATTTTTGGTATTTGATGATATATGTGGCTGTAATTCATTTCTTTTAGAGATTAAGAGTCCTTTTTCAAACTCCGAAAATTATACTTAGACATGCAGTTTACTTTAGAAGTTACGCTCCGAAGAACTTGGCTACTGCAGTGTATTGCAAAATGGCCAAAGTGGAAGATTTTGGTGCTCTCGTCGATATTTTTGGAATTTTTTCGGCTAGGCCTACAAAATTCAGTTTTTTATACAGTCTGGGATATTTTCTTTCAATGACATCCAATTTTATGGAAATTTAAGAGAAACTTCAGAAGCCATTCCTCCTTAAAAGAGGTTACGCAAAACTCCTAAAAAAACACACAAATTTAGGACTCCACGCTTTGGGCGATATTTTGGTCATCCAATCAGGGATTTTTCCATCAATTGTCCAAGGTTAAATAGGAATAGGATAAAGTTTTTAGTTTCCATAATTATTTGACTGTCGGAAGGCTAAAATTAGTTCCTAGTTGCATTCGCCAATAAATCCTCTTACTCAAAATGAGAAAAGCAAATAGTCATAACCCTAACAAGCAAATAACTTGTAATACGCCTAATAGCCATCAATGTTATTCGAATTTACAATGGATATTAAAATGAATAGCTTAAAATCCCATTCATTGTTAATTTAATTCCCATAACGAAATAAAAAAGTAGACAAACAAAATCTCGAATCAAAACCTAAGACCTGTAATAATCCACAAGACATTGGATTAACATAGCGCACAGTAGCCAAATAAAATTTGAATATATAATTTTCAGATTTGAATTTTATGCCTCATTTAAGTTTATTTTTGTTTTTGGAAAGAAAATTGAGACACATGCCTGATATGCATAAATGTGTCAACATAGTCTGTTTTTGTTTGTTGACATTTTTTGATAATTCTCGTTAATTTTTTTGGGGAGATAATTAAAACATGTTACCCAACTGACACTTCAAAAACTCCCACTCACTGCTTGCCGCATGACTTGTTATTAAATTATGCATAATTAGGGATTATTAAGGGGTTCACAAGTCCTACCATACCAAAACTAAGCCAGTTCACACAAGTGAATATTAATTGATCAAGCAGACTGGCCAC
This sequence comes from Musca domestica, assembly GCF_030504385.1. Taxonomy (NCBI): domain Eukaryota; kingdom Metazoa; phylum Arthropoda; class Insecta; order Diptera; family Muscidae; genus Musca; species Musca domestica. Next base: position 508,722 of record NW_026712292.1, read on the forward strand.
AAGGCGGCAACTCCCGTTTGACAGGCATGCGTTTCACAAGTAAGCAAGGGGGGTTCACACGCCCGCCATACCAAAAACTAAGCCAGTTCACACTAGTAAATATTTATTAATCAAGGCAACTGGCCATATCCTCATTGATTTCAAAGTTATTCCCTTTAGAATGTTCTTACAAAACAAGTCTCCAAAATGTGAATATAACGGAATATGCACTGTGTGTATTTTGGAGATAACTTTGTTATTTGTTTGGCTATATCTTTATATTTTGTATTTATTTGTTGCTTAGGCATCCTTCTTTCGAAATCAGTTGACTTAGTTGAGATACAAAGTTATTTTAAAAATATATGGCCTCTGAAAATCAGAAACGCAAAAAGTTTTTAAAGTGAAAACATTTTTTCTCTTACAGATTTTTGGCGATATCTCTGTTATTTGTCCGGATACTTATACACATTTTACATCTAACTAATGCTTATACATTCTGCTTTCAAAACCAAAGTCATTTTATTACCACATACCGATTGCTTTCAAAGTTATGGCCCCTAGGACATGCTTACGGAAAAAATCTCCCGAATTTAGAAATTTCGACAAATGTGTATTTTCGGCTATATCTTGGGTTGTTGTTTGGTTATGTAAACATATCTTGGATCAATTAAAAGGTAAGACCTTCTTCTTTCAATATCCGTAAAAAAAGCACCGGTACATAGTCTTCTTAAAAAGTTATGGTTTCGAAAAAACGATAACGCAAAAAAATTGCAAATTTCAAAATTTTGTCATTTGTCAATTTTTGCCGATAGCTGTGGTATTTCTTCTGGCACATCAATAAAATATACATTCAATTAAATCTTAAATCCTCTGCTTACAAAATTGAAACAAATTTTATGGTGAAAACATTATTGATTTTTAAGATATGACCTCCAGAATGCGCTTACGGAAAAAATCTACCAAATTTCAAAATTTCGACAGATTTGATGTTTCGGTTATAACTTAAGTATTTGTTACATTATATTGACATATCTTACATTAGTGTAAAGCTATGATACTCTTCTTTCAAAATCCGTAAAAATAGCAGCAGTACATAGTCTTCTTAAAAATATATGGTCTTAATAAAACGATAACACAAAAAACTTTTCAACTTCAAAATTTTTTCAATTGTCAATTTTTGCCGATAGCTGTGGTAATTCTTCCGGTACATCAATATAATATACTTTAAATAAAAGCTTAAATTCTCTGCTTTTAAAATTAAAACAAATTTTATGCCGAAAACGTTACTGATTTTAAAGTTATGGCTTCTGGAATGCGCTTACGGAAAAAATCTCCCAAATTTAAAAATTTCGACAGATGCAATGTTTCGGCTATAACTTAAGTATTTGTTAGATTATATTAACATATCTTACATCAGTGTAAAGCTATGACACTCTTCTTTCAAAATCTGTAAACATGGAACCGTTACATAGTTTTCTTAAAAAGTTATGGTTTTGAAAAAACGATAACGCAAAAAAATTGCAAATTTCAAAATTTTGTCATTTGTCCATTTTTGCCGCTGGCTGTGGTATTTATTCCGGTACATTAATATAATATACATTATATTAAAGCTTAAATCCTCTGCTTTCAAAATTGAAACAAATTTTATGGCGAAAAATCTATAGATTTCAAAGTTATGGCCTCTAGAATGCGCTTACGGAAAAAATGTATCAAATTTAGAATTTTCGACATATTTGATTTTTTGGCTATAACTTAAGTATTTGTAAGATTATCTAAGCATATCTTATATCAGAGTAAAGGTATGAGACTCTTCTTTCAAAATCCGTAAAAATAGCACCGGTACATAGTCTTCTTAAAAAGTTATGATCTCAATAAAACGAACACGCAAAAAACTTTCCAACTTCAAATTTTTTTCATTTGTCAATTTTTGCCAATAGCTGTGGTAATTCTTCTGGTACATCAATAAAATATACAGTCAATTAAAGCTTAAATCCTCTGCTTCCACAATTGAAACAAATTTTATGGCAAAAACATTATTGATTTTTAAGATATGGCCTCTAGAATGGGCTTACGGAAAAAATCTCCCAAATTAAAAATTTCGACAGATTTAATGTTTCGGCTATAACTTAAGTATTTGTTAGATTATATTAACATATCTTATATCAGAGTAAAGGTATGAGACTCTTCTTTCAAAATCCGAAAACATTGCATCGCTACATAGTCTTCTTAAAAAGTTATGGGGTCGATAAAACGATAACACAAGAAAAAATGCAAATTTCAAAATTTTGTCATTTGTCAATTTTTGCCGCTAGCTGTGGTATTTATTCCGGTACACCAATGTAATATACATTAAATTAAAGCAAATGTCCTCTGCTTTAAAAATTGAATAGCATTTTATGACAAAAACTCTATAGATTTTAAAGTTATGGCCTGTGGAATGCTCTTACCGAAAAAGAATGCTAAATTTAAAGATTTCTGCATGTGTATTGTTGTAGATATAACTTTGGTATTTTTCTAGTTATATACACATATTATATATCGCTTTGTAGCTTGGACATTCTGCTTTCAAAATCTGTCAATGAAGTCAATATATAAGGTCCTTTTAAAAGGTTATGGCCTCTGACACACGATAACGCAAAATATGTAAAAGGTTTGTTCATTTTTGCGCTTGTTGACTTTTTGGTGATATCTCTGTTAATTGTTTGGTTATTTCTACATATCTTACATCAAATTAAAACTTATGACATCTGCTTTCGAAAAAATATTTGACCAAAAGGCTTAAGAAGAAAATGTCTCAAATTTGAAAATGAATCTTATTGATATAAGGGAGAGATAAAGAAACTGCAACTGCTGTCATTTCTAAGCCACTCTTCCGACAGCTGTTAAAATTATTCCAGTGACAACTCATTATATTGTTTACAAGCGTACAAAATCATTTTGGTCAGAACTTTCCAGAAAAAAAGTTATTCGTGATGGAATTCAAGCGTGTGATTGTGTGATTTTTTTATTTTTGGCTGGAAAAGCACAAGTGGCTATCGCTAGAGTACTCCAGCATTTAAAAGTGAATACATCTTTTGTGTCTCGTACCATCGCTCGTTACCGTGATACTGGTAGCGTAGCCCGACGAAGTCAAGGAAGTGGACGGAAGAAAACAGCAATACCAGCAGAAATGGCTCGAAAAATAAAGAAGCGACTTGATCGAAAACCGCGTCGAAGTGGCCGAAAAATGGCTCGTGAGCGGAACATATCGCAATATTCCATTCGGCAAATATTGAGAAATGAGCTCGGGGTAAAGCTTTTGAAGTTCCAAAAAGTGCAAGAACTTACACCGCAACAGAAAGAAAATAGACTCATAAGAGATAAAAAGCTGCTTCGCTCGTCGTCCAGCATTTTGTAAACAAACAAAATGACCGTGTTTACTTGCCAAAGAGGTCGGCTGAAAATGTGCACCTTCGGTTGGCCACCAGAACTTAAGCGCCGGCCATGAGGATGGTGTGGACCACCATAACAGCCGATGGTCGCTCACCGTTCGTATTAATCGACCGTGGCATGAGAATAAATTCCGAATGTTATCGCGAAAATATTCTGGAGTGTGTATTAAAGTCTTGGGCACATTTTGGCCGCAGACCTTGGACATTCCAACAGGACTCAGCACCATGGCACTCAGCACCCAAGAATGGTTACAAAATTAGGTTCCTCGCTTCATTTCCAGCGCAAATCTCCGGATACCAATCCGCTGGACTATTGTGTCTGGAGTATTTTGGAAAGCAAGGTTGGCGCACTAAAAAATACCAAAGTGTCGATCACCTCAAGCAAGCGCTTCACCGGAAATGGGCCAAAATACCGCAGAGCATCATTCGGGCAGTGTGTGACTGTTTCATTGACCGTTTGAAGGCCATAATTCCTGTGCCCAAGGCGACCAATTCGAACAAATCTAAACTTATTCTAAAATTTGATGCTATTTCCGACCTTGTTTTTGCTTTGAATCAATAAAATTTAAAAAACAATGTAAAAATTTTGGCGTTTGACTTTGTTGCAGATTTTTTTATCTCGCCCTGTATTGAAAAAGCGCAGGGGTTCTCAAAAAATTTCTGAAAATTTTTCGCGGAAAATATTCCAGAATGTTCATTTTTTTTTTTTTTTTTTTTTGAACAAATTCAGGAGTTTTTTAGAAAAAAAACTTTGAAAATCCATAACTTTCTCAAGTCACCCCTGGAAAACCAACCACATTATATCCATCCACTTTATGTTTCATACTATTCTTTACTAATCCCTCTCAGCTTTCCGATTCAACCATTCTGCATCTGCATCCCTAACAAAATTATCGAAAAAAAAACCCCAAATGTCAATGTGTCAACATTTGAAGTGACTGAGAGAGAGAGAGGGAGATGCACCCCAGCATTTTCCATTGTTTTGAGCCAAACTAATTATATGACAACAAAAACAATAACAATAACACATGTTCAATTATTATATTACAACACAACAATAGCAACAAAATAATTTACTTTAATTTATTTTAATGCCAATTTCAAATGCATGGCTTGGTCTGGTTAACTGACAAGTTAGAAATGCCATCTCCGCTCCCCCTGCTCCCGAGCCACACACATATTCTCGAAGTCGGGCTATAAAATAAACAGGGTAAGTAGGGATAGGTTTTTGTTTTCAAAACAAAATGTTTTTAAAATTTAAATGCATATTCTAGATCAGATGAGAAGAGACATTGACACCAGTGATGCTAACTGCTCCGATGTAAAAATCGCTACAGATAAATTTTTCATCTACGAGTGGAAATACATAAAGCGCATATTTAATTGGCTTAAGTCATCGGCTGACTTCTTGGTAGATGAACAAAAGAGTTTTAGGTTGACTTAGTTCGATTTTGGCTCTAGGCTCCTTTTTTGATTTCCGAAGAAGCCAGCCAGATAAGCGCTTTATGTATTCCCATCTTACATATAAAGTTTCTATACAAGGCCTATATAAGGTCGGTTAAAGTACATTATTGAGAATGGATATTTAAATTTATCTTAAACAGCCAAAGTCGCTACTGTAGCGATTATTTATTTTTATGCGTCAAAAATCACCGAAAATAGCTGTAAAACCACCAAGTTGGCATTCCTGATTGACACGTTGTTTTGTTTTTTTAAAGATCTCTCTCCAACTGTCCCCATCTCTCTCTCTCTCTCTCTCTCTCTCAGACTCAGAGAAACGAATTCTCAGAGTTCACATTGTTTGGTAATGAATTGGTTGAAATATAAACGGTAAAATTTCCCGTGAGAGAGAAAGAGAAAACAAAGATTAGAATAGAAAATGCATGAATATAAAATGAAATGGGAAAAACAATGGGATTTTTTTTTTCAATGGGAAAGTATTGTCACCTGTCAGGTAGTTAAAAAATATAGAATAAAAAAAAAAAAACAATTGTTCAAATACATTTGAAATGTGGTATGTCTTTGATGTTTATGACTGGAAATTGTATGGTAATGAAACGAGTTGTCAGAAGAGAGTATTTCGCTGAAGGTTTGGAAGCAAAATTTCATGGATTGTACATAGATATTTTATAATTTCCCCCAAGAAAATTGACGATGTTTGAAAACATTTTTTAGATTTTCATACATTTTAATTGGTTTTTTTTTTTCGGAAAAATATGGAGATTTTCAAGAATTTTATGAGAAGACCTGTATATTTTTAATCATTTTTCCGAAATAGTCTTGGGTTTTCAAGGAGTGCTTTGAGAAAGTTATGGATTTTCATAGATTTTTCCCAAAAAACTCCTGAATTTGTTCAAAAAACTTGAACATTCTCAAGGATTTTCCGCAAAAATATTTGCAACAGCAAAAATATTAAGATTTTCAAGATTTTTTTGAGAAGGCCTTTGAATTTTCAATCATCTTTCCGAAAAATGTCGTTGGTTTTCAAGTAGTGACTTGAGAATGATATGGATTTTCATAGATTTTTCCCAAGAAACTCCTGGATTTGTTGTGAGAAATTCGTGAATAGTTTTTCCATGGAATATTTTTGGAAAACTTGTAGATTTTCCATTTTTTTAGTATTGAGTATTATTATAAAATATAATTATGGAAGCAATGATAACTTTTTGAAAAACCTTTTAAATAAACTTTCAAGTTTTCAAGTATTAAGAAAAAAACTTTAAGATTTTTAATATTTTTCCCTCGAAATGAATTGAATTTTCACAAAAATTTAATAGAATATCGTACATTTTCAAAGAGGAAACTTGGAGATTTTCAATATCTTTTCTAGGAAACCTTGGGTTTTCAAGGACTTTCCCGAGAATTTCACAGATTATTCAATAACTTTTCCGAAATAAGTTAAGACTTTCAAATAAACTTTCATTGAAGATTTTTTTTCATTTTCAAGGATTTTCTCGAGGAATTCGAAGATTTTCAATAATTTTCCAAAGAAAATATTTTTTAGAGAACTTCCCGGAGAACTTGTAATTTTTTCAATAAATTTTTAGAGGAACTTTCACATTTTCAGGTATCTTTCCGATTAACTCGTGTATTATTGGTAACTGTTCTTTCGAGAAACTAGAACATTTTTAATAATTTTCTTGCGAAACTCTTAAATTCTAAACAAAAATTTCGAAAAAATACACACTTAAATTTTAGAGAAAAATTATGGATTTTCATAGACTTTCTTAAGAAAATCGAGGATTTCAAATTAGTTTTTCGGGGAAACTTTTAGAGAAAACAGTCAATATTTAAGGACTTTCCAAGAATCTTGGAAATTTTCAATAATTTTTCGAGAAAACCTTAAAGTTAAGACTTTCAAGAAACTTTCATAGAAGAGATTGAATTTTCAAAGATTTTCCCGGGAATTCGAAGATTTTAAATTATTTTTGAAATAAAAATAGTGAATTTTTGAGAACTTTTTCGTGAAACTCGTAGATTTTCCTCAGTTTTTTTTTTTTTTTTTTGAATTTATAAGAAAAGATTCTTGACATTTCTATATTACAAATTATAAGTTATTTATATTAAATTGGCAATTTACTTGATCCATTTTATTTTATTTACTTGTTGCAAAATGATCAGGCTTAATCGCATTATTGTTGTTTTTATAAAAACAAAGTTTATTTGTGGAGAACCATGGTAATGTTTACCAGGGGCTAAGGCAGAGAATACCTAGGTATCGGAAAGAGCCACCAATCCTCATCAGTTCCCTTGTTTTTTTTGTCTGGGATATTATCTCCAGAAGTTATTTTAAAAATAACCCCTATGACAAAAAACTTTTTTTACTCAAGTGACGAGATCATAAGTTCATTAGAAGAGGAACCAAAGAATTAAATAAAACTAAAATTCTTTTGGAAAATTTTTATTTAATTCTTTGGTTCCTCTGGACTAATTTACGAACACAATTGTTTGCGTAAACATTTCATGATTTAGATGTAAACTCACCTGGTTCAAAAGAGAACCCCAAGTAAACTTGCCTAGTCTAAATCAGGGCTAAGGGGATTTGTTTTCAGCAATTTTCGTTTTTCACCACTTTCTTATTTTGTGATTTAAATGTTTATATTTTTATTGTCATTTATATCACTCTCTCTCTCTCTCTCTCTCCTACAAACAGAGAGTTGCCGCAAGTAAGCTTGCCTAGTGTAAATGTGAACCATGTTTAATTTGCGGATTTTTGAAAGCAATGACCTTTGTAATTCCATTTCATGTTATTGAAAAAAAAAACAAAATCTCCATTAAAACCACAGACTTGAATAAATCTTTTAAGAACATTTTACACACACACACTATAATTCAATATTTAATTTTAATTTTTATTTATTTTTTGTGACATTTTGATTTTATTTTCAGTTTTTCTTTCATTTTTTGTTTGTCATTTGATACGGTCACCTAATAACCTGTAAAGGTGATATTAACAGTTCATTGATCCATATTTTGTGCGTACACAAAAGTTAAACGCTTATTTTTCGCTTGAAATCGAAAATTTTGTAAATCTTGTTTTTGTTGTTGTTGTTGGGCAAAAATCAATGTCAAACATTAAACAACGTCACAAACGTGTATGCCATATTTAAAAAACCAAATAAGCGTTGGCCTAACTAAACATTTGGATCCAATAATTTTGAAGGAATTCCATTTGGTTTTATTTGTTGGTGTTTTTTTTTTTTTTTTTTTTTTTTTTTCAACAATTTCCAGTTAAAACACGTTCCATGCTAAATCTTTTCCTCTATTCGAAACCGAAAAGCTATCGAAAAATTTAAAAAAAAAATGTCCAATGAGTTAAATAATTTCGCCATAAAACGCTTTTGGCCTTATAATTGATTTTTTTCGGCTTTGGTAATTGTTGTTGTTTTTTTTTTTTTTCAGTTATCCCGCATTGTAGAGCGTTTTATGTTTTCGTGTGCGCTCTGAAATTATTTAACATTTAATTGTGTCTTTGACTTGCATGCCAAGATTCAGCCGAAAACCGAAATGAAAGTCACGTTATCCGGCTACCAAATTTTGGATGGAAGACAACCAATTTAAATGAAATGTCCATAAAATAAAGAAAAAGAAGAAGAGAAGAGATAAGTTTTGCTGGATTTATGGCGCACCGTTAAAGATTTATGCAGTCCTTGGCAAGTGTTAAATATAAGTGTTTGAAATATATTTATTTATATAAATATGTTTATAAATGTGGACCGAGAATCCGGAGGATGCAGAATTTCTGGAAAAGGTGAAAACAGCAACTCACATTTACAAAAGAATGGTGTTAAAATAAGACAAAAAATGAACAAATGTGAAGCAGCTGAGTTGTGTTGTCTCCAAATGAACTAGTTCAAAGCAACAAATACGTGAATGGAACCTTTGGAACTAGTTCTAACAATGGGCATGGAAATTGAAGAAACAGAAAATGGCAAATGCAATGAAAAACAAAACTTGCCTAAAAACAAATCGCCTGGTGTAAGTCAGAATTTATATTAGTCGAGTTTTCTGGCCCCAATTCTTTGTTTGTAGGAGAGTGGGTATATGGAAAATATGGGAAATAAAATTCTGGTACTGCAATTCCATTCGGGTTTTTATTCTTTTCCATTTAAAAATATAAATAAAATGCCAGAAAAGGTAATAATGAAAAAGAACATTTCAAAAAGTAATTGCCTTGTATAAATACAAGAGGCAAGTTCAAAAGAGAACAATAAAAATTGCCGCGTGTAAATTCGCCTAGTATAAATCAGAAAAAGAAAGATAACCAGTAAAAGAACAGCTAAGTCGAACTGTTTATACTCTCCACCATTCAGAAGGAACTTAAAAATTTAAAAAAAATGCCGTCTAAAAATACCGCTCAAATGAAAACCTTTATATGGGAGCTATACGAAGACGTGGTGCTGGATAAGTAGTTTTTTGTCATAGGCTGTAGTAACGATTCCGAACTTCAAATACGAAATTCGACACAAATCCGATGAAGAATGGCGCTAATATCATCAAAATACCAAATAAAGGGAGGTACGGTGTATGGGGGCTATACTAAGATGTGGACCTGCATTGACAATTTTCTGTCGCAGGTTGTAGTACCCATTGCGAACTTCAAATACGAAATTTGACTCAGTTCTGATGAACAAGGTCGCGAATATCCTGGAAATACCGAATATATCGGAGTGGTGTTATATGGATGCTATAATAAAACGGGGCTAAACTACTCAGAGGGAACTCCTTGTGTGGATTTTCAGACTATTCCATTGGAAAATGTGACTAAAATCATCAAAATACCGAACGTCGGGAGGTAAAGTTATATGGGGGGATGTGTAATATCGTGAAATTCTGTTTCAGGGGGTAAATTACTCACAGAGAACTCCTTGTGTAGAATTTCAGAGAATTGCATTGAAAAATATGGTTAAAATTATCAAAATACCGAATGTCGGGGGTACCATTATATGGGGGCTATACGATATCGTGAACCGATCAAAACAAATTCAAAACTAGTATAATCTTGCCGGTTCTGGAAAAGAGAAAATTTAAACAAATTTCCAAAAAAACTACTGGGAACAAACCATCGCCGTTCAATAATTTAAACGGAGCCACTCTATGCAAAACCGATGTAGATTGAACCATACCCAATGACTTTATAAAACAATTTTTGCAAGTGTTTTAAACTTATCAGCATTTGTATAGACTACCAAAGCACACTCTACAAGTTTCATAATCTATAGCACACCATTTTTTTAATTCTTATTGGTTTTTTAGTGAGTAAATACTGAGAAACAATATTGTAATTCATTTATCAGACACAATTTACTTTCTATTCCCAAAGAAAACGGCTTCGAAAAAGAGCAAAGGAGCGTACGGCCAAAATCAAACTAAGTCAACCTAATAAATATAGGTAGACGCATCGTCACAGCTGCTCGGACAATGAACTGTCAAACTAATTTTGGAATGGAAAATGTTGAATGAAAAATTGATTAAATTTGTAAAAATTATTGTAAAACGCGAATTATAATAACCTCCGAATGACGTCGTATAAGAAAACATATAAAAATCTACTTATATTTGAAAAAAAAAACATTTAATTTTTTTTGACATATCAATGTTCCCAAGCGTTGATGTATCTACCTGTATTCTTCTACCATGTTTGTTCCTCTACTAAGAAGCCTTAACAGCAATTATCAAGCCTTAAAGCAACAGTCAAACAAAAAAAAATACACATTTCTCTTCGTTGCTAAGCATTAAATGCTGTCAAAGCAAACTCTACAAGTTACATGGTCTGTAGCACACTTAATTTTTTTCTCCTTCTTATCGGTTTCCATTTACTCACTAAGAACCAAATTTTTCAATTGTTATTATGCTGCTTAGCTTTATTTAAGACAAAATTATGTCATATTTCCAAGGGGGAGCACAATTAACAACAACAAACAAGTTTAAAAGTAACAATCCAATTAATATATTACACAAATTTCTTGCAAAAATATAAAAAAAACACCAATTCCTCACGTAACTCAAAGTGTGAGAGAGCGGTTGAGCTGAGAGACGTTAGAATGACAGCAAAGCCGCCAGTGGTCATCGGTTGTCTTTTGTTGCAGAAATTAACACGGAACACAATTATAAAAGAAATAACTTGTCAAAAAGTATTGATGTGTGACCCAATAAAATATTTAACAGAAAGCAATCAGGCAGCCGTTAAGAAAATACATACATAATTTAATGAAATCAAATTAACACCTCACCTCATTTTTCTGTGTGTGTGTGAGAGAGACAGGGAATGCCCATAATGCACTGACCTTTCGTTATCAATTGTGGAATTTACAAGCAAAGGGATAATGTGTAAAATAAAATAATTCTATGGAAAATTCTGTGAAAAGCTATCAACAACAAGCAACAGTTCAGGAAATTAAATAAATACATACATAATTTCCACCCATTTGCCCATCAATGAAAAAGAAAAAAATAAAAAAAAACCGCCAACACATCACCTAATGTACGTGTGAGAGGAAGGGAGAGAGAGAGAGAATGGGACACGAAAGTAGTTAGAAGGCAGTAACTTTGAAAGCAGCTGTTATCATTTGCAAAACAAACGAAAACAGACAAAATTTCAATGGGAATTTATGAGGAAGAGGGCAAGTAATAATCCCAGGGAACCTGTAGCAGCAACAGTTAAGAAAATTAAATACAAAATATTTACATAAATATGATCAATAATTAATAAAATAAAACCAATGTGTCAAAAAAACCGCCAAAAACTAATTTCTTCTAAATTCTTCTTCTTCAAACAATGAAAGAAATGAAATATTGTAAGGAATTTGTGAAAAAAAAAACGGTTTTGTGAAACTAATTGAGGATCCTCAAATAGTGGTTAAAGATATTAAGCCCATAAATTAAATAAAAGAAAATTAAGTTGTCAATGAACCCGCCAAAACATTAACTCATCTAATAAAGGAGAAAGGGAATCAAATTAAACCTCCATCTCTCACCTCATCTGAGTACGCGTGAAGGGGAAAAGAACAACAAAAATGAAATGAACAGCTGCTACTTCACTTCCACTTCAACAAATGGAAAAATTCAGGCCTAATTTCAATGTAAAACAGTTTAAAAATTTTTCATATTTGAAAATGCGAGTGTTATGTGAAAATTACCTGTGACCTTTCAAAACCATCTGGATTCATGGTTGGCATCAAATAAATATCCGTTGTGTTCACCAATTCGGCAACATCGAAATTTGTTTGATAGTTATACAGCAGATACTGGGCCAAATAGACCAACATCTGGCGGCCAATTGTTTCGTCACCATGCATATTGCCAATATATTTGACCATGGGTGTCAGCAGATTACGTTGACGCATATTCCGGCCAATGCGTAGCAATACCAAAGATCTTCGCTCCAAACTGCGACCAATTGTTTCGACCTGGGCATTTTCTGGAAATTGCTTGGCCAAACGGGCAAATAGATCCTCAATATCACCCTGTGAGGCATAGTAGGGTTGCTGGAGAAAACTTTCATCTTCTTTAATAATATAACCTTGACATAAACTTGGTATGCCAATAATCACAACAACAAGAAAACAGCATAATGCAAATGAATAACGAAGATGATGATGATGACGACGACGAGACGTCGTCGTCGTGGATGACGCCGAATGTAGGTGTCTCGTTGAATTGAATGTCAACATTGTGTGGCTTTGTGGAGTGCTGCTTCTTCTTCTACTTTTTTCGTTTTCCTTTTTGCCAAGTATTGCAAAAACCCTCTAGTGTGGGGGAGCGAGAGAGAGCACGAGTGAGAGAAAGTGCGTATTGGGGGAGAGTAACAGCTGTTACACTTGTGTGATATTTGTGTGGGTTGGTTTGACGTGTTTCAACTGGGGTTTACGTCGTCTACTAATCTTGTTGTTGTTGCTGTGTTTGTTGTGAGCTATTAATATTCCTTATCGCCGTTAGTAGGCAATTCACAATAGATGGCTTTATTTGGGTGGCATGAACACCCTCTCTATTTAATTTTGTGATGGGAGTGTGGCGGGTTTTAAGCAAAAATTGTTGCTTTATTTTTCTATGTCGTCGCTGACGTTTATCTTCTCGCTTCCTTAATCCTTATCGAATGTGTGCGTGGGTGGCAAATTGTATAGATACTTGCTGTTGTTATTGTTGTAAATTTCTGATTAATTTCTTATAGAATTTCCAGGAATTTAATGGATACACTTTCTCTGCAGGTTTTCTATTTCTTTTATTTTTTTATTTTTAAAGACGAAGTTATTTTTTTTTAATGGAACAACGTTTACATTTAAAATAAATAAATCTTTGGTATACTTAAAACGCAAGTCTTTTATTATTTTCTTTTTTTGTTGTTGTTTGTCTGTTAACCTTACGGAAGTCTTTTTGTTGGATAGATAGGTAGATATACGGATGTGTTTGAAAGTCTGGAATTCTTAGCTGTTGATTATGCTAGAAATGTTTCACTTTGGCTTGAGTTAACGAACAACCAAATTAACAATTTTATGTTAATTTAATAGACACGAGTGGGATTTTAGATGAACTTTTATTTCGAAGGAGTTTTATTTTTTTTTCTACTTTTTCCTTAATGTTCTTCTTGTTCGTTGCGTTTCACTTGCTCGATTGTTATTCACGCTCTACACGTCTAGAATAGCAAAGTTTTTTTTTTTGTTCGCTTCACACATTGACCTGTGTTTTATTTAGAGCTTGCGGTGAGCTGGTGCTGCCTGCTCTATTGATTTTAGCCGCTGCTAAATTTAAGTTTTTTGTTTCAAACTAGCTGCCTATCCGTATCCGCGTTAACTTGCTGCTACTACTCTCAGGCATAAGTACAAATAACTGACTGATGAATGGGAATACAACATCAGAGCCATTTAACGGTGGGATTTTTGTTCATAACATTGGCTGGTTGGTTGGTCGATTCGTTTTAGGTTGACAGCCAGCCCGACATGCTTAGTAAGTCTGTATTCCATAACTTTTAATAACAGCTCCAAAAACAAACAACAACAACAACGGCAGCAGCAACAGCAAAAGAATGCAGGCGCATTGTAATGTTTTGTTTGTCATTTGTTTGCAAGAGAATCCCAGAAAATTTGAGATAGAGAGAGCGAGTGTTTGCAAAATGTTGTGAGAGTGCATTTGTTTTGACAGGGGTAGCTAATGACAATGTTGCCATATGAAATGGGACTATTCGACAAATTTGGGGATAATTTCATTACAATTGGAAATTGGATTTTTAATTATGAAATAAATAAATAATAGGATAATATATATAGAATAAATAATAATAAATTATAGAATGGAATTTTATGGAAAATGTAAACGAGAGGAAATTTCTGGAATAAAAAATGCCTCACACTTGTCAAGTTAACATAGAGAAGTGCATGTCAAGTGAGGGAAAATTTTATATATAATTTGATCTGGTTGATCTAAGAATAGATGGAATTTTACAGGACTTTTGAGGATAATTATTCACAAAATCATCGAAACAGAGATATTTAGTAGACCAGTGGCATAACTGGATATTAAACGAAAAAAAAAAAATAAATAAATAAAAATCCTTTCTTCAATATTTGAAAAGAAGATAAAGATAATATCAAAAATATTAGTATGTGCTTGTAATAATTCGAATTGTCCGATTCTGCGGTAAAGTTATTTTTTTTGTGTTATTTTTTTTATATTTGGCTGGAAAACCACAACTGGCTATCGTTAGGGCAGATGCGTAATTTAGCACAAGACGCAAGTCTAGAAGTAGACCAATTAAAAATTGATTTCCGTTGACCTAATAATGGAGTATTTTGCCCGAACTTAGAAGGCATTGGGTCTACTGTAAAAGTTATGGCATCAAAAAACAACGAAAGATTTTTTACTTATGAAAATTTAAAGTTGAGAATACATAGAAAGCTTTTTTACTGGTTTAAGTAATGGGCTGGCTTCTCCATAAAAGAAAACAAGTAAAAAAGCTGTAAGTTCGGCCGGGCCGAATACCCTCCACCATTTGAGACGAATTTGGGAATTCTCAAAAACAATAAAATCTGTCAAAAATTTTGTTAAAGTCTTAAAAATACCGAATGTAGCTATTATATTAGGGTCTATACGACGACATGGACTTGCATAGGTAACATTTGTCATAGACCATTACAATATTCAAATGTAGCTAAAATCATCAAAGTACCGAATATTGGGAGGTACTGTTATATGGGGGCTATACGAAGACGTAGACCTGCAAAGACACTTCTCTGTCTTAGGCTGTGGTATTCATTACGAACTTCAAATATCAAATTTGAAACAGTTCCGGTGAATTATGTCGCTAAAATCATCAAAGTACCGAATATCGGAAGGTACTGTTATATGGGGGCTATACGAAGACGTGGACCTGCAAAGACCATTTTCTGGCTTAGGCTGTAGTATCCATTACGAACTTCAAATCCCAAATTTGAAATAATTCCAGTGAATAATGTCGCTAAAATCATTAAAATACCGAATACGGGGAGGTACCATTATATGGGGGCTACACGAAGACGTGGACCTGCACAGACAATTTTCTGTCATAGGCTGTAGTATTCATTACGAACTTCAAATACCAAATTTGAAACAGCTCCGGTGAATAATGTCGCTAAAATCATCAAAATACCGAATATTGGGAGGTAAAGTTATATGGAGGCTATACGAAGACGTGGGCCTACATGGCCCATTTTCAATACCAAAAGGCCTGAAGACATAACATACATTTGAGTAAAATTTTATCAATCTACTTTAATTCGTTCGGAAGCTAGAGTGATTTCCACAGACGGACGGACGTCGCTATATCGACTTAGAATTTTATGCTGATTCTGAATATATATACTTTATGGGGTCTACGACGAATATTTAAAGATGTTACAAACGGAAGGACAAGGTTAATATACCCTCCTTTCCAAGGTGGAGGGTATAAAAACGGTGTAAGGGTGAACAAGTATTAATTATGGGCAGAAATTTAACTTAGTGAACCTTAAACTCTTTTGTTATTCTACGAAAAAAGCCAGTCGATGACTTAAGTCTCTTCTTTTCCATGAAAATATAGGGTATATACTAAGGGAATGATCGATTTTTACTAAAAAATGATAATTTTTCTAAATTTTTTTCATTTTCTCATTTTTTTGGAGATTATCAATCTTGTTTGGGGTATTATTAAAATTCAAATGTGGCAACACTGTTTCCAGAAACAGACACAATGCGACAAACCACAAAACCTACTCTCTGCGCATTATCACCATTGCCAATTTGCTCGCTTCACACGCTCTCCGTCTCTTTCTCAACTGAAATTATGTTTTTCAACAAAAATGATGTTATGTTGAGAAAAAAAGCCTCTCTGTTTACATATCTCAGTTGATGTCTGCTGCCCACACACACCTACACAGGTACATAGACATGTTGGCATGTGAACCAACAAACAAAGCCCGTTGTTGCTGTAGGTTTTGTTTTTTTGCAAGCCTGCTCTCCTCTACAAATGAGTTTGAAATAAAAACGTAATAAAAAAGCAATACGGAACGGGTTCTGAGCCCAAAGCGTTATCAGCGTTAGATGCACTGCTATTACATTAGGCGATTATTTCGCAGCAATAAAAATAAAAAAACCCAATTTCAAGCTAGGGGCAAAGTTGTAATATTTGCAAATAGAGTGAAACGGAAACTAATGGATGGATTCAATAATTTCCTTATCAGTTCGGCGGGACTTATTGGTGGTATTTTATAAATAGACATACCTATTTACATATAACTCGTTATCACCATTGGAAATGGATTAAGTTTGCCATATTTGCTAGCCATAAAATTTGCTAATTGGTATGGCCCAATTTTTTTAAGCTAACGATTTTTCTTCTTTTGGCACGCACGCAACGAGATCAAACACAGGGTAGTCGAATCGCGCTTAGTTTTAAATGCTTACCAAAAAAAATGTAAACAATAAATTTCAAGGGGAAAAGAGGAAGGGTGGGAGAGAGTCTAACGTTGTCTTAAATTGAAGAGAGTTGAGAAAGCTTTTCATGTGACATCGAAAGAGAGTCTTATTCTCTTTCCAAACTAGTTAGACAAGCTTTCTTGCAAGCCTAGCAAAAGCTTGACTTAGGAAAAGCTAATAGGATGAGATGTACAACACATGGCACCTGAGAACATGATATTTAAAAGGGATTTTAGTCAGTGGACTTTTTGGGGCGATATCTCAAGAATATAAATAGTTAGTGAGAATATAATTTACAGGATGAGATAAAAAACTGCAATAAAGTCAAATGCCACAACTTTTACATTTTTTTTAATTTTATTAAACGATAGCAAAAAATATCGGAAATAGCATCAAATTTTAGAATAAGTTTAGATTTGTTCGAATTGGTCAACTTTGGCACGAATTTTGGCCTTCAAACGGCCAATGAAACCGTCACACGCTGTCCGAATGTTGCTCTGCGGTATTTTGGCCCATTCTCGGCGAAGCGCTTGCTTGAAGTGATCGACACTTTGGTATTTTGTAGTGCGCCAACCTTGCTTTCCAAAATACTGCAGACACAATAGTCCAACGGATTGGTATACGGAGAGTTTGGTGGCCATTGTGAGCTGGATGTGAAGCGAGGAACCTCATTTTGTAACCATTCTTGGCTGGAGCCCATGCTGAGTGCGATGGTGCTGAGTTCTGTTGGAATGTCTAAGGTCTGCGGCCAAAACGTTTGCATGCCCATGGAATATTTTGGCGATAATTTTCGGCATTTATTCTGATGCAACGGTCGATTAATACAAGCGGAGGGCGACCATCGGTTGTTATGGCGGCCCACACCACCATTCCCATGGTGTGCGCTTGAGTTTTGGTGGCCAACCGAAGGTGCACGCATGCTGAGTGCGATGGTTCTGAGTCCTGTTGGAATGTCCAAGGTCTGCGGCCAAAATGTTTGCGTGCCCTAGACTTTAATACACCCTCCCGAATATTTTCGCGATAATTTTCGGCATTTATTCTGATGCCACGGTCGATAAATACGAGCGAAGAGTGACCATCGGCTGTTATGGCGGCCCACACCATCACCATGCCCGGCCCATGGGTTCTGGTGGCCAACCGAAGGTGCACATTTTCAGCTGACCTCTTTGGCAAGTAAACACGATCATTTTGTTTTTTTACAAACTGCTGGACAACGAATTTTTTCTCATCGGATACGAAGAACCACATTCGGCAGTTCACCACTTTCAGCCAAGCGAAGCCACTCTTTAGCTCGTTTGAGTCTATTTTCTTTCTGTTGCGGTGCAAGTTCTTGCACTTTTTGGAATTTCAATGCCTTTACCCCGAGCTCATTTTTCAATATTTGCCGAATGGAATATTGCGATATGTTCAGCTCAAAAGCCATTTTTCGGCCACTGCAACGCGGGTTTCGAAGTTGATTCTTTAATTTTCGAACCACTTCTGCTGATGTTGCTGTGTTCTTCCGTCCACTTCTTTGACGTCGGGCTAAGCTACCAGCATCACGGTAACGAGCGATGGCACGAGACACAAAATATTTATTCACATTTAAATGCTGGAGTGCTCTAACGATAGCCACTTGTGGTTTCCAGCCAAATATAAAGAAAGCGCACTATCGCGCTTAAATTCCATCACGAATAACTTCTGTTTCTGGAAAATTCTCATCGAAATCCTTCTGTATACTTGTAAATAACATAAAGAGCTGTCACTGGAATAATTTTAACAGCTGTCGGACGAGTGGCTTAGAAATTACAGCAGTCTGAAGTTGGTTGCAGTTTTTTAATTTCACCCTGTAATTTGTAACAATTTTAGCCCAGGTAGCTATCTTTCAAAATCAAGCCGTTTTATTCAAAACGGCTGGGTATTTTAAAATTTATAGCTCCCAGAGGACGATGACGAAACATATGTTTGAAGATATCATTTTTTAGTAATTGCTCTTTTTGACTATATCTCTAGAATTTCAATAGTTATGATCATGTAATTTATAAAAATCAAAGACCTGGTATTTATCTTTCGAAATCAGGTAACATTATTAAAATCGGCAGACACTTTTAAAACTTATAGCTTCTAGAGGACATTAACGGAAAATTTGTCAGAAATTAACAATTTTGAGTAACAGACCCTTATTGGTGATATCTCTAGAATCTGAATATTTATGGCCACATAATTTATAAAAATCTTAGCCCGGATATTTATCTTTCAGAACCAAGCAATTTTATCCAAATCGGCTGACAATTTCAAGACTTATTGCTGCTAGAGGACAATGACGGGAAATTTGTCAAAAGTTAACAATTTTGAGTAACGGAACTTTATGGGCGATATCTCTAGAATTTGAATAGTTATGATAATATAATTTAAATCAATCTTAACCTCAGTGTATATCTTTCAAAATTAATCAACTCTATCCAAATCGGCTGGCTATTTTTAAAGTTATAGCTTCTAGAGGACAATGACGAAACATTTGTTTGAAATTATCATTTTTTAGTAACTGAACTATGTTGGCGATATCTCTAAAATGTAAATAGTTATGACAGTATAGTTTAGAAAAAATCATAGCCCTGGTATTTATCTTTCAAATTAAAGTAACTTTATCCAAATCGGCTGGGTATTTTAAAATTTATAGCTCCCAGAGGAGAATGACGAAACATTTTTTGAAGTTAATATTTTTTTAGTAATTGCATTTTTTGGCGATATCTCTAGAATTTGAATAGTTATGACAATGTAATTTATAAAAATCAAAGCCCTGGTATTTAATTTTTGAAATCAAGCAAATTTATCCAAATCGGTTGACAAGTTTAAAAATTATACCTCCTAGAAGACAATGATGAAACATTTGTTTGAAGTTATCATTTTTTAGTAATTGCACTTTTTTGACGATATCTCTAGAATTTGAGTAGTTATGACAATATAATTTAGAAAAATCATAGCCCAGGCATTTATCTTTCAAAACCATGCAGTTTTTTTCGAATCCGCTGACTATTAAAAAAAATATAGCTCAAATAAGACAATGACGGAATATATGTTGAAAATAAAAGTTTTAAAGTAACGAAAATTGTTTGGCAATATCTCTAGAATTTGAACAGCTATGACAATGTAATTTATAAAAATCCCAGCCTAGGTATTTATCTTTTCAAATGAAGCAAATTTATCCAAATCGGTTGACAATTTTAAAACCTATAGCTGCTGGAGGACATTGACGGAAAATTATCAGAAATTAAAAATTTTGAGTAACAGAACTTTATTGGCGATATCTCTAGAATTTGAATATTTATGACAACATAATTTATAACGGTATTAGCCCAGGTTATTACCTTTCAAAAATAGGTAGATTTATTCAAATCCGCAAGTTTTTTTCAAAAATTACAGCTCAAAGGGATCAATGACAAAACATATGCTTATAATAAAAATTTTTAAGTGATGGGAACTTTTTGGGGATATCTCTCGCATTTGACTAGATACGATATTATAGTTTAGCATAGACTAAGCCATGGTTCTTATCTTTTAGAATCAAGCAATTTTATTATAACCCGCTGACCTTTTCAAAAGTTATAGCTCCTAGAAATCTGTGGTGGAATATATTTTTAGAACTGACAATTTTAGGTAATTAGACATTTTTGGCGATATCTCTGGTATTTGATGAGACACAATATAATCTCGAACACCAATGTAAAGATCAGAAAATCTTCTTTCAGATTAATTTTATTTTAGTAAAATCCTAGCTCTAATATAAAAGTTATGGGCCACCGTTTCTACTCACGAAAAAATAATGTAAAATTTGACATTTCGATCACGTAATTATTTTGGGGGTATAACTGGGGAATTTGGTTAACTAAGTTAATACAACATTTACACATTGAAATACAAGATTTTCTCGTGTAAGAAAAGAAGTACCATTTTGAAATTCAGATCTTGTTTTTGTTCGAAACAAAAATCAGAATATATTTATGTACATTTTCCTTGGCATTCTAATTTTTGCCTATTTTCAATTACCCTCTTTCAATCTCTTGTGAAACGCGTAGTTCACAGCAAATATTTTCAAATAATGAATAATAATTTCCCAAACTCTAATTACTATTAAAACTAATTAAAAAGTCCTTTCTAATTTTTAATTATTATGTCCTTTCTACCCTAGGACTCGATGAGTTTACGTCAATACTAGGCATTCATAAAATGACAGACAATTGCCTGACTTTCATGCGTCATTACATCGGCTTCTATTTTTAGCCGTTTTATGACAATACCAAACAACAATAATCATTTCGAGGAAAATTTATAGCCAGAGAACATAAGGAAGGGGTCGCATCGAATTGCGTAGGTATAACGTCGTAGGCGGTGTTGGAGGTTAGTGTCACAGCATAGATAAAATATAATATATGGAAGACAAGCAAGAGAGTGAAAGTCACAGGGCTTGCCAAACAAAAAACTCAAATAACATTTGTAGAAAAAAGGACTGGAAATGATAAAAAGAAAAGTAGACATTGGGTTGATGAAATTCTCATAAACTTCGAATATGAGTTGGGCTCTTATTTGGAAACGTCTAAAGCAAACTCCTAAAAAAACTCCAAAAACTAATTGAGGGACTCATTTTTGAAATTCCAAAAATTATTTTGAATATGGCTTAAGAAATTATAGAGATATGGGCAAAAATACAAGAGACACTTGACACCAGAAAAATCGAACTATTTTAAGTAAACATCTTCGATGGCACATAACTTTTGAACAAATCGCTGTAAGTTTGCAAAATAAACTGATTTCGAAAGAAGAACACTCCATTCAAATATTTTGTAAATTATATTGACATATCTTAAAAAGTAACGAGGTTATGGTAAAAAATAATAAGGTATCAAAAAATTCAAGATTTATATTACACATTTCGCAGCATATTCTATTGGCCATAACTCATAAACTACTCCATATATTTTTATAAAATAAATGATTTTTGAAAGCGTATCAGCATATATTTGCACTCGTAAGATAGAATTTAAAATAACTAAAGACATACCTGAGATAATGGGAAAAATTACAAGTACTGAGATTTATTAAATTATTGAATCGGTCTTGTGATGATGTTCCTGAGACCACAACTTTTGAATTTAATAAAATATGACGATATTTTCCATTGATATTAAACAGCTGATCTCCAAACTCTAAACCAAAATTGTTTACAAGGAGATATCTGCAAAAATAACCAAGATGTGGTAAAAATACACAAGTACCCAAAAATTTAAGTTTTTTTATGTTTTTCAGCAATCATTTTCTCGAGGCCGTAACTTTTGAAACAAAGGTTCTAGTTAACTAAAAAAATTGATTATGGAAAAGAGAACTCGTACACCTCACTTGAAATCAATTATTTCATTTTAACTTGACAACTAACAGAGAAATTGGGAATTAATCGCAAGTACCCAAATATTTTAATTCTTTCGTATTTTTTAGCAATTATTTTCACGAATCTGACATTTTTGCAACAAAGGGTTTAGCTAAGAAAAATCAATGGATTAATGGTAGGGGAATTCGTAAGCCTCACTTGGAATAAATTATTTTGTTTTAACTTAGTAAGTACCAGAGATATCGTGAATTAATCGCAAGTACCCAACTATTTTATATTTTTGGTACTTTTCAGCATTCATTTTCCCGAGGTCATAACTTTTGAAGCAAAGGTTCTAGTTAGTCAAAGTAAATTGATTAGTAAATGGGAACTTGTAAGCCTCACTTGGGACAAATTATGACGTTGTAACTTGCCAAATACCAGAGATATGGTAAACAAATCACAAATACTGAAATCTATTCTTTTTTTTTGATATTTTTCAGCATTTATTTTCATGAGCACATAACTTTTCAAACAAAGGGTTTAGTTAATTAAAATAAATAGATTAGTAAAGGGGAATTTGTATGCCTCACTTGGGCCAAATTATGAGATTGTAACTTGCCAAATACCAAAGATATGGTAAATAAATCACAAATACTGAAATCTATTACTTTTTTGACATGTTTCAGCTTTTGCTTTCAGGAGCACATAACTTTTGGAACAAAGGGTCTAGTTAGCTAAAATAAATCAATTATTGGAAGGAGAACTCGTTGGCCTCACTCGGGTAAAATTATTTTGTTGTAACTTGGCAAATACCAGAGATATCGTGAAAAAAATAGGATACTTAAAAGTTCTATGTTTTGGAATTTTTTCAGCTATTATTTTCTTGAGGTCATATTTTACGATGTAATGGGTCTATAAAGTAAAATTAGCATTCTTATGAAAGGTGATAATCCCAGCCATGAAAAAAATAAAAATTATGGTGACTTTACTTAACAAATATCGGAGATGTCGCAAAAGCAAAAAAGTTGGCCTTAATTTTCCGTCTTTAATAGTATTTCCGCAATGGTTATCTTTAGAGCATAACTTTTCACGTGATACCTCTAGGAAGATAAAAGTACATACTTATGGAAGAGGAATATCTCAGCCGTATATGGTAAAAATTATGTTGACTTAAATAAATAAATACCCAAGATGTGGCAACATAAATATGGGTGCTGGTAATTTTTAAGTTTTTTTCATTTTTCCGTAACCATTTCATTTTGGGTATAACTTTGGATAATATGCGTCTAGGAAATTAAAATTACATGCTTATGGAAGAGAACCAGCTCAAGGTTATTTTTATAGTGAAAGTAGCTCCCTAAATTCAGGAGATATCAACAGAATTTTCACAGAAATGGATATACGGAAAGTTTTGAAACTTACTTTCCGTTGTTGCTTTTGAAGTGACATATTTTTGAAATAGACGCCGTATATTCCGAAAAAATAACTGGATTTGGGTTTTGTTTCTGAAATATAGTCCTTGCATCCATTGCCTACACAAAATTTTGAAAAAGATTATTGTTTTTTTTTTGGGTTCCGATTTTGCGGCTACAGGAGCATGTTTATAACGTCTGACTTCCCCACCTATGATTATTTTTTTTAAGATGTATTTTTTTTCAAAAACAATCCCAGTATTGGGTATTCTGCATCAAAAATTTTCCGCGACGACATCCCTACTAACAGCTCTGGCTGATTCTGTTAAACAAAGCTTTCAAATGTAAATGAAAGCTGTTTATCAACAGCAAATGAAAGTCTCACTCTCCGCCTCTCTTTAAAAATAAACACGGTTCTCTTACCGAACAGGGATGCCAATGCGTTGGAGCATGTATGACTAGTTTTTGCCAAACTTCTCTACACATAACTGACCTTTACCAAAGCTTCTCAAAAGACTGGAGTTCATGGGAAACTCTTTATTCTTCTTATTCTCCATTGCGGTTCCATGCACCCTTGTCACAGTTGTCACACCATGCCACCAAAAATCCTTGAAAACAACCAATCAATAACTTAAATTTTAAAGCGTTTATGGGTTTCAATTACAAAACCTCTTAAGTCACGAATTGACGTTGTTCTTTGTTCCTCGATTCTAGGCATGTCACACAGAGTACACTTAAAAAGTAAGTTAAACAATAGACCACTTCATTAGAAGACAAGAGCTAGAAGCGCACTGCTTGTCAGTCGCAATACCCAAGATATTGAGTCAATCAGAGTATTATTGATTCTTTAAAAATACGAAAGACATATCAATTTATCGTTGTGCAGATACATACGTAACCGCAAAGACATGTACATATGTTACTCATATGTAGTTTGGCGGGTTCCAAAGTCAAGAGCAAAAGTTTACACACAGTAAATGAACAATAGCATCATCTCCTAAAAATGGGTTTATTTTAGGTCACCACATTCCATGAAGCATAACATTCCAAATAGTTGATGTAGAAACTTGAAATGACTTGATTTAAGAAGCATGGCATCCGATCTTATACCTCTGAGAGTTATATCAATGTAGGTCATCAAAAACCTGAGATATAGCCAATAATAATCGAATGCCCGAAATGTAAACTTTTTGGGATTATTTGGGTAATGGTTTTCCGAGGGTCGTAACTTCCAAAATAACTGAAGTAGCAAGTCCAAGCGACATCATTTAGAAAGCAGAAGGTCCCCAATGTCCTTAATGGAAGTTCTAAGGATGTACATAAGCAAATTACGGAGATATAGCCAAAAGCAATCGACTGCGCAAATTTTACTTCTTTTCGGATATTTTGGGTAATTGCTTTTCGAGAGTGATAAATTCCAAAATATCTGGAATGGCTGCTCTTAGGGGCATAATTTAGAAAGCAGGACAACCGAGCAATCATCCATGGAAGTTCCACTGATGTAGCTAAACAAATTATAAAGATATCGCAAAATATGATCGAATGCCTAAATTTTCAAATTTTCGATACATTTTGGGTAAACGCTTTTTAAGGACTACAAAATTTCAAATAGTTGATGAAGAAACTGGAAATCATTTAACTTAAGAAGCATGGTATCTGATCTTATATCTCTGAGAGTTGCATTAATGTAGCTCATCATAAATTTGAGATATAGTCAAAAATAATCGAGAGCTCAAAATTTTCAATTTTTGGGATTATTTGGGTAATGGTCTTCCGAGGGCCCTAACTTCCAAAATAACTGAAGTAGCAAGTCCAAGCGACATAATTTAGAAAGCATAAGGTCCCGAATTCCCTTAATGGAAGTTCTAAGGATGTACATAGACAAATTACGGAGATATAGCCAAAAATAATCGACTTCGCAAAATCTCCTTCTATTCAAACTTTTTGGGTAATTGCTTTTCGAGAGTGTAAAATCCAAAATATCTGGAATAGATGCTCTCAGGAGCATTATTTAGAGAGCAGAACATTCCAGCAATCATCAATAGAAGTTCCACTGATATAGCTAAACAAATTACAAAGGTATCGCTAAATATGATCGAATGCCTAAATTTTAAAATCTTCGGTATATTTTGGGTAAACAATTTTCATGCACCATAACTTCTAAAGTAGGCGAGGTAGTATTTTAAATTGAATTGATTAAGGAAATATAAAATAAAAGATCTCATTCTTGCAAATTCTATCAATGTAGTTAAACAAATTCCGGAGATGTGGCCAAAAATAATCGAGTATCCGAAATTTACAATTTTTGGTATTATTTGGGTAATGGCTTTCCGAGAGTCCTAACTTCCAAAATAGCTGGAATAGCACGTCCAAGTGGCATAATTTAGGAACCAGAAGGTCCAAATTTTCATTATGGGGAACTCTATTGATGTACCCTGGCAAATATTGAAAATATCGCCCAAAGTAATCGACTGCGCAAACTTTCCTTCTTTCGGATATTTTGGGTAATTGCTTTTCGAGAGTGCTAGATTCCAAAATATCTGAAGTGGCTGCTCTCAAGAGCATTATTTAGAGTGAGCAGAACATCCAAGCAATCATCCATGAAAGTTTCAGCGATGTAGTTAAACAAATTATAACGATATCGCTAAATCGGATCGAATGCCTATATTTTCAAGTTTATGACAATTTTTGGGTAACCAGTTTCGAGAGGCCATAACTTTGGAACTAGATGAAATATAAGGATAAAATGACCTGATTTTAGAAGAAGAACAATTTAAGCTTTACCTGCAAACATATTATTGATGTAGCGCAACAAGTATGGGGGATTTTGTTCCAAATAATAATGTGCCCAAAATTTCCAAAGTTTTGGGTATTTTTGGGTAAGCACTTTCAGGGCCTTTCAACTTTTAACGTAATTCAGGTAGACTATTAATATTTGCATATTCTGAAAGAAAAGCGAATGAGCTCGATACACTAAAAATTTCATCGACATACCTGCTCAAATATCTGAGTTATCTCCAACGAAATGTAAAGTATTCGATTTTAATTTTTTGGAATATTTCTGGGAGATAATTTCCTAGTGACCATATCTCTGGCCATAGGTCTGGTAGATGGCAAAAGTTACATGTTTCTAGAAGCGATACGTCTTAGGAACACACATGTAAAGTTATATTTATATATCTAAGCAATTACATGAGATATCACCAAAATGACAAACATACGCAAAAAATCCCATTTTTGGTATTTTTTAAGTAATGCGTTTCTGAATCTCACCATTTCTAAAGTAATTGAGGTAGGACAATAAAATAATAAAGAGGAACATATCAACTTTCATTGCCAGAAAATATGTTGTTATAACTTACCAAATCATTGAGATATGGAACAAATTTCACAACTCTTGAGTGATTTTTAATTTTAGTCAATTTTCCGCAATCACTTCCAAGGGCCCGTAACTCAGCAAGTGGTTGAGGTAAATAAATAATTTAAATACCATTGTGAAGAAGGACTTCAGAACTTCTTAATCAGGAGACACCGATTATATATCGAACCAAACGATCAAGCTATCGGGGAAACAACACAATTACTCTTTGAAGATGTCGTCTAAACTTTAGGATTACCTTTTAAGAGGTCATAACTTTTAAAGTAATTTTTCAAATTAAAAAAATATATATTTGTAACCATAATATTATTATCCCTTAAATAACTTAATCCGGCAAAAACATGCAATTATCTTCACTGATTTATCAACCACAACAGCCATTTCTACCTTCCTACATTGGGCGCCAATTTCCACACTTTTCGTACACAGTGTAACTCATATCTGCATATATACATGAGTGTGTACACATGTGTAAGAACTGTGCTGCTCACCACAACTGCGCTTGGACTTGACCAATATAAAACGCTAAACAAATGTCATGAGAATTGTAAAAACAAATAAAATCAGCTGATGACTGATGATGACACTTAACAACCGGTTAACCAAGTTCTGTTTTTTTTGGGTTGTATATTAAAGCGTTTTCGAAAAGTTTAATGACGACATAACAAAAAGATAAACAGTTTGGAGAAAAAGAAAACGATAAGAAAATGAGCGATTAAAGAAACTGAACATAAACTGGCGACAAAGTTGATTCACGAAGTTTTCTGAAAACATTTGGAAGTCATTGAACTTTGGGCTGTTTGCCGGTCTAGTTTTGGCCAAAAGAAAATGTGTTTAGTTAAATGATTAGTATAGCGGTTCGAAAGAGTTTTCGTGAGAGGGACGCTATGGAAAAGGGGGGGCAGGCTGTAAGGTAATGTGGTAAAGAAATTTGAAGTCCAGAATTTTAGAGGCAATCCAAGGCCTAAAGACGTGGAATTTCCTAGAGGGAATTCATAACCTAAAGACGTGGATTTTTAGGAGGGAATCCAAGGCGTAAAGATGTGGATCTTTCCACACTTTAAGAATATTTTTGGAAGATTCCCAGAAGAAATCCAAAACATAAAGACGTGGGTTTTTTACGAATATTCCCAGAAGCAGTCCAAGGCATTAAGACGTGGATTTCTTCAGAATATTCTTAGAACAAATCCAAGGCATCAAGACGTGCATTTTTTAAGAATATTCCCAAAAGAAATCCAAGGCAAAAGACATGGATTTTTTTAAGAATATTCCAGACGAAATCCAGGGCATAAAGTCATGGATCATTTAAGATCCCCAGAAGAAATGCAAGCCCTAAAAACGTGGAATTTTTGAAGAATATTCCAAGAGGGAATCCAAGGCATAAGGAAGTGGATTTTTAAGAATATTCCTTTGCGGCAATCCAAGGCATAAAGACGTGGATTTTCTGCAGAATATCCCCAGAAGAAATCCAAGGACTTAAGACATGGATTTTTTGAAAAATATTCCCAGAAGAAATTTCAAGGCATAAAGACGCGGATTTTTTAAAAATTTTCCCAAAAGAAATCCAAGGCCTAAAGACGTGGATTTTTTACAGAATATTCCCAGAGGAAATCCAAGGCATATGAATATATTTTTAAGAATATTCCCAGGGGGAAGCCAAGGGTTAACGACGTGATTTTATGAAGAATATTCCCAGAGGGCATTCAAGGCATAAAGACGTGGATTTTTTAGGAACATCCCCAGAAGAAATCCAAGGCCTAAAGACGAGGATTTTTTGAAGAATATTCCCAGAGGGAATACAAGGCATAAGGAAGTGGATGTTTCAAGAATATTGCCTTGGGCAATACAAGGCATAAAGAGGTGGGTTTTTTGAGAACATTTTTAGAGGGAATTCAAAGTCTAAAGATGTGGATTTTCCATGAATATTCCTAAAAGAAATCCAAAACATATAGAGGTGGATTTTTCGAGGAATATTTCCATAAGAAATCCAAGGCATAAAATGGTGAATTTGTTCAGAATATTCCCAGAGGAAATCCAAGGCCAAAAGATGCGGCTTTTTCAAAAATTTTCCCAGAAGAAATCCAAGGCATAAAGAGGTGAATTTTTGGAAGAATGTTTCCAGAAGAAATCCAAGGCATAAAAACGTTGAAATTAAAAAAAATATGACCAGAGGGAATCCAAGGCATCAAGACGTGGAAATTTAAAGAATATTCCCAGAGGGAATCCAAGGCGGAGAGACGTGGATTTTTTGAGACTATTCCCAGAAGAAAATCAAGCCATAAAAACGAGGATTCTTAATAGTATTCCCAAAAGAATCCGAGGCATCAAGACGTGGATTTTTAAAAAATATTCCCAAAAGAAATTTCAAGGCTTAAAGAGGTGGATTTTTTGAGGAATATTTTCAGTAGCAATCCAAGGCATAAAAAGGTAATTTTTTTCATAATATTCCCAGAAGAAATCCAAGGCATAAAGAGTTGGATTTTTTCCGAATATTCCCAGACGAAATCCATGGCATAAAGACGTGGATTTTTAAAGAATATTCCCTGAAGAAATTTAAAGGCATAAAGAGGTGGATTTTTTTAGGAATATTCCCAGAGGGAATCCATGTATCATTCAAGATCCCCAGAAGAAATCCAAGGCATAAAGACGTGGATTTTTGGAAGAATATTCCCCGAGGACATCCAGGGCATAAAGACGTGGATTTTTAAAGAATATTCCCAGGGGGGAGCCAAGGCCTAAAGACGTGAATTTTTAAGAATATTCCCAGAAGAAATCCAAGGCATAAAGACGTGGATTTTTTAAAAATATTCCCAGAAGAAATCCAAGGCATCAAGACGTGGATTTTTGATACTATTTCCAGAAGAAAACCAAGCCATAAACGTGGATTTTTAAGAACATTCCCAGAAGAAATCCAAGGTATTAAGACGTGGATTTTTAAAAAATATTCCCAAAAGAAATTTCAAGGCATAAAGAGGTGGATTTTTTGAGGAATATTTTCAGTAGCAATCCAAGGCATAAAAAGGTAATTTTTTTCAGAACATTCCCAGAACAAATCCAAGGCATAAAAAGGTGAATTTTTTTAGAATATTCCCAGACGAAATCCAAGGCATAAAGAGGTGGATTTTTTTAAAGAATATTCCCAGAAGAAATTTCAAGGCATAAAGAGGTGGATTTTTAAAAAATTTTCCAAGAGGCATCAACGCCTAGATTTTTTTAAGAACTTTCCCAGAAAAAAGACCCGAGAAATTCCCCGGAAATCTGCAAATCATAAATCTGAATAATTTCAAATGAAAACGGTGTTGTTTGGTTTCTGTCGTTTTGTTTACGACAAGAAAGTCGTCTGATTTATGCGTCACTGTTTTTATACCCTTCACCAAAGTATAGAGGGTATATAAAGTTTGTCGTTCCGTTTGTAACATCTCGAAATATACATTTTAGAGCCCACAAAGTACATATATTCTTGATCAGCATAAAATTCTATGGCGATTTAGCGATGTCCGCCTGTCCGTCTGTGGAAATCACTCTAGCTTCCGAACGAAATGAAGTAGATTGATAAAATTTTACTCAAATGTATATTATGTCTGCAGGACTTTTGGTATTGAAAATGGGTCATATAGGTCCACGTCTTCGAATTGCCCCCATATAACGGTACCTCCCGATATTCGGTATTTTGATGATTTTAGCGACATTATTCACCGGAATTGTTTCAAATTTGGTAGTTGAAGTTCGAAATGGATACTACAGCCTAAGACAGAAAATTGTCTGTGCTGATCCACATTTCGCTTAAATCCGAAGCGATATTCGGTAATTTGTTGATTCTAGCGACATTACTCACCGGAATTGTTTCAAATTTGGTATTTGAAGTTCGTAATGGATACTAAAGCCTAAGACAGAAAATTGTCTGTGCAGGTCCATGTCTTCGTATAGCCCTCATATTACGGTACCTCCCTATATTCGGCATTTTGATTATTTTAGCGACATCGGAATTGTTGAAATTTCGGTATTTGAAGTTCGAAATGAATACCAGAGCCCAAGACAGAAAATTGTCTGTGCAGGTCTACGTCTTCGTCTAGCCCCATATAACAGTACATCCCGATATTCGGTATTTTGACGATTTTAGCGACATTATTCATCGGAATTGTTTCAAATTTTGTTTTTGAAGTTCCCAATGGATTCTACAGCCTAAGACAAAAAATTGTCTGTGCACATCGACATTTTGGTATAGCCCCCATATAATAGTACCTTCCGATATTCGGTACTATGTTGATTTTAGCGACATTATTCACCGATTTCTTTTCAACTTTCGCATTTGAATATTGTAATGGCTTATGACAAAAGTTGCCTTTGCAGGTCCACGTCGTCTTTTAGACCCTAATATGACGGCTACATTGGGTATTTTTAAGATTTTAACGGAATTTTTAAAGGATTTAATTTTTTTTTTTTTTTGAAAATTTCCAAAATTCGTTCCAAATGGTGGAGGGTATTCAAAGTTCAGCCCGGCCGAACTTACAGCTTTTTTGCTTGTTTTTTTTTTTTTTTTGAGCTTCCTTTGTTGTGATTATCTTCTCGGCTACGGTGAGAAAATAAACAACACAGTTGAATGCTTCTACGATTCCGGTCACAAAACCCGACGAAACAAAATGAATCAGATCATTTAAAAACGTGTATGTCATTGTCTTGGAGGAACGAAACAACGACATAGGTTGGCATTCGTACATTTCTTTTTATTGTGTCACTTGGAACGCTTAAAGATTAAGTGTAAAAAAGACCAGGGGTGAGAAAAAATATTCATAATTATCAGTATAATATGTATTACATTCTAAGTTACGCTATACCGTCATGAATGCGACAAAAGTGGGGGATTTTTTTCCGTCTTCCGATTATTTTCTACAGAAAAATGTATTTTGCCTTGTTTTCAATATTTTTTTCGTTGGGACAGACAGATGTTGTTGGTTCGGTTTTTTTTTCTTTTTATTTCATTTTACTTTATTTGTAAATGTTTCGCAGTTGTGTTACGCTTTTATTTCCCCTGAGTCATTCAAATTCGTTGCCGAAAGAAATAGTAAAAGTCAAGCGTCAATTATTTCATGTCTTTTTTTTGGTTTTAAAAAAGATAATAGCTTTTGTTTGAATTGTTCCAATTTTAAGATACCTTTCCCATTTTTCGGTATTTTGATAATGCTGGTACATCGGCAGAGAGATCAAAGGTAGGGAGAAACACGCACCCACCCACATTAGAGTGAAACGATCAGCTCGAAATACATTTTGCTTTAAGTTGGGCGCCAACTTATGAAGGCTTCAGTTTCACGTGACCCAATCATGACTTGATTACAATTTCTGAGATGCAAAATTATTTTCAAAATCAGAAAAGGGTTATGACATACTTGAAGGGATAATTTTGCAGAATTTAAAACAGGACCTCGTAATAGATTGTGTTTCAATTTGGGCACCAACTTATAAAGGCTTCAGTTTTACTTGACCCGATTTTGACCTCATAAACATTTCTGAGATGCAAGAATATTTTCCAAATCAATAAAACATTATGACTTACTTGCAGAATATAGAACAGGACCAGATCTACTCGTAACACATTTTGTTTCAAGTTGGGCGCCAACTTATGAAGGTTTCACTTTCACGTGACCCAATCTTGACTTGATTGCAATTTCGGAGATGCAAAAATATTTTAAAAATCAGGAAAGCATTATGACATACTTGAAGAGCTAATATTGCAGAATATAAAACAGGGCCAGATCTACTCGAAACACATTTCATTTCAAGTTGGGCGCCAACTTAAGAGGGTTTCAGTTTTACGTGACCCCATTTTGACCTCATGAACATTTCTGAGATGCAAGAATATTTTTTAAATCAAGAAAACATTATGACTTACTTGCAGAATAATCGTAACACATTTTGTTTCATGTTGGGCGCCAATTTATAAAGGCTTCAGTTTCACTTGATCCAATCTTGACTTGAGTACAATTTCGGAGATGCAAAAAAAAAAAAAATGAGGAAAGCATTATGACATACTGGAAGGGCTAATATTGCAGAATTTAAACCAGGACCAGTTAAATACAGCACCGCTTGATTTCAGTGATTTCAGTAATTCTCTCCACACTCACAATCTGATCCGTTGAACAAGTAAAAAAACAGTAAGTTCGGCCAGGTCGACCTATAAATACCCTCCAACATTTAGAACGAATTTGGAAATTTTCCGAAAAAGATAACATTTGCCAAAAATTCTGCTAACATCATAAAAATACCGAATATAGCCGTTATATTAGGGTCTGTATGAGGTGCACCTACATAGGCATTGTTTGTCACAAGCCATTACCATATTCAGATTCGAAACTTGAAATAAACGGTGAATAATGTAGCTAAAATCATCAAAATACCCTACATAGGGAGGTACCGTTATATCGGAGATATACGAAGAACTGGATCTGCATAGACGATTTTCTGCCTTAGGTTGTATTATTCATTACGAACTTCAAACGCCAAATTGGAAACAATTCCGGTGAATAATGTCGCTAAAATCATCAAAATACCGAATATAGGGAGGTACCGTTGTATGGGGGCTATACGAAGATGTGGACCTGCATAGACGATTTTCTGCCTTAGGCTGTAGTATCCATTTCGAACTTCAAATGCCAAATTTGAAACAATTCCGCTGAATAATGTCACTAAAATCATCAAAATACCGAATATAGGGAGATACAGTTATATGGGGACTATACGAAGACGTGGACCTGCACAGACAATTTTCTGCCTTAGGCTGTAGTATTCAAAATGAACTTCAAACGCCAAGTTTTGAAACAATTCCGTTGAATAATGTCTCTAAAATCATCAAAATACCGAATATAGGGAGGTACCGTTTTATGGGGGCTATACGAAGACCTAGACCTGCATAGACAATTTTCTGTCACAGGCTGTAGTATCCATTTCGAACTTCAAATGCCAAATTTGAAATAATTCCGGTGAATAATGTCACTAAAATCCACAAAATACCGAATATCGGGAGGTACCGTTATATGGGGGCTATACGAAGACGTGGACCTGCACAGACAATTTTCTGTCTCAGGCTATAGTATCTATTTCGAACTTCAAATGCCAAATTTGAAATAATTCCGGTGAATAATGTCGCAAAAATCATCAAAATACTGAATATCGGGAGGTACCGTTATATGGGGGCTATACGAAGACGTGGACCTACATGGTCATAATCGAACATAACCTGCCTACTGGCAAAATAAACATGTGTGCAAAATGTTAGCCTTCTATCTCAATTCGTTCAAAAGATAGCGTGAATATAACAGACAGACAGACGGACATGGCTATATCCTCTTCGAATTCTGATCAAGAATATATATACTTCGTTGGGTCTGACATGAGTATTTCGTGGAGTTACAAAGGGAAAGATAAAATTAATATACCCTCCATAGTATGATGGAGGGTATAAAAACAATGTATTCAGAGAGTAACAACATTGAGAGAACGTAAAAGAGCGACTCCTCTGGCCAGATCCTGATTTAAGCCACATGACCAATGTTATAAATCAATTTCAAACGATTTTCGTTTTTCAAATCTCTTTCCGGCTCACCCCAATAAACATCCATAGCATGCGATAGTATACCTGGCCTTATGTAGCGTAATTAGTTTCTTTTCATGCTCTTGGATTCCGTTTCACTTCCGAGCTAATGGAATTTGATTAAGTGATTGATGGATTTTTTTTCAAATCATTTTTTTTTTTTTGATTTAAAATGAAAGTTTGATAGATCAATTATTCATAGAAATAAAAATTATTTCGAACTTATTTTAGATTAGATACATTCCTAAATCTATCAAAAAATAAAACAAAAATTGATTTTTTTCATGCTCGAAGGACCAAATGTCTTGCCATAAAGGAAAATGACTTATCTAGGCCAAGAAATTAACTCTGGCTTAAAAATAGAGCTCCTATGAAAAGGGGCAGGAGGTAAATACAGGGTGAGATGAAAAAACTGCAACTGATTTCAGACTGCTGTCATTTCTAAGCCACTCGTCCGATAGCTGTTACAATTATTCCAGTGACAGCTCATTATATTGTGTATAAGCGTCCCAAGGCATTTTGGTGAGAATTTTCCAGAACATTAGTTATTCGTGATGGAATTCAAGCGTGATAGTGTGATTTCTTTATATTTGGCTGGAAGACCACAAGTGGCTATCGTTAGAGCACTCCAGCATTTAAATGTGCATAAATCGTTTGTGTCTCGTACCATCGCTCGTTACCGTGATACTGGTAGCGTAGCCTGATGTCAAGGAAGTAGACGGAAGAAAACAACCACATCAGCAGAAATGGTTCGAAAAGTAAAGAGGCGACTTGATCGAAACCCGCGTCGCAGTGGCCAAAAAATGAGCTGAACATATCGCCATATTCCATTTGGCAAATATTGAAAAATGTGCTCGGCGAAAAGCCATTGAAATTCCAAAAAGTGCAAGAACTTACACCGCAACAGAAGGAAAATAGACTCAAAAGAGTTGCTTCGCTTGGCCGAAAATGGTGAACTGCGGAATTTGGTTTTCTCCGTCTCCGATGAGAAAACATTCGTTGTCCAGCAGTTTGTAAACAAACAAAATGATCGTGTATACTTGCCGAAGAGGTCAGCTGAGAATGTGCACCACATTCGTTGGCCACCAGAACTCAAGCGCCGGCCATGGTGATGGTGTGGGCTGCCATAACAGCCAATGGTCGTTCTCCACTCGTATTAATCGACCGTGGCATCAGAATAAATACCGAATATTATCGCGAAAATATTCCGGAGGGTGTATTAAAGCCTTGGACATGCAAAAATTTTGGCCGCAGCATAAACGCAGAGTAAAATTCAATGTCGATTTAGCGATGTCCGTCCGTCTATCCGTCTGTCTGTGGAAATCACTCTAGCTTCCGAACGAAATGAAGTAGATCGATAAAATTTTACTCAAATATATATTATGTCTGCAGGACTTTTGGTATTGAAAATGGGTCATGTAGGTCCACGGTTTGGTATAGCCCGCATATAATGGTACCTCCCGATATTCGGTACTTCGTTGATTTTAGCGACATTATTCACCGGAATTGTTTCAAATTTGGTATTTGAAGTTCGTACTGGATACTGCAACGTAAGACAGAAAATTGTCTGTGCAGGTCCACCTCTTCGTATAGCTCCCATATAACGATACCTCCCGATATTCGGTATTTTGATGATTTTGGCGACATTATTCAGCGATTTTTTTTTAGTTTCGCATTAGAATATTGTAATGGCTTATGACAAAAATTGCCTATGCAGGTCCACGTCGTCGTATACATACGGCTACATTCAGTATTTTTAAGATTTTAACAGAATTTTTAACGGATTTAATTTTTTATTTTGGAAAATTTGCCAAATTCGTTCCAAATTGTGGAGGGTATTCAAAGTTCGGCCCGGCCGAATTTATAGCTTTTTACCTTGTCTAATTTCAAATTTCTCAACATTTTTTTTCAACTACTGTGGCAAAACCAAGTGCATGCCTGACTTTTCTTTATCTTTTCACCGTTGTTGTTTGTACATCTGTGAAATATTAATCCATCATTTTTTTCACATGTTTTCCTCACCAAGAAACAAAAACAACAACAACAAAAGAAAAGAAAAAACGAAACTAATTATTCCATGTTTTGCTGTTGCCTTTATATCAGCATTTGTAAATGATTTGGAGCTCCTCAAAATACTTGCGAAATTTTTGAACAGCGGGGAGAGGCAGAGATTAGCTCGCTCATATCTTATCAAACAATTGAACAAAAAAAAAAACAATCTCACTTGGCAAAATTATTAGAAAAATTTCGCCCAGTTTATTTAAAACCCAAAAATCCAGATTATGATTGTGCCGTTTTGTTTTTGATAATTATTGAAATATTAGATTAAATGCAAAAACATTTCAAAAACTGGATATTTGCTTAATCGCCGCTGCTGCTGCTGCTGGACAAGGTCTGGTTGGGCGATAATAAATTGAAATGTATTAAGTAATTTTAATGGTAGAAAATAAAAAATAAGCTCGGGAGGGTTTAAATAACCTCCACCATTTGGAAAAAAAATTGGAAATTTTCAAAAAAAAAAAATAAATAAAATAAAATCCATTAACAATTCAGTTAAAATCTTAAAAATCCATTACAATATTCAATGTCATAATCCATTACAATATTCAAATACGAAACTTTAAAAAAAATCCGGTGAATAATGTCGCTAAAATCATCAACATAACGAATATGGGGAGGTACCGTTATATTGAGGCTATACGAAGACCTGGACCTGCATAGACAATTTTCTGTCACAGGCTGTAGCACCTATTAGGAACTCTAAATACGAAATTTCAAATAATTTCGGTGATTATTGTACCTAAAATCGTCAGAACACCGAATATTGAGAGGTACCGTTATATGGAGGCTGAACGAAGACGAAATTTTAAACAATTTCCGTAAATATTCTACATAAAATAATACTGAATATCAAGAGGGATAGGGTTTATGGGGGCTATACGAAGACATGGATCTATACAGACAATATTCTGTCTTAGGCTGTAGTATCCATTAAGAACTTCAAATACCAACATTGAAACAATTCCGGTGAATAATGTCGCTAAAATCATCAAAATACCGAATATCGAGAGGTACGGTTATATGGGGGCTATACGAAGACATGAACCTACACAGACAGTTTTCTGTCATAGGCTGTAGTATCCATTACGAACTTCAAATACCAAAATTCCACTGAAAAATGTCGCTAAAATCAACAAAATACCGAATATCAGGAAGTACGGTTATATGGGGGCTATACAACGATGTGGACCTGCATACGAGATTTTTCTTTCCATAGGTTGTAGTACCAATTAAGATGTTCCAATACAAAATTTGAAACGATTCCGGAGAATAATGTCGCCAAAATCATCAAAATACCGAATATCGGAAGGTACGGTTATATGGGGGCTATACGAAGACATAGACCCACACAGACAATGTGATATCATAGGCTGTAGTATCCATTTCGAACTTCAAATACCAAATTTGAAACGATTCCGGTGAATAATGTCGCTAAAGTCATTAAAATACCGAATATCGGGAGGTACGGTTATATGGGGGCTATACGAAGACATAGACCTGCACAGACAATTTCATGTCATAGGTTGTAGTATCCATTACGAACTTCAAATACCGAATTTGAAACAATGTCGGTGAATAATGTCGCTAAAATCTTCAAAATACCGAATATCGGGAGGTACGGTTATATGGGGGGCTATACAACGACGTGGACCTGCTTACGAGATTTTTTCCATAGGTTGTAGTACCAATTAAGATGTTCCAATACGAAATTTGAAACGATTCCGATGAATAATGTCGCTAAAATCATCAAAATATCGAATATCGGGAGGTACGGTTATATGGGGGCTATACAACGACGTGGACCTGCTTACGAGATTTTTTCCTAAAGGCTGTAGTACTAATTAAGATGTTCCAATACGAAATTTGAAACAATTCCGGTGTATAATGTCTCTAAAATCATCAAAATACCGAATATCGGGAGGTACGGTTATATGGGTGCTATGCGAAGACATGGACCTACACAGACAATTTTCTGTCTTAGGCTGTAGTATTCATTACGAACTTCAAATACTGAATTTGAAACAATTCCGGTGAATAAAGTCGCTAAAATCATCAAAATATGGAATATCGAGAGGTACGGTTATATGGGAGCTATACGAAGACATGAACCTACACAGACAATTTTCTGTCATAGGCTGTAATATCCATTACGAACTTCAAATACCGAATTTGAAACAATTCCGATGAGTAATGTCGCTAAAAACAACAAAATACCGAATATCGGGAGTTACGGTTATATGGGGGCTATACGAAGGCATAGACCTGCACAGACAATTTTCTGCCTTAGGCTGCAGTATCCATTACAAACTTCAAATACCGAATTTAAAACAATTCCGGTGAATAAAGTCGCTAAAATCATCAAAATACCGAATATCGGGAGTTACGGTTATATAGGGGCTATACAACGACGTGAAACTGCATACGAGATTTTTTTCCATAGGTTGTAGTACCAATTAAGATGTTCCAATACGAAATTTGAAACGATTCCGGTGAATAATGTCGCTAAAGTCATTAAAATACCGAATATCGGGAGGTACGGTTATTTGGGGGCAATACGAAGACATAGACCTGCACAGATAATTTTCTGTCAAAAGCTGTAGTATCCATTACGAACTTCAACTATCAAATTTGAAACAATTCCGTTGAATAATGTCGCTAAAGTCATCAAAATATCGAATATCGGGAGGTATGGTTATATAGGGGCTATAAAACGACGTGGACCTGCACACGAGATTTTTTTCCATAGATTGTAGTACCAATTAAGATGTCCCAATACGAAATTTAAAACGATTTCGGTGAATAATGTCGCTAAAGTAATTAAAATACCGAATATCGGGAGATACGGTTATATGGGGGCTATACGAAGACATAGACCTGCACAGACAATTTTCTGTCATAGGCTGTAGTATCTATTACGAACTTCAAGTACCGAATTTGAAACACTTGCGCTGAATAATGTCGCTAAAAAATCGGGAGGTACGGTTATATGGGAGCTATACAACGACGTGGAATTGCACAGACAATTTTCTGTCTTAGGCTTACGAACTTCAAATTACTTCATTACGAACTTCAAATACCAAATTTGAAACAATTCCGGTGTATAATGTCTCTAAAATCATCAAAATACCGAATATCGGGAGGTACGGTTATATGGGGGCTATACGAAGACATAGACCTGCACAGATAATTTTCTGTCATAGGCTGTAGTATTCATTACGAACTTCAAATACCAAATTTCCGGTGAATAATGTCGCTTAAATCACCAAAATACCGAAAAGATGGAGGTACCATTATATGGACCTACATGGCCCATTTTCAAATAACAAAAGTCCTGCAGACATGATATACATTTGAGTAACATTTAGCTAGAGTGTTTTCTACCGACGGACAGAATATGCTAATAGAATATGCTAATCAAAAATGTATATCCTTTGTGGGGTCTATAATGCATATTTCGAGGTGTTACAAACGGAATTAATAAACTTAATATACCCTCTATACTAAGGTGGAGGATATAAAAAGATAAACTCTAAACTATTGACTCACTGGTTTCAATGTCTCCATATGACGCCTCTTGGACTACGGACTCACTGGTTACAGTTTCACTATGTGGCCCTGTACGAACTAATGACTTACATGTTTGACGGAACTACAATTGCAACCATCATAAATCAATTGTGGTTTCAATAGTCTGATGGAAAGACTGACGGGTTTTGACCTATGGAAAAAATCGAAGAGTCGACTTTTGGTTTCGTCTACGTATCTCTAGTTTGCTTCGTGAATACTCCCCATATTAATGCCAAATTATAATGGAAATCGACGGCAGGAATTTAGTGCGGCTCTGTAATCCCTTTATGAAACGTCACAAAACATGCCTAGCCATGACTTCAAGCTTCTTATGTACATACAGCTTAATCTCTGCGCTCACCAACAGACAACTTGTAATTCCCCTTTACAAGTTATATTTTCTTCTGTCGCCTTTCCTTTCTACCTTCCCCGACTTCGTTGAGGTG
This sequence comes from Musca domestica, assembly GCF_030504385.1. Lineage (NCBI taxonomy): Eukaryota > Metazoa > Arthropoda > Insecta > Diptera > Muscidae > Musca > Musca domestica. Next base: position 549,351 of record NW_026712292.1, read on the forward strand.
AGATAAAAAGTATAAAAACTTGAAGACAAGTTTTCTCATTTACATTGGCGCGACAAAAAATAATTATCATTTTACAAAATTTCTCCGGAAACTGGAAAGGTAACTGTCTGTCATTTTAGCAGACGACGACGGATGAAGTATTGACACAAGTGGGCTTTAAGAGATCCCGCAATCAAGACAGTTTTTTTTTTCTTGGAGAGGAAAATAAAAAGAAAATATCGTATTTGATCCATTACAGATCGAACTGCTTACAGGTCATATTATTCGCCGAAGATATTGAAGAAAAGTAGAAAACCTATTGAAAGAAATCCCTAAAAATTCTTAATAACTTTATTTTGTGGCTGGTATCAATTGGAAACCCCTGTATTATTTGGACCCTTACAATTTTCAATTTTGTTGTTGTAAAGATCAAAGAGTTGAGGGGGAGGGGGAGAGTGAGGGGTTAGCAAAGTAGGAAAACCAATACACCAAGATCCCTGATCATGGCCGTATTTTGTGCTTGTCGTTTTATTTTTATTTATTTTTCCTTTTTATACCTTTCACCATTCTATGGAGGGTATACAGGGTGAGATAAAAAAAAAACTGCAACAAAGTCAAGCGCCATAATTTTTATTTTTTTAAATTTCTATTGAATGAAAGCAAAAAATGTCGGAAATAGCATCAAATTTTAGAAAAAAGTTTAGATTTGTTCGAATTCATCACCTTTGGCACGAATTATGGCCTTCAAACGGCCAATGAAACCGTCACACGCTGCCCGAATGTTGCTCTGCGGTATTTTGGCCTATTCACGGCGAAGCGCTTGCTTGAGGTGATCGACACTTTGGTATTTCCTTTAGTGCCAATCTTGCTTTCCAAAATACTCCAGACACAATAGTCCAACGGATTGGTATCTGGAGATTTTGGTGGCCATTGTGCGCTGGAAACAAAGTGGGGAACCTCATTTTGTAAGCATTCTTGGATGGCGCCCATGCTGAGTGCAATGGCGCTGAATTCTGTAGGAATGTCAAAGGTCTGCGTTGGAATGTCCCAAATGTTTGCGTGCCCAAGGCTTTAAAACACCCTCCAGAATATTTTTGCGATAATATTCGGCATTTATTCTGATGTCACGGTCGTATTAATCATATGAGCGAAGAGCGACCATTGGCTGTTATGGCGGTCCACACCATCCCCATGGCCGGCGCTTGAGTTCTGGTGGCCAACCGAAAGTACACATTCTCAGCTGACCTCTTTGGCAAGTAAACACGTTAATTTTGTTTGTTCACAATGAGCTGTCACTGGAATTATCTTAGCAGCTGTCGGACGAGTGGCTTAGAAATGACAGCAGTCTAAAGTTGCTTGCAATTTTTTCATCTAACCGTTTATATCGTCTTCACCACAGATCCTGCTTTAGCAAAAATATTTGGAAGCGTGAAATTTGATGAGAGTTGGATACTTATTTCCAGAAGGAGTGATCCGATCTCTACCCTCTTTATACAGATTTTGTGTTGATGAAAATGATGAGATGTGCCAAGTCTAAAAAGAATCGGATATCAATTTCCTGTTTTATGAGCTTCATGGATACTCGAAATTTTGACCCTTTGTGGGAGAGGTACCAGAAGAAATGGACCGATATATTCCATCTTCACACCAGACCTTTGGTTAATAAAAATATTGTTATGTGTGCAATTTGAAGAGAACCAGATATTTATTTCGGATTTTATGATCGTTTTTGTTATTCTAGGTAGGTAGGAGATACCAGAAGGAATGATCCGATGCCTACCCTCTTTATAGAAGATCTTGTGTTGATGGAAATTATGAGATGTGCCAATTCTGTTTTATGAGCTTCATGCATACTCGAAATTTTGACCCTTTGTGGGAGAGGTACCTAAAGGAATGGACCGATATATCCCATCTTCACACCAGACCTTTGTTTAATAAAAATATTGTAATGTGTGTAATTGGAAGACAATTGGACACTGTCCAAAGAGACCTAGGGTCTAAAACAATTTTTTCGATGAGGCACATTTTTTTAAAAAAAATTCTAGTGGTAGGTCTTTTACCCTGATTCCGGGAAATTAAGAGTGTCAGCTATAATTTGCCGTCAATTTTGTTAACCCCCTTTTTCGACTTTTTTTGGGGTTTTAAAAAACCGGATCCAAAAAACGGATAATTTGACTATAACTTCCGAACCGATTCTAAGAACCCCATCATGTGACCTATTATTGGGTAGATTTTTTATAAGCTTTCCAACTTTTTCGGGTAAGTAGATCCGGGTCTAGTTCGGTCCTTAACCCGGACGTTCGGGTCAAAAACATGGGGTCCCGGGTCCGTACCCCAAGAAAAAAATAGTTTCTCGGAAAAAATTTCGAAAGAATCGAAGAGCTTTTACTAAACAAGAGATGTTCCCTCTTTGCATTTGGGCGCCGACATCAAGGAACAGAGTATCCAACCTAACATTTGCTTACAAACCTGATTTTTATAAAAAAAAATTATATCATTATATAGCCCACAAAAACTCATCCTACTCACCTTGGCCGCTGCGAAACCATCTGGATTGCAACTGGGCAATAAATGTATTTCCGTTGTATTCAATAGCTGTTGAATTTCTCCGACATTTTCATAATTTTTCACAAGATATTGAGCCAAATATACGATCATTTGACGACCCAAAGTCTCGTCGCCATGGATGTTGGCGGTAACTTTTACCACGGGACGCAATAAATCACCCGCACTGGCATCTTCACCCGGTGCCGAGAGAGCCAAAACATTAAGATCGCGTTTTTGCAAGGTTTTACCGATCGAATATGCACGCGCCAAATGGGGATATTCTTCCTGTAGGCGAGCGAACAACGAACGAATTTCTCCGTTATTTAGATATTTGGGCGCCACTAGGAAATTCTTTTCTTGCGACGACGCAGACGCATCACCATAGACACCACGACTTAGAACACAACATAACAGTAGCGAGACGAAGAACATGAATTTACGACACGACCACTGTGAGTCACGACGACTACTTGTTGGATTACGTCGAACGCCATTGCTTCTAGAACGCAGCAGTGTCGCACCTGCGCACATTTTTTCTCTTTTTTTCACTCACAATTCACTTGGATGGCTTAAAACTTTTCCACCGAGCCACACAAAAAATTGGATTTAAATTTTTCCTTTCTTTGGCGATTTTCACACCACTCGGACACACACACACTTTGTATTTTTTTTTTTTATTTTTTGCTACTTTGTGCAAAACATGTAGCCCATGTAATCTTTTTTCCAATACTTTTTTTTCTTGGATTTTTAACACCTCTTATTATATTTCTTTTTATTATTTGCTGACGTTGAGAGGTCGATTTCTCCCTCTCTCTTTGTATGACTGATGCACTTGGAATTCTTTGTTGTTGCTGCTGCTGTTGCCTTTGTCACGACACGGCTTCTTTTTGTGACACACACTATAATTTTCTTTATTTTTTATATTTATTATTTAATTTTCTTATTAATTAAAACATAATATAAACAAAAAGAAACGAAAACAAGACACCGATATGAGACGAGCAAAGCAAGCGAACGAAACAAAAACCGGACGTGAATTTGTTGTGTTTATGGTCTTGTCAAACACAACTAGGGATGACACATCGAACTATACAGTCAACATCGATGGTGGCGATAGTTTGTTTTTTGGCAGCAATATCGATGGACGAGTCAATGCAGTCTTGCCAGATGAAATTTTAGACTCATAGTTAATTAGTTGAGAGATGCCGGTAATTGATGAGGATTTTTTACAACAATATTAGGAAAAGGAAAGGGGATTTTTAAGGGAAAGTTTTAAAAAAAATGATTTAAATACGGTATTTCAAGGAACGGAAGGTATTTTAATGTAAACTACAGACAATAGAGAGTGAATATTTAAGGGAAAGATTCTAGAGAAAAACGAACTGGATAGAAGGGAAGTTTTAAATAATGATCTAATAACGGTATTTCAAGGAACGGACGACAATTATTACAAACTACAGACAATAGAGAGTGGATATTTTAGCGAAAGGTTCTAGAGAAAAATAAACTGGATATTCTAGAGAAATTTTTGGGAAACGATCGTGGAAATTTTAATGAACGATTTAAAAGAAATTTGTGATAGAAGAATGTGTACATTTTGAGGATTTCGAGAAACGTTTAATCATGGCACAATAAAAAGGTAAGGTAGAGCTTCCAACTAATTACAATTTTTTTTTTAGTGTGCCCGACTTTTGCCATTTTTTTTTGAATATATTTGTTGTTGTAAAAAATAAAAACAAAATGTTTTGAAAATCAATGATTCAATATTGCATTCGGCAAATATTGAAAAATGAGCTCGGGGAAAAGGCATTGAAATTCCAAAAAGTGCAAGAACTTACACCGCAACAGGAACAGAACAGACAATAGACTCAAAAGAGCTAAAGAGCTGCTTCGCTTGGCCGAAAGTGGTGAACTGCCGAATTTGGTTTTCTCCGATGGGAAAACATTCGTTGTCCAGCAGTTTGTAAACAAACAAAATGATCATGTTTACTTGCCAAAGAGGTTAGCTGAAAATGTGTACCTTCGGTTGGCCAACAGAACTCAAGCGCCGCCCATCGTCATTGTGGGGGTCGCCCTAACAGCGGATGGTCGCTCTCTGCTCGTATTAATCGTCCGTTGCATCAGAATAAATGCCGAATATTATAGCGAAAATATTCTGCAGGGTGTATTAAAGCCTTGGGCCGCAAACTTTTTGACCGTAGACTTTGGGCATTCCAACAGGACTCAGCATCTGGAGCATGGTAGATGCATCAACGCTTGGGAGCATTGATATGTCAAAAAAATTTAAATGTTTTTTTTTTTTTTTTCAAATATAAGTAGAGTTTTATATGTTTTGTTATACGACGTCATCCGGAGGTTATTATAATTCAAATTTTTCAACAATTTTTAAATTTAAATAATTTTTCATTCAACATTTTCAATTCAAAAATTGGTTTGACAGTTCATTGTCTCAGCAGCCTTGCCTTTGCCTTTTTAGGGACATGGAAATCGATAAGTGACCACAGTAGGGTTATACAAATCAATGTTTCATTGCTGCTTTTAACTATTGTGAATTAAATATTGTAATCTGCCCCGACACTCTCTCACGTAAGGCGAAAAAATCAACACGAAGAAAGAAAAATTTGGAAAATTTTCAATTCAACAGCTTCAAAAGTCTTCAGAGTTGTGGAAAAACGTATCCTCTTAAATGTGTGTGGATAAAAATTATCAAAATATAAACGCTCCCTTCAAGGGCCCAGGAAAATAAGCAAATAATCAACATCCTCCATCCAATCGACCAAAGGCACACCAACAACAACAACATCAGCAGACAAGAAAAGATTGAGTAATTTTTTAGCAAAGAAAACAACAGACAGACAAGCAGGTAGTTCACACACACACGTACACCACTACTACTACTACGTTGTTGTCGTTTCGTTAAAGTCTAGACGATCACCACTTACCTAGAATAAGGAAGCTAGGAAAGAAGAACTCACAGAGGCGTACATTAACCTTGAAACAATGCCCAACTCAAGAGCCTCGGCCGCGGCCGAAGTGGTCCACACTGGATCCGGACCCCAGCCATTGGTGAAAATTGGCCACTATCTGCTGGGTGCTACTTTGGGCACGGGCACCTTTGGTAAGGTCAAAATTGGTGAACATCAAATGACCAAACACAAGGTGGCGGTGAAGATTCTGAACAGGCAAAAAATCAAATCCCTCGATGTGGTGGGCAAGATTAGACGTGAAATTCAAAATCTCAAACTTTTCCGACATCCCCACATTATCAAGTTGTATCAGGTGATATCCACACCCACGGATATTTTCATGATCATGGAATATGTCAGCGGGGGCGAGCTGTTCGATTACATTGTCAAGCATGGCAAGCTGCAGGAACACGAGGCCAGGCGTTTCTTCCAGCAAATCATTTCCGGTGTGGACTATTGCCATCGCCATATGATTGTCCATCGTGACTTGAAACCGGAAAATCTGCTGTTGGACCACAATCGCCATGTAAAAATTGCCGATTTCGGTTTGTCCAACATGATGTTGGATGGTGAGTTCCTGAGGACATCTTGTGGCTCCCCGAATTATGCTGCTCCTGAAGTTATCTCGGGCAAGTTGTATGCTGGTCCTGAGGTAGACATCTGGTCATGTGGTGTAATTTTATATGCCCTGCTGTGTGGCACCTTGCCTTTTGACGATGAACATGTTCCAACATTGTTCCGGAAAATCAAATCTGGCATATTTCCCATACCGGAATATTTGAACAAGCAGGTGGTGAATTTGGTGTGTCAAATGTTACAGGTGGATCCGCTGAAGCGAGCCAACATCGAGGAGATTAAAAAACATGAATGGTTCCAAAAGGATTTGCCATCCTATCTCTTTCCCTCTTCGATTGAACAGGATTCCAATGTCATTGATACCTATGCAGTGTCGGAGGTATGTTCGAAATTCGGTGTCAAGGAACAGGAGGTGCACAATGCTCTGCTGAGTGGTGATCCCCATGACCAATTGGCCATTGCCTATCATTTGATAATTGACAACAAGCGTTTTGCTGATGAGGCTGCCAAGACGGAAATAAATAATTTCTTTGTTGCCGGCTCACCACCGCCGGCGGCCCACTCACCAAATGAGCCGCAAGATCCTAATTTTGGTGGTGGATCTTCATCGGGTACCTCCACGCCGGGTAGAACGTCCTTGACACCATCCATGAAACCCCATCCGGAACGTATAGCGCCGCTGCGCGAACGGCAACTGGCCATGGCAGTACAGGCCCAGGGAGGTGGAGCCTTCCCCGAGAAGGCTGCCCGCGGTACACCCATTAAACGCGCCAAATGGCATTTGGGTATACGTTCGCAGAGTAAACCCAACGATATTATGTTGGAGGTGTATCGTGCCATGAAAGCCTTGGATTATGAATGGAAAATCATCAATCCCTATCATGTACGGGTGCGCCGTCAAAATCTGAAAAATGGTACCTATTCCAAGATGTCTTTGCAGCTATATCAGGTGGATGCCAAAAGTTATTTACTCGATTTCAAATCGCTGACCAACGATGAAGTGGAACAGGGTGATGATGTTATTTTGGAAAGTCTAACACCACCACCGTTGAGTCACTCCGGGGTAATGCCACCCCAGCCCACGGGCCATCATACAATGGAATTTTTTGAAATGTGTGCTGCTCTTATTATACAGCTGGCCCGTTGAAGTGGAGGTGCTGACTATTTTTCAAAAAAAAAAAAAAAAAATTATTTTCATAATTTTATAAGCTATCCCAAAGTCGTACTATGTATCAGCTCAAGGTGTCGTAATGGCCTTGATATATTCTATCTATCGTAAATGTAAACGAAAACTACATGCATCAAAATAATTATTATTGTTGTTTATTTAGAAATTATTATTATTCTATTTTATATTCCAAATATATATCTTTAATCGCCCCTCACCCAAAAATTGTCTCTCTCCCCCCACGCTCTTGGTTTAAAAAACAAAAAACACTTTCTTTGTTGGCTTGTTTTGTTGATTTTCTTGGAATTAATTTTTAAAATATTATTAGTGTTTTTTAAATATTCAAATATTTAAAGGCAATTTTATTTTATTTTTATTTTCTTTCAAAGGCAATATCATCTAATGTATGGCATGATTTATTAATTATTTTAATTTTTTCTCTTTGTATTAGTATTGTAAGTTTTATTTCTTCTGTTAATAAAGGTTAAGTGCTATTCAGAAAAAAAGTATTAACAAAAATGGAATATGAGTAGTTTTTTTATTTTGATCAAAACCAATTTCAATGAAGGGCAAGTACTTAAATGTCAAAGGTCATAAAACTCCACACAAATGTATAAAGGGTGAGATGAAAAAACTGCAACCATATTCACACTGCTGTCATTTCTAAGCCACTCGTCCGACAGCTGTTAAAATTATTCCAGTGACAGCTCATCATATTGTTTACAAGCGTACAAAGTCATTTTGGTGAGAAATTTCCATAAAAAAAGTTATTCGTGATGGAATTCAAGCGCGATAGGGTGATATCTTCATATTTGGCTGTAAAACCGCAAGTGGCTATCGTTAAAGACTCCAGCATTTAAATGTGAATAAATGATTAATCTTGGTCCCGGTTTTGGAATGGCTCCCACACAAAGATAACGCAATTTTTAAGTTTTATGGAGATAACTGCCACATTTATGAATCAATTAAGCTAGGATTTGGCAATAGAAGATATTCTTGGGCGAAGATTTTTTTTTTTAAAAAGTCACCCACTTGGGTCTATATTTAGATATGGGTTCCACACAGCATTACCACATTTTTTTTTCGTTTTTTACGATAATTCTGATTTTTCTAAACAGATTGTATTGTAATTTGATATTATGGGTTCTTATTAGGAACCTCAACTCTCTACAAAAAATTTTCAATCTTGGACCAGGTTTTGGAATAGCTCCCAAACAAAGATAACGTAATTTTTAAGTTTTATGATGATAACTGACACATTTATGAATCAATTAGGCTAGAATTTGGCAATAGGGGCTATTCTTGGGCGAAGAAAACTTTTTCAAATAGTCATCCACTTGAGTCCATATTTAGATATGGCTCCCACACAAAATGTCCTCCAATTTTAAGACTTTATACGATAATTCTGATTTTTCTATACAGATTGTGCTGTAAATTTGCATTATGGCTTCCTATTAGGAACCTCAACTCTCTGCCAAAAATTATCAATCTTGGTCCTGGTTTTGGAATAGCTCCCACAGAAGGATACCAAAATGTGGAAACTTAATGGAGATAATTTTCAGATTGATTAAGCTAGAATTTGGAATTATGAGTTCCACTATGCGAGGCTACCAACTACAAAAAACCTCCACATAGGTTCATATAACTCCCCTACAGAATTGTTTCTATTTCGGAGCTTTTTGAAGATAATTGCCATATTTATAGGTCGAAATTGATGAAAGTTTACATTATGAGTTTATATTGGTTAAAGCATCTTCCAGCTGAAATTTATCTGCATGGACCCAGTTTTTGGCGTAGAACCCATTCAAAAATATCACAATATTTTTTAGGTTATGTGGTATTAACTTTCATATTTATGAACCGTTTTTGTTGTAAATTGGTATATTTGGTTCTCATTGGATAAGCGAACTGCCTGCCAAGAATTATTGATTTAGGTTTACAGTTTGATATAGCTTCCATACAAAATCGCCTCTATTTTGGAGCTGTTTGAAGATAAATTCCATATTTATAGGTCGAAATTGCTACAATTTTGTATTATGAGTCTTCATCGGGTAAAGCATCTTCCAACTGAAATTTATCTACATGGACCCAGTTTTTGCTGTAGAACCCATTCAAATGTATCACAATATTTGAGGTTATGTGGCATTAATTCTCATATTTATGAACCGTTTTTGTTGTAAATTGGCATACTTGGTTTTCATTGGATAAGCGAACTGCCTGCCTAGAATTAATAATCTAGGTCCACAGTTTTATATAGCTCCCATATAAAAGTGCCCCTAATTTGAAGCTTTTTGAGGATAATTTCCATATTTATAGGTCAAAATTGCTGAAATTTCGCATTATGAATTGTCACTAGGTAAAGCATCTTCCAACTTAAATTCATCGGCATGGATCCAGTGTTTGGTGTGGAACCCATTCAAATGTATCGAAATATTTGAGGTTATGTGGAGTTAATTTTCATGTTTATGAACCGTTTTTATTGTAAATTTGTATATTTGGGTATTATTGAATAAGTGAACTGCCTGCCTAGAATTATTAATTTAGGTTCACAGTTTGATATAGCTCCCATACAAAAGTACCCCTATTTTGGAGCCTTTTGAACATAATTGCCATATATATGGGTCGAATTTGCTGCAGTTTGGCTTTATGAGTTTTCATCGGGTAAAGCATCTTTCAGCCGAAATTTATCCGCATGGACGCAGTTTTTGGTGTAGAACCCATTAAAACGCATCACAATATTTGAGGTTATGTGGCATTTATTCTCATATTTATGAACCGTTTTTATTGTAAATTGGTATATTGGGGTTTCATATGATATACAAACTGCTTGCCAAAAATGGTGAACCTAGCTTTACATTTTGGTATACCTGTCACACAAAGGAGCCTCCAGATTGGAGTTTTTTGATGATAATTGGTACATTAATTGCCAGAAATTCCTGTATTTCTGCATTTTGATTTGTCATTGGGTAAAACATACTCCAGCCGAAAATTATCTACATGGACTCAGGCTTTGGTGTACATCCCACTACAAGGTATGACAATATTTGAGGTTATGTGGCATTAATTCCTATATTTATGAAGCAATTTTGTTGTCAATTGGTGTATTGGGGTTTCATATGATATACAAACTGCTTGCCAAAAATGGCGAACCTAGCATTACATTTTGGTATACCTGTCACACAAAGATGCCTCCAATTTGGAGTTTTTTGAGGATAATTGGTACATTAATTGCCAGAAATTCCTGTAATTTTGCTTTTTGATTTGTCATTGGGTAAATCATCTTTTAGGTCAAATTTATCTACATGGACACAGGCTTTGGTATAAATCCCACTCCAATTTTTGAAGCAATTTTGTTGTAAATTGGTATATTAGTATATTATATGATATACAAACTGCCTGCCAAAAATGATGAACCTAGCTTTACATTTTGGTATGCCTACCACACAAAGGTGCCTCCAGTTTGGAGCTTTTGAATAAGGGAACTGTTATATTGTTTAATAAAAATCCTTTATTAACTTTTTTGTAAATATTATTGTTTTTATTTTTTTCTTATTAAACATTACAAACTTAAACTATTATTATTAAAAGAAACATAAAAAATATGTTATATAGAAGTTAGTTGAATTGGGTAAATTAAATTACTCTAAAAGGTATCGTTTATTTTTGCGGAGAAATTCATCAAAAGTTCGGTATTGTAAAATTGATAACTAATTTTATTTTTTGTTTTTCATTGATTTACTTTTGAAGGATAATTGTGCTGTTTTATATATACACAAAACACATTTACAGCCCGTTAATGAAATCTCGTATTTTTGTTTTGCTCTTATACTACTACTATTTCGTTTCTTTTTCCTCTGCATCTGCAGTTTTGCGATTTTTCTTCTTCAATTTATCTATTAACGATTCTATGCTATTCGCATCAACTAAACCAATAAATTTATCTACCACAACACCGTTGCGAAAAGCCAAAACAGCAGGTACAGCTTTCACTTCGAAAGTTTCCACCAATTCTGTGTTGTTTTCAACATCAATAATGGCCAAATCGATTTCGTTGGAATTCTCCAGGAGTTCTTCCATTTTGGGGGTAAGAATCTTGCAGGGATCACACCATTCGGCATGGAAATTCACAATGACGGGATTATCGCTGTTGATTACCTAAAAGGAGAAATAATAAAAAAAATGGTGGTTAAAATATTGTAAATAATTCTGAATTTAACTGTTGATGTGTTAAATATTTTCATTGGGATGTGTACTCAATTTTCTTCTACCCAAACGAATGCTGCAAAAACTAGGTATACCTTCTAACAAAAATCTCAGAAAAAGTTTTTTACAATTTTCGACTTCTTGAAGATATGGGGAGTTTATATTAGAATTTGTACAGAAGTCAATTTCTTTTACCAGAATCAGACTCTAGAACGGTGTTTGTAATTAAAGTAAATGGATACTGTTTTTCCGATTGCAATTAGGTTGTACAATATCCGTGTTCCGACTACGGCATTAGACAGAGACTTAGACTTCGATTTTGCTAATTCAGGTCCTCATAAGACGTCTATACCTAAAGCCCAAAAATATGATAAAGCTGTGACACAAAAGTGTTGTAGTTTATACCTTTTTTATGAAATATTAGCTCTGAATAGGAAAAAGAACGTTCCTTCTATGATGAAAATAATGTAGCGTCTAGGAACAAGTATAAAATACCATTTAATTTCCAAATCGAAGTCCATTATATATTTATCTCACATACCTTTTTCAAGTCTCAGACATTTTATTTCATATTTGGATATGTAATTAATAACAGTCTAAGGATCACATTTCATTCCCACGACTATCCTGGGAGGTTCAAAATGAAAGTTTTTCATTAATCCATTTCTTTCTTTCCATTTCTTTAAGAAAAGTTTGCATAGTATCCTCCGCTTTATCTACTTTTATTATCAATTTAATTTAAGTTTGCATAATTTCTACCTCATTATCTTAGTTCTGGGTTGATTCAAGCTGATTCATTCTAATGCTATTCCGGTATTATCCAGTATATGATGTGGATATACAAACAAACGTCATAACGCACACCTAATGTCTGTGTGAAGGGCACACGCTAATGAGGGGGCATACGTGAAAGAAATCACGATATATTTTATGTATTTGTTGTTGTTACTTTTAAACAACAACAAAGCTGCACATTAATGTATGCATATTGCATAATTTATTTAATTTTTTTTTGTTAACCAGAAACTTTTTTAAATCACCTGTTAGTTGACAAAGGCTGAAGCGCAAATCAATCATTTATGAGAGGTAATGAGAGCGAGAGAAAGAGAAAGTAATTTGAATGCCATGAAAACAAATCTCTCATCAATGTATGCAACTCTCTCTCCCTCTTTCCTCCCACTTTCACAAACAATGCAGACAGATCATGTACAAGGGGTTGCAAGAGATTAACAATGGATTCCATTTCTATTTCACATTCCAAGCACTTGACCTAAATATATATGACCTATTTTCGATATTTCCCATGTCATTAACACGTCTGCTTCTTCCACTTATCTTACCCCACCCCCCCCCCCCACTTACCTTTTGATCAAACTCATAATGATCTTTTACGGTAAACTTCTTATTTGCTATTTGACTTTGAGATAGAAACTTTTGAGTAGCCGATACAGCAATGGGAGCCAAACGTTGACAGGCACTTTGGGCTGAGGATGAGGCCTGGACACAGGCTACCAGACGAGGCATTAAGCCCTCAGAAGCTATTTTCAGCATGTTGTTTCCCCGCCTTGTTATCACTGGGACTGGTGGACTGAAATGAAGAAACAAACAGAACATTGAAAAATGGAGGTTAATAACACTTTACTTTTTTTTCTTTGCTAGCTGTTATCTTGAAATGCTAGTGACCGTCGCCAGAACATGCATGGAGTTATGGTAGATGATAAGATTACATTCATACACCATAACAGCGCATAATAGTCAATGTCAATTATTAACAGAGATTAAATCACCCCAATTCTTAACTAATTTACTTTGATATAATAACAAACAATTGTTAATAACGAATTGCTTGGAAATAAAAACGTCGTAATAGTATTTTGTTGTTGTATGAGGTGCATGAGGTAATAATGTATAACATTAAGCATTTTCCCACACTTACCTCTTAAGAATACTCTCAAATTGTTTACTATTTAATTGCAATCAATGGTTTTTCTTTTATTGTTTGATTTATTTATGCCTTTTCCTTTGTTTTATTGAAAATTAATTATTTATTTATTTAATTTTCCGTCACCGGAAAAAAAACTTGGGAAATAAAAAAAAACAATCTAGTCTGAAATGTCAAATTGACATTAGGGATGTGTAAGTCGAGTTCCGATTACCGAGTACTTGAATATTTATAGTCGATTTAAATTCCTGTTCAACTTATGGTCTGTTCACATGGCAGAAGAATACAGGTGGATGCATTAACGCTTGGGAGCATTGATTGGTCAAAAAAATTAAAAGTTTTTTTCAAATATAAGTAGATTTTTATATGTTTTCATGTACGACGTCATTCGGAGGTCATTATAATTCCAAGGTTTTTTTTTCAAATATAAATAGATTTTTATTTGTTTTCATATACCACGTCATTCGGAGTTTATTATAATTCCAACAACTTCTACAAATTTAAATAATTTTTCTTTCAACATTTTCAATTCCAAAATTGGTTTGACAGTTCATTGTCCCAGCAGCTGTGTCGATGCGTCTACCTTTATTCTTCTATATTACCTCTTTGGCAAGTAAACACGATCATTCTGTTTGTTTACCAACTGCTGGACAACGAATGTTTTCTCTGATCGGAGAAAACCAAATTCGACAGTTCACCATTCGGCACTCGACTAAGCGAAGCAACTCTTTAGCTCTTTTGAGTCTATCTTCTTTCTGTTGAGGTGTAAGTTCCTGCACTTTTTGGAATGGAATTTCAATGGCTTATCCCCGAGCTCATTTTTCAACATTAGCGAATGGAATATTGCGATACGTTCAGGTCACGAGCCATTTTTCGGCCACTGCGACGCGGGTTTTGGATCAAGTCGCTTCTATACTTTTCGAACCATTTCTACTGATGTTGCTGTTTTCTTCCGTCAACTTCCCTGGCTTTGTCGGGCAACGCTACCAGTATCACGGTAACGAGCGATGGTACGAGACACAAAATATTTATTCACATTTAAATGCTGGAGAGCTTTAACGATTGCCACTTGTGGCTTTCCAGTCAAATATAAAGAGATCTCACTACCACGCCTGAATTCCATCAAGAATAACTTTTATTCTGGAAAATTCTCACCAAAAATGCTTTTTTACGATTGTAAACAATGTAATGAGCTGTCACTGGAATAATTTTAACAACTATCGGACAAGTGGCTTACAAATGACAGCAGTCTTAAGGTTGGTTACAGTTTTTTCATCTCACCCTGTACAAACATCAAATTGGCAGAAGTCGCCAACACCTTGATGTGGCAACACTTTATTAATAATTGCCTTCGTCAATTGAGAAACCATTAAAATCTAATTTTTTTTTCTAATTAATTATTTTGAATAAAAATAAAAAGATTAAAAATGTAAATTTAATTGTGTATTTGTCATTAAAACAGCATTTTTATTAGTTAAAAGTATTTTGAGAGTGTTTTAAAGTCACAAATTTCCATAAAAATACAATTTCACTTGCAAAAATAAAAGTTGTTTCAAATCGAAAAAATGTTGCGATTTACATTTTCTGAAGAAGCTAAATAAACTTTCGTACCAAATTCATTCTTGTGACATGCCTGTATATTTTGTTGTAAAATATGCCACTCGCCATACGCCAATATTATAGATAGGAAAATAATTTTTATTTGAAAAATTTTGAAAATAATTTTCGTTGAAAGCGGGTTGCCATATTCAAATTAGAAAATGAATAAAATATTATTCAAATTCCCTAAATTGTTGAATAATGCCTATCATAGGAACATCCGATATAAAAAAACTTACTTATTTTTGAAAGCCTTGCCTTCTACCATGAGTCTACCCCTATTGTTTTGGCAAACATCAAATAGGCAGAAGTCGCCCACACTAAGAAAAAATTATAATTGGCTGGTAACTCTACCATACCTTTTCGTTATTATACCATGTTCAGTAGTAGGATGTACAAACTCTTGCTAAGAGCCCATTTAGACTACTAAATCTCCTCGATTTTAAATATAAATTCAATAGCGTATACGTCACGTAAATGGTATTCATAAATCCAGTGGATATTATTTGACATTTACTCTATGGAATTGACACTTGAGATCGAGTGGATTTTGTTAACCTAAATGTACTTTTGCCCGAAGCTCGTTAAAGTACTTTGGACTTATTATATGTAAACATGCCTTAAATCCTTCATTTAAAAGTATTTAATGCTCTGTTCCAGAACCTAGTTTTGATTTTTTTTGTAGTAAAAATGTTTGCCCTCTTGCCGTTCTGTTCCAGAACAACATTTAATCTAGATTTTCAATGATAAATATTATAACACAAATATAAGATTTATTTTTGATTTTGTACACATGATTTTTATTTTCTTTGGAGTTACACATCTTAATGTACATATGCTTAAATACATAAAAAACAATCTTAAAATAGTAATGTCACTTAATGAAAATACTAAAACTACTAGAAAACAATAATTTTGCCAAACGATTACCATGAATCATCTTCCAAAGCTGTGACATTATATTGTTCTTCGATACCACCTTCGTCTCCATCCTCCACTTCAGATTCTTGTTCGTCATTGTTTCCATCCGCCGTTGCAAAGCCCATACGCCTATGTTTCTTACCCAAATGGGACTTCATGTGTTTCTTGAGATTCGCCTTGCATTTGAAACCCTTACCGCATTGCGAACAATGAAATTGATTGACCAATGAATGTCTGGCCAAGTGTTGCCTTAAACTACCCGCAAATGGAAATGATTTGCCACATTCCGGACACAGATATGGACATTCACCGGTATGCAGATTCATGTGATCGTTGAGCGTTTGTACTGTGGTAAATTTTTTGTGACATACTTTGCATTTTATATCACGATGAACGCCCATGTGACGTTCCAAATGATCGGGCAAACCAAAGGTGCGATCACAGTGTTCACAGGCATATGTTATATTGGGATGTACCCGCTTAATGTGTTCACTTAACGTTTTCTTCGAGATAAACTCCCGATTACACTCCAGGCAGGTGAAATTCTTCTCTGTCGTGGTATAATGCCTTTTACAATGGGCCGACAATGAATTACGATTACCAAACACCATGGCACACTCGGGACATGTGTAAACGGTTGGAGTTGGGGGTGTGGTGGTCGTCTTCTCATTGTCTGCATTTTCATGAAGTTTCATATGATTGCGATAATTTTGCTTGGAAACAAAACGATGTTTACATATTTCACAGCCATATTTTTTAAACACTGAATGTACAATACTGTGACGTTGCAGGCGATATATTTCACAGAATTGTTTGCCACACTCCTCGCATGTATAGAGGCCATCTTCGGGTTTAATTCTATAAAGGGGAAATTTTTGTTAGGACTTAGTTTGGAAATGTTACAAATCCATAACTTACTTTGAATCCGACAAGTCCATTTCATTTTCAGCAAGGACATACCAATTATTGATATCTTTCATATCATAGCTATGTCGATTCTTTAAATGTTCACGCATGCGTATAATGCGATCATAGATTTTGCCACAGTCTCCACATTTAAATCGTTTGCGTCCGCTGAAATCATTTGTAATAATATTATAAACATTTTATGAAAAACTTAAATTTTTTACCCAATCTTAATAATAGACAAGGGATTTGGATCAGCATTTGTATCTTTGGTTTCTTTAGAATTTTCGCCAACATGAACGTCTGGCTCATTTTCTTCTTTGATCTGTATCATTTTGCTCATGGCCTTTTCGTATTCTTTTTCTTCACAGCGTCTCTCTTGCATTTCTTTATCTTTCCTAGAGGAAAATTGTTTAAAAATACGTATTAAGCCAATAAAATATGTATTACCCACCTCATTTTTTCCCGTTTCATAACATTCCCACTGCCATCCACGATTTCCACCCATCTTTTGATATCATCAATGGAATATCTATGCCGCCTTTCCAAATGATCTTCGATGCGTGATACCCGGTCATATTGTTTTCCACACACGGCACAGGTGTAACGTTTTTTGCGACTGAAAAGTAAGATTTTTAAAAATTGTTTTTTTTATGTTTGACCCTCTTTCCTCCAACAACTTACTCAACTTGAATTATTTTAAGCGGCAATGTGGACTCACAGTCCATAATTGTGTTTTCATTCTCATCGATGTCTTCTGGTGTGATCTCATTGTCATCATCATCAATGTTTTCCGACGAGCTGTCCAATTCATCAAGTTTTTTCATTGAAGCTTCAAGTAATTCCTCTTCTTGGTGGATTTCATTGTCTTCTTCGCTGAGATAGAGAGATAGTGATATATAAAATGTATGGTATAAGGACGGCAGCTAGGTAATTGAGGAAAACAGAGTATAAGAGCTTCAGGGCTTAGACAATTGAAGACTCCAACACATCTAAATGAGAAAAAGAAGCTTAGGTCTTTTTATACCCTACACCACAAGGTGGTCAGGTTATTATGTCTTTGTGCATTTGTTTGTAACAGGCAAAAGGAAACGAGATAGACCCATAGTTCCTTTTGATGATCTGCATAGAATCACATTCTAAGTCGATTTATGTATGTCCGTCCGTCCGTCTGTCCGTCCGTCAAAGTACAGTTCGCATTTATTGCCCTATCCAGATGAAATTTTGTATAAATCATTTGTTTGGCCCAAGGACGAACCCTATTGAAATTGGAGATAATCGGTAAAAATTTAGATATAGCTCCCATATATATCTTCGTCCGATTTGCCTTTTATTGTGCACCAAACGTGTAATATAAGCCCGAATAGTACGGAATTTTGCACATACAACCAAATTAGGCCTGAAAATAAGTATGCCAAATTTGATCGAAATCGGTTCAAATATAGCTATAGCTCCCATATATATTGTTCATCCGATTTGTTATTTTTGTGCTCCGCAGCCGTAATATGCTGCTCTGTAACAACAATATTTGAGGAAATATATCAAATACAGCTCAGAAATATCTTTGCCAAATTTTATCGAGATCGTTTCAGATTTGGATATATCTCCCATACATAACTTCGTCCGATTTACCTTTTATTGTGCACAAAACGTCTAATATTTGCCCAAATTGGATGAAATTTGGCACTTACGACCGAATTGAGTCTAGAAGCTAGTATGTCAAATTTGGTGAAGATCGGTTCAAATATAGCTATAGCTCCCATATATAATGTTCATCCGATTTGTTATATTTGTTACCCACAGCCGTAATATGCACTCCGTAACAACGATATTCAGGGAAATATATCAAATACAGCTCAGAAATATCTTTGCCAAATTTTATCGAGATCGGTTCCGATTTGGATATAGCTCCCATATATATTTTTATCCGATTTCAAATTAATTGTGCACCAAATGGGCAATACAAGTCCGAATTTAAAAGATACAAATGCTTCGGCATATTTAGTCCTTTGAACTTTAAATTATAATTATAGCGTGTATGATTAAATTCTCCCATAAAAACTCTTAATTGTTATGCGGAGCTCTACTAAATTAGCAAAGTGGTGTAGGGTATCATAAAGTCGGGCCCGCCCGTTTTACTTGTTTTGGTAATAGAAATGTTCAAGGTCTTCTTGGGCAATGAAGGCACTTGTCCGCGTCGTCAATATTTTCCCGTTCAAATTTTAATGAATTCCTATTCTTAGGTGTTTGGATTGTTTGATTGTCGTATTCGCTAAGATATAAGACCTCATATTACCCTATATTACTAGGGAAATAGAGCAAAGAATGTCTAAAGACAATTGAAGACGCCTACGTCTTTCTTTGGTAATAGAAGCCCTTAGTTCTGTCTGGGAAAGCGAATGACTTTAGGTCTTCTATAGACCATGAAGTCTCATGGCTTTTGGGGATAGTCTATTCATCTTTACATACCCCAGTATAGTCTCCGTACACTCATCCTCCTCCTCCTGCTCCTCTCTGACTTCCTCCGTTTCCTCTTCGACATGTACCTCCACAGCCTCCCGTTCCTCTTCTTTGGCCTCCACATCCTCATCAGTACAATTTAAGTTATAAACTTCAATTTTCGTTTCTTCCATACTTTCATCCTCCATGGTTAGATCTTCTTTGGCATTCACCACCAACACTTCTTCGGGTGGCGCCAAAATTTGCTGGCGGAACTCTTGATCGATGGCAATGCATTGCTGTTGAAATTGATAGCCAACCAGTAGATTATTGACACACGTCTCACAAATCAAGGTGGAGAACTCAATGTCATCTGTGGTAATGTTGATTTGCGGCACAATGGCATCAATCATTTCCATGATCGAGTGATTCTCATCCACATAGTCATAGATTTGATAGTAGCGACTATCCTCCGTCATGCATGTGCGGCATGATCGCATTAGAGCCGGTCCATTGCTCAGCTCATCGTTTATATCCATCGAAAAGTATTTTCTTTTCAAAATACTACTTAGTTCGCTTAATCTTAATTCTTGTGGAAAAGCCAGGGTAACGCAACAAATCCGCTTGTCTGTAAATCTGTTGTTTTCTTTGCTAAAAAAAATTACTCAATCTTTTTCTTGTCTGATGATGTTGTTGTTGTTGGTGTGCCTGTTGTCGATTGGATGGAGGATGTTGACTTGCTTATTTTCCTGGGCCCTTTGTCCAGCCAATGTGTCCAATTCCACCAATCCACTAAAGCTCTGTTCGCTTTGCTTGCGAAGAGCGCGTGGGAAACAAAAATGAAAGACGTCCCCAACGAAACGAATAAGAATTCAAAAAGGAATGCCTGATAAAAAAGAACGAGAAAGCAAAATCCCCACCCGCCGAGGGACCTCTGTTGTTTACGAATGAGACATGAGAAAATCGAACCGCTGGACACATTCATTAAATGGACCGCGGGAGTAAGTTCCTTCAACTCGAGCAAGATATCGGTCGGCTTTAGGTCGTCATTTTGACGCCGTTAAGAATGTAAAACTTAGTAATTTTCGATCTAGGGAACACTTATGTTTTTCGGCATTTCTATTGTGATTCCTCACATTTATTCTGATTTCTTTCAGTATTGTCTTTCATCGCAAAGTTGCCATATCGCAGTGTTCTTTGTTCGTTTCATTTGTTTTCTTTCCTCGGAAGCGTCGTTGGTTGTTCAATTGCTAATAAATAAATATTTTAATGTATAATTCACTATGAAAAAGTATGAAATATATGTGTATGTGTCATTGTTGTGATTGTGCAGTAGCAACAGCAGCAGCTGAGCCAGTAAATATCACAAAGTACTGCGTAAACGTTATTCATGGCGGCTAGGGAGTTTGCACTTGCAACAGTCATTTTCGATCTGGGGAACACTTATCTTTTCGGTCTTTCTGTTGTGATTCCTCACATTTATTCTGATTTCTTTCAGTATTGTCTTTCATCGCAAAGTTGCCATATCGCAGTGTTCTTTATTCATTGTTTTCTTTTCTCGGAAGCGTCGGGTTGTTAAATTGCCAATAAATTAATATTTTAGTGTATAATTCGCTATGAAAAAGTATGAAATAAATGTGTATGTGTCATTGTTGTGATTGTGCACGCTCGAAAGCAGAATAAAACATGAATGAGATTAATACATAGTCTCCAATTGAACTTTGTTTTTGAGGCTTTCTGTTTGGTGTGTTGTGCATGCGAAATATACAAAGGGTGTCCCAAAATTAGAACGCAATTTTTAAATTTTAAATAAAATACGGATATTTAAAAAAATCGTGAAGCCTTATTACATAGCAAAGAATGACAGAATAAGGTTGGGTATGGAACAAGATATCTGTGCAGATTTCACGACTGCGTTCTGTTTGAGACACCCTTTACATTTTAATCATTGGGAAAAGTTCTCCCACCATTTTTTACACTTGTATTCATTACTTGAAGCCTGTAGATCAAGCCAAGGAAAAGAACTCGATGCCGTACTAGCTGCTGAGGAATTTAGCTGAAGGAGTGGCCAAGGAAGAAAAATTCCTTTAGTATAGATAGATTCATTCTTTGCTTCATATCTTCGCACTCATTTTCATTCAGGTAAGGCACATACAATACATAATAAAATTCATGAATAACTAGATTCTTCTCCTCCATAGTTAGTTCTTAACGATTGCCTCGACTATTGTGGCTTAAGGATTTACAAAAACAATAACAGAACACATTAATTTAATGTAAAATTGGTAGTGGTGGCAGGAAAGAAAGTATCTTCCCAACATGTCCTTAGATTTGACAACATTGTGTCGCACCTGCATGGATGGTGACAGCAAGTACTATCAACTTTTGGATTATGTCGATGAGCATACCATTTTAGAAATGTTACATGAAATTGTGCCACAAATTCACATCGACCACGAGGAGGACACTGATTTGTCGACAATAATTTGTGAAAATTGTGTCGATAAACTGGTGACAAGTTATAAATTCCAACAGATGTGTATGGACACCGACCATCAGTTACGTCAATTAATTGTGGCCTCAACGGAACTCATTGTGGACACTAGAGAAAATGAATGGCATAGCGATGTGGTGGAATATAAGGTGAATGATGTGGTGGATGAAATGAAAATAGAATTATACGATTTGGATGAGAATTTTGCCGATGTAAATTATGTAAAGGATGTTGGAGGGTAAGGGATTGAGTAGACAATAAGAAATGGTTATGGATTTCTTTTCTTTTTTTTTTAGTAAAAATTACATGGATGCCGCAGAAGAACCCGTAGCGGAAGAGCTTATTGTGGAAACCGATGGCGAGTCTTCGGACTTTGAGTAAGATTTATTTGAAATAATATCATTGAAAATTAATTAAATACTCGAAACATTTCAGCCAAGATAATGAATATGTTGGAAAAAGTAAATTGGAGGGAACAGAACCCTTTAAAATAGTCAAACAAATGTAAGTTTTTTGTGAGTTCAGTTATATGTCTTTTTCAATTGATATTTTAAGATAGGTATATTAATTAACATACACGCTATGATTATAATTGTAATTTAAAGTTCAAAGGACAAAATATGCCGATGCATATGTATAATTTAAATTCGGACTTGTATTGCCCATTTGGTACAAAATTAATTTGAAATTAGATAAATTTATATATATGGAAGCTATATCCAAATCTAAACCGATTTCAAAAAAATTTGGCAAAGATATTTCTGACCTGTATTTGATACATGTCCCTGAATATCGTTGTTACGCAGTGCATGTTACGGCTGTGGGTAACAAATACAACAAATCGGATGAACAATATATATGGAAGCTATAGCTATATCTGAACCGATCTTCACTAAATTTGGCATACTAGCTTCTAGACTCGATTCGGTCGCATGTGCCAAATTCCATCCCATTTGGGTAAATATTAGACGTTTGGTGTACAATAAAAGGTAAATCGGACGAAGTTATATATGGGAGCTTTATTCAAATCTGAACCGATCTCGATAAAATTTAGCAAAGGTATTTCTGAGCTGCATTTATGAGTGCATATTACGGCTTCGGAGGACAAAAATAACAAATCGGATGAACAATATATATGGGATCTATAGCTATATCTGAACCGATTTCGATCAAATTTGGCATACTTATTTTCAGGCCTAATTTGGTTGTATGTGCAAAATTCCATACTATTCGGGCGGATATTACACGTTTGGTGCACAATAAAAGGCAAATCGGACAAATATATCTCCCATATATATATCTAATTTTTTACCGATTGTTTCAAATTTGGAAAATTTCATCTCAATCGGATAATAAATTCGACCTGAATTTTGTTCACAAGAATACATGGATACATACGAACTGACATGCGTTTTTGCCTTTGACATCATGTTTTGCCTTTTCTATTTCAGGTCTAGAAAGAAATATATCTGCTCGTATTGTGGAAAATTCTTTGATCGAATTACCCGTATCGAACATCATTTGTACATTAAACATAAATACAATTTATCGGATCTGAGGACGTATGTACAGCAATTGGTAAACAAGGATGATGATGATGCCCCATTGAGTTGTGAGGAGAGTTTGATAGTAAGGTAAGAGATTCTATAAACCTTTCTTTTTGTTATCAAAAACTCAAATATTTTCCTCCTTTTCAGTCCTAAACATTTTCCGAGTGAAGAATTAAAAGAGCAGAGTTATGGCATTGAATCGAATAAACAAAAGAAAATACAAATCCAAAAAGAGAATACAAATCCGAGTACAAACTTTGATGAAGAAACCGGGCAAGAAATTATGGACTATTTCGAGGAAATCATAGAAGATAATGAAGCCGAAAGTATGACCTATTTGGATAATGAAGATGAAAGTAAGAGCAATTTCGATAACGAGGGCGAAAGCAATACCTATTTGGAAATTGATCAATGTCCTGATATGGGGTAGGGAAATAGTAATAAAATCAAAATCTTTATATTTTGGAATTAAAACATGTGTATTCAACTTCAATTTTAGTGATACGAACTCTGCCATTATGAATGAGCCAGACGAATCAGTTGATTATATGGACAACAATTTTAATGAGATTGAACGGTATTTGTTATTACATTTTCCTTGGAAATATTGTCTAATTAAGTTTTGTTTTTTTCTTTTTAGACCAAAACCCCGTGGCGGCGGCCATTATCCTTGTGAAGTTTGTGGCAAAGTTTTCAACAACCCCTCACGTTTACGCCGTCATAGTCCTGTCCATTCATTGGACAAACCGTATGCCTGTGAAATATGTAAACATCGTTTCACCTCCCTATATTATTTGAAAATACACAAGGAGTCACACAACAAAGATCACAACAATGAATCCGTTCCTCCAGCCGATGGTTATAAATGCCCAGAATGTCCAAAACGTTTTCAAAATCAACCTGCCTTGGCCTCGCACCGTCAGGTGCATAGCCGCAAGTTGTTGGCACGCAATGTTATTTGTGACATTTGCCAAAAGGGATTTTTGACCACCAAAACATTGGTGGATCACATCAAAGCAAGACATCCAAATGCCAAAAAATACCAGTGTGATCAATGTGATAAGAAATTCCTCTTGGAGGAGCGTTTAATGAGGCATATGGCAACGCACAAGGATTTGATGTGTAGCATATGCAACAAGGAATTTACATCGGAGCCGACATTGAAGGAACACATGAACATCCATTCGGGAGCATGTCCCTATCTCTGTTCAGAGTGTGGCAAGGCATTCAAATTTGCCAGCAGTTTGCGCAAACACATCGAACGGCATTCAGATGTTAGCAAACATCAGTGTCCACAGTGCCCGAGAAGTTTCAAGTGTCGCAGCGATTTGAATAAACACATTAAAATCCATTTGGGTTTGAAACCATATAAATGTGATATATGCAATTCGAAATTTACACGGGCGTTCAATTTGGAGCAACACAAACGTTTGCATGGTGAGCAGAGTTTGCATAAATGCGAAGTTTGTGGGGTAACGTAAGTAGAGCATTCGTTGGAGAATTTGTAAAGAATATTTTATAACCGATTTTTAATTTTTAGATTTTCCTCATTAAATCACCTAAAGCGCCATGTGAAAACTCATACATCTGTGAAGGAGGATCATGAAATTGAGGAGTTTTAAAAGTAAATAAAAAAGAAATTTAAAAAAAGAATGTTGTTTTAGCTATTAAAATACTGGAAGAATTTTTATTTAATAATAGTAAACAATATTTAAAAATTGATGCATATGCTCCTTTTGTAAGACTCAATAGTTTATAAAGTCGTTAAGAATTTATTTATTTATTTGAAAGATTTCAAACAAAAAATCCATGTTTACATCTTGAAACATATGTTTGCCACAACTCCTTAAATATTGACAAATATTGAGCTTTTTAAAGATGAAAAATAGCCTATTTTAAAACGCTCATAACTCCTTAAATATTAACATTTCGGGGTTTTTAGCATCGTTTTGATTGCAGTTTCTTTATAGCCTGCTTTAGAACGCTCATAACTCCTTAAATATTAACATTTCGGGGTTTTTAGCATCGTTTTGATTGCAGATATTTAAAGAGGAAAAATAGCCTATTTTAAAACGCTCATAACTCCTTAAATATTGACATTTCGGGGTTTTTAGCATAGTTTTGATTGCAGATATTTAAAGAGGAAAAATAGGGTATTTTAAAACGCTCATAACTCCTTAGATATTGACATTTCGGGGTTTTTAGCATCGTTCTGATTGCAGTTTCTTTATAGCCTGCTTTAGAACGCTCATAACTCCTTAAATATTGACATTTCGGGGTTTTTTAGCATCGTTTTGATTGCAGATATTTAAAGAGGAAAAATAGGGTATTTTAAAACGCTCATAACTCCTTAAATATTGACATTTCGGGGTTTTTAGCATCGTTTTGATTGCAGTTTCTTTATAGCCTGCTTTAGAACGCTCATAACTCCTTAAATATTGACATTTCGGGGTTTTTAGCATCGTTTTGATTGCAGATATTTAAAGAGGAAAAATAGGGTATTTTAAACGCTCATAACTCCTTAAATATTGACATTTCGGGGTTTTTAGCATCGTTTTGATTGCAGATATTTAAAGAGGAAAAATAGGGTATTTTAAAACGCTCATAACTCCTTAAATATTGACATTTCGGGGTTTTTAGCATCGTTTTGATTGCAGTTTCTTTATAGCCTGCTTTAGAACGCTCATAACTCCTTAAATATTCACATTTCGGGGTTTTTAGCATAACTTTGATTGCAGATATTTAAAGAGGAAAAATAGGGTATTTTAACACGCTCATAACTCCGTAAATATTGACATTTCGGGGTTTTTAGCATCGTTTTGATTGCAGTTTCTTTATAGCCTGCTTTAGAACGCTCATAACTCCTTAAATATTGACATTTCGGGGTTTTTAGCATCGTTTTGATTGCAGATATTTAAAGAGGAAAAATAGGGTATTTTAAAACGCTCATAACTCCTTAAATATTGACATTTCGGGGTTTTTAGCATCGTTTTGATTGCAGATATTTAAAGAGGAAAAATAGGGTATTTTAAAACGCTCATAACTCCTTAAATATTGACATTTCGGGGTTTTTAGCATCGTTTTGATTGCAGTTTCTTTATAGCCTGCTTTAGAACGCTCATAACTCCTTAAATATTCACATTTCGGGGTTTTTAGCATAACTTTTGATTGCAGATATTTAAAGAGGAAAAATAGGGTATTTTAACACGCTCATAACTCCGTAAATATTGACATTTCGGGGTTTTTAGCATCGTTTTGATTGCAGTTTCTTTATAGCCTGCTTTAGAACGCTCATAACTCCTTAAATATTGACATTTCGGGGTTTTTAGCATCGTTTTGATTGCAGATATTTAAAGAGGAAAAATAGGGTATTTTAAAACGCTCATAACTCCTTAAATATTGACATTTCGGGGTTTTTAGCATCGTTTTGATTGCAGATATTTAAAGAGGAAAATAGGGTATTTTAAAACGCTCATAACTCCTTAAATATTGACATTTCGGGGTTTTTAGCATCGTTTTGATTGCAGATATTTAAAGAGGAAAAATAGGGTATTTTAACACGCTCATAACTCCGTAAATATTGACATTTCGGGGTTTTTAGCATCGTTTTGATTGCAGTTTCTTTATAGCCTGCTTTAGAACGCTCATAACTCCTTAAATATTGACATTTCGGAGTTTTTAGCATCGTTTTGAGTGCAGATATTTAAAGAGGAAAAACAGGGTATTTAAAACGCTCATAACTCCTTAAATATTGACATTTCGGGGTTTTAGCATCGTTTTGATTGCAGATATTTAAAGAGGAAAAATAGGGTATTTTAAAACGCTCATAACTCCTTAAATATTGACATTTCGGGGTTTTAGCATCGTTTTGATTGCAGTTTCTTTATAGCCTGCTTTAGGACGCTCATAACTCCTTAAATATTAACATTTCGGGGTTTTAGCATCGTTTTGATTGCAGTTTCTTTATAGCCTGCTTTAGGACGCTCATAACTCCTTAAATATTGACATTTCGGGGTTTTTAGCATCGTTTTGATTGCAGATATTTAAAGAGGAAAAATAGGGTATTTTAAAACGCTCATAACTCCTTAAATATTGACATTTCGGGGTTTTAGCATCGTTTTGATTGCAGATATTTAAAGAGGAAAAATAGGGTATTTTAACACGCTCATAACTCCGTAAATATTGACATTTCGGGGTTTTTAGCATCGTTTTGATTGCAGTTTCTTTATAGCCTGCTTTGGAACGCTCATAACTCCTTAAATATTGACATTTCGGGGTTTTAGCATCGTTTTGATTGCAGATATTTAAAGAGGAAAAATAGGGTATTTTAAAACGCTCATAACTCCTTAAATATTGACATTTCGGGGTTTTTAGCATCGTTTTGAGTGCAGATATTTAAAGAGGAAAAATAGGGTATTTTAAAACGCTCATAACTCCGTAAATATTGACATTTCGGGGTTTTTAGCATCGTTTTGATTGCAGATATTTAAAGAGGAAAAATAGGGTATTTTAAAACGCTCATAACTCCTTAAATATTGACATTTCGGGGTTTTTAGCATCGTTTTGATTGCAGATATTTAAAGAGGAAAAATAGCCTATCTTAAAACGCTCATAACTCCTTAAATATTGACATTTCGGGGTTTTTAGCATCGTTTTGATTGCAGTTTCTTTACAGCCTGCTTTAGAACGCTCATAACTCCTTAAATATTGACATTTCGGGGTTTTTAGCATCGTTTTGAATGCAGATATTTAAAGAGGAAAAATAGGGTATTTTAAAACGCTCATAACTCCGTAAATATTGACATTTCGGGGTTTTTAGCATCGTTTTGATTGCAGATATTTAAAGAGGAAAAATAGGGTATTTTAAAACGCTCATAACTCCTTAAATATTGACATTTTGGGGTTTTTAGCATCGTTTTGATTGCAGTTTCTTTACAGCCTGCTTTAGAACGCTCATAACTCCTTAAATATTGACATTTCGGGGTTTTAGCATCGTTTTGAGTGCAGATATTTAAAGAGGAAAAATAGGGTATTTTAAAACGCTCATAACTCCTTAAATATTGACATTTCGGGGTTTTTAGCATCGTTTTGATTGCAGTTTCTTTACAGCCTGCTTTAGAACGCTCATAACTCCTTAAATATTGACATTTCGGGGTTTTTAGCATCGTTTTGAGTGCAGATATTTAAAGAGGAAAAATAGGGTATTTTAAAACGCTCATAACTCCGTAATATTGACATTTCGGGGTTTTTAGCATCGTTTTGATTGCAGATATTTAAAGAGGAAAAATAGGGTATTTTAAAACGCTCATAACTCCTTAAATATTGACATTTCGGGGTTTTTAGCATCGTTTGATTGCAGATATTTAAAGAGGAAAAATAGCCTATTTTAAAACGCTCATAACTCCTTAAATATTGACATTTCGGGGTTTTTAGCATCGTTTTGATTGCAGTTTCTTTACAGCCTGCTTTAGAACGCTCATAACTCCTTAAATATTGACATTTCGGGGTTTTTAGCATCGTTTTGAGTGCAGATATTTAAAGAGGAAAAATAGGGTATTTTAAAAACGCTCATAACTCCGTAAATATTGACATTTCGGGGTTTTTAGCATCGTTTGATTGCAGATATTAAAGAGGAAAAATAGGGTATTTTAAAACGCTCATAACTCCTTAAATATTGACATTTCGGGGTTTTTAGCATCGTTTTGATTGCAGATATTTAAAGAGGAAAAATAGGGTATTTTAAAACGCTCATAACTCCTTAAATATTGACATTTCGGGGTTTTTAGCATCGTTTTGATTGCAGTTTCTTTACAGCCTGCTTTAGAACGCTCATAACTCCTTAATATTGACATTTCGGGGTTTTAGCATCGTTTTGAGTGCAGATATTTAAAGAGGAAAAATAGGGTATTTTAAAACGCTCATAACTCCTTAAATATTGACATTTCGGGGTTTTTAGCATCGTTTTGATTGCAGTTTCTTTACAGCCTGCTTTAGAACGCTCATAACTCCTTAAATATTGACATTTCGGGGTTTTTAGCATCGTTTTGAGTGCAGATATTTAAAGAGGAAAAATAGGGTATTTTAAAACGCTCATAACTCCGTAAATATTGACATTTCGGGGTTTTTAGCATCGTTTGGATTGCAGATATTTAAAGAGGAAAAATAGGGTATTTTAAAACGCTCATAACTCCTTAATATTGACATTTCGGGGTTTTTAGCATCGTTTTGATTGCAGATATTTAAAGAGGAAAATAGCCTATTTTAAAACGCTCATAACTCCTTAAATATTGACATTTCGGGGTTTTAAGCATCGTTTGATTGCAGTTTCTTTACAGCCTGCTTTAGAACGCTCATAACTCCTTAAATATTGACATTTCGGGTTTTTAGCATCGTTTTGAGTGCAGATATTTAAAGAGGAAAAATAGGGTATTTTAAAACGCTCATACTCCGTAAATATTGACATTTCGGGGTTTTTAGCATCGTTTGAATTGCAGATATTTACAGAGGAAAAAGAGGGTATTTTAAAACGCTCATAACTCTTAAATATTGACATTCGGGATTTTTAAGCATCGTATGTGATTGCAGATAGTTAAAGAGGAAAAAGAGGGTAGTTTAAAACGCTCATAACTCTTAAATATTGACATTTCGGGGTTTTGAGCATCGTTTTGATTGCAGTTTATTTACAGCCCGCTTTAGAACGCTCATACGCCTTAAATATTGGACATTTCGTGCGGGGTTTTTAGCATCGTGTTTGAAGTGCAGATATTTAAAGGGGAAAATAGGGTAGTTTAAAAACGCTCATAACTCCGTAAATATTGACATTTCGGGTTGTAGCATCGTTTGATTGCAGATATTAAAGAGGAAAAAGAGGGGATTTTAAAACGCTCAAACTCCGTAAATATTGACATTTCGGGTGGTTTTTAGCATCGGTTTGATTGCAGATATTTAAAGAGGAAAAATAGCCTATTTTAAAACGCTCATAACTCCTTACATATTGACATTTCGGGGTTTTTAAGCATCGTTTGGATTGCAGTTTCTTATATAGCCTGCTTTAGAAAACGCTCATAACTCCTTAAATATTGACATT